>NC_086109.1:12377113-12693519 GCF_963921235.1 Mobula hypostoma | reverse complement strand
ATGGACACATACACAGAACAGAGAGCTGGGACCCCTCCTTGGGTACAGGACATAGGGCCGGGACTCATGACCCTCCGCGGGGCAATGGCAAGACGGCCTGACTTACCCCACGGAGGCGAGGACAGGACAAGACAAGACATGACTCCCCGTGGGGCAACAGCAAGACGGCCTGACTTACCCCACGGAGGCGAGGACAAGACAAGACAAGACCAGACCAACATGAATGAACACCAAACAGTACCTATCTAGCTCCGCTGATGGAACTAGACTTAAGTGCAGATGGGGGCTGCAGACGAGGGCTAGAGGCGAGAGGGGCAGAGAAGGGATTCAGACAAGGGGGTAGGACAGGAATCACAGACCGCCAGGGCCAGGACTTGACTCAGAACTGGGAAGCCACCAGGACCAGGACTTGACATGATACTTGAACGCCGCCAGGGACAGGACTTGACATGGTACTTGAACGCCGCCAGGGGCCAGGACTTGACATGGTACTTGAACGCCGCCGGGGCCAGGACTTGACAATGCTACTTGAATGCCGCCTGAGCCAGGACATGGAAGTGGTATTTGGATGCCACCGGAGCCAGGACGTGGATGTGGTACTTGGATGCCACCGGAGCCAGGACGTGGTGCTTGGAACCTCCGGGTAGTGCTGAGCTCTTGACTCGGCCCGGGAACAGTAGACTGCGGCTCTTGATTCTCTCCGGCAGGTTAACTGACGGACCCAACTTGATGAGGAAACTTTGCAGGCTCGCTTCGGTGAGGTAACTGGACAGGGTTGCTCCGGTGAGGAAAGACGAATTACCAGCACTCGCTTCGGGCGGAGACAAGGCTTACTCCGGCCAGATGACATTGGCACGCCGTGACTTTGCAGACGCTCCCGCCCCAAACGGCTGAAAGCCGGAGACTCTAAACTACCGGTTCAGCCAAGCGTTAATTGTCTGTAATCACCAAAGTCGAGGGACATGGGAGAACAGGGAATCAACAGTCCGGATCGTAACGTAAACAAAGTAAATTTAAAGGGACCCTGATCCGGACCATGACATGTAGCTCATTTATATTTTCCTGAAATCTTGTTGCTGACTTTGCAATTGTTTATAAACACTTAATTTCACATTGTATATCAAGAGATAAATGATAAAATAATTCAGTATACAGGGAGAGCTTTTGTTAGTTTAGGTTTGTTACATTTGCTTTAGGGGAAAACAGTGCAGTATATTAGCCATGAATGTATATCTGCTTAAATTATGTACATGTATAGTATGAGTGCTGACTCCATTGCATCAGTCACAGCTGTCATCAGTGTAAAGTTCACCCTCAGCGAAAGTTGTGGTTAGAACTTCTGTCTTCTTTATTCGTCTTACCAAACAGTATATAGAGAAGTAACAACAGATGCTACACATTGACAGATTACTCTAGCCTCTTCCTGCATTGCCCCATCACTTCCCAAAGGTAATTTTTATAAATGACCTGGATGAGGAAGTGGAGGGATGGGTTAGTAAATTTGATGATGATACAAAAGTCGAGATGTTGTGGATAGTGTGGAGGGCTGTTAGAGGGTACAACGGGACATTGATAGGATGCAAAACTGGGCTAAGAAGTGGCAGATGGAGTTCAACCCAGATAAGTGTGAAGTGGTTCATTTTGGTAGGTCAAGTATGATGGCAGAATATAGTATTAATGGTAAGACTCTTGGCAGTGTGGAGGATCAGAGGGTTCTTGGGGTCCGAGTCCGTAGGACACTCAAAGGTACTGCATAGGTTGACTCTGTGGTTGAGAAGGCATACAGTACATTGGCCTTCATCAATCATGGGATTGAGTTTAGGAGCCGAGAGGTAATGTTGCAGGTGTATAGGACCCTGGAGTACTGTGCTCAGTTCTGGTTGTCTCACTACAGGAAGGATGTGGAAACCATAGAAAGGGTGCAGAAGAGACTTACGAGGATGTTGCCTGGATTGGGGAGCATGCCTTATGAGAATAGGTTGAGTGAACTCGACCTTTTCTTCTTGGAGCGACGGAGGATAAGCTGTGTAGATAGAGGTGTATAAGATGATGAGAAGCATTGATTGTGTGGATAGTTAGATGCCTTTTCCCAGGGCTGAAATGGCTAGCATGAGAGGGCATAGTTTTAAGGTGCTTGGAAGTAGGTACAGAGGAGATGTCAGGTGTATGTTTTTAATGCAGAGAGTGGTGAGTGCATGGAATGTGCTGTCGGCAATGGTGGTGGAGGTGGATAGATAGGGTCTTTTAAGAGACTCCTGGATAGGTACATGGAGCTTAGAAAAACAGAGGGCTATGGGTAACCCTAGGTAATTTCTAAGGTATGGACATGTTCGACACAGCTTTGTGGGCCGAAGGGCCTGTATTGTGCTCTAGGTTTTCTGTGTTTTTAACTATGGGTCAATATGCTGATGAGAACAAGTGCAGAGATACAAAACATCTTCAGCAAAGTATTTTTGTTTCAGCAGCTAGATCACTGAATGACGATAACAATTTGGTGAAGAAAAGTGAAAAGGTCATTTAACCATTGTGTTTAAACCTCATCCCAATACTGTGCATACCTGTAAATACAACGGTGGGATTGTAAAACATTTTCCATTCGGTTGTTGAGAAGTCATACAAAAAGAGCAGCTTTATGAGGTATTGGTCAGACTGCACGTGGAAGATGGTGAACAGTTTTTGGCCCTTTATCTTTGAAAGGATGTGCTGTAATTGGAGCGGATCCAGAGGAGGTTCCCGAGAACAATCCCAGGCATGAAAGGGTAAATATGTGAGGAGTGCTTGAAGTCTTGGGGTCTGTACTCACTGGAGTTTCGAAGAATTGGGGAAGGGTTCTCATTGAAACCTCTTGAATAGCGAAGGGCCTAGACCTTGGTTGGAGTCTATATGGAGAGGCTGTTTCCTCTGATAGAAGAGTCCCTGACCAAAAGGTACTGATTCTGTGGAATTCATTATCACAGATGGCTGAGGAGGCTAAGTCCTTGGATATATTTAAAGCAGAGGTTGATAGGTTTTTGTTTAGTAAGGGTGTCAAAAGGTACTGGGAGAATAGGGTTGAGGTGAACAATAAATGAGCCATTATAGAATGGTGATACAGTCTCAATGGGCTGAATGGCCTTCTTCTGCCACTATGTGTCATCGTCTTATGATCTGAAGTGATAGGGCAATGCAGGGAAAGGTTGCAACAGTTAGTTTACGTGAGGCATCCATTGATACTTAACTATATTCTATTTTTACAGAATAAGACAAGTAAAGAATACGGAAGTTCGAACACAGACTCAAAGCAGTAATTGTTGCCAAAAGTGCATCTACGAAGTACTGACTTGAAGGAGGTGAATACTTATGCAATTAATTATTTTGTGTTTTATATTTCAAATAATTTACATCACTATGTAGAGATCTGTTTTCATATGCAGAAGTGTCCATAAATCAGGGCTTCATCATCTGGGACTGAACTGTATTGTCTTTGTCTTACACATCATTCCTCTGAGCAGATCTGCTTTCTAAACTGACAGTCTTCCATTTTTTATCCAGATCTGAGGAGGGGTCCCTGACCTGAAACTGGGTTCAATGAAGGGTCTTGGCCCAAAAACATCCACTGCTAATTCCTTTACATAGATGCTGCCTGATCTGTTGAGTTCCTTCAACACTTGTGTGTGTTCAATCAGTATATAGGAGAACGTTTGAAAATCTGGCTGAATGGTGTCACAACAACTATCTCTCATTCAACATCATCAAAACCAAAGAGGAAAGGATTGAGAGGGTGTCTGAGGCATGTTCTTTACACAGAGTGGTGGGAGCAGAAAAGCCTTTCCAGGAGTGATGGTAGAGGCAGATACACTTAAAAAACTCTTAGATAGGCTTATGGATTATAGGAGAGCTTCAGAAGGGATGGATTAGATTGATCTTATAGTAACACACAAATGCCAGAGAAACTTAGCAGGCCAGGCAGCATCTACAAAAACAGGTACTGTCCACGTTTCGGGCTCAGACCCTTCAGCGTCTACTCCCCAATTTTCAGGAACAGTAATTACCCTTTAACCATCAGACTCCTGAACCGATGTGGATAACTTCACTCACTTGAACTGTGAACTGATTCCACAACACATGGAATCAGTCTCACTTTCAAGGATTCTGCAGCTCATACTCGCAGTATGAAAATAATGTATTAAAATATGTGTATTTTTATCTGCACTATTGGTCTTCTTTTGCACCTTGGTTGTTTGTCTGACTTCGTTTACGAAGGTTTACACAAATTCTATCACATTGCTTTATTTTTCTCTAAACGCCTGAAAGAAAATGAATCTCACAGTAGTATATGCTGACATGCATGTACTTTGATAATAAATTTACTTTGACTTTGACTAGTGCAGCACTTTGTCAAAAGGATTTTGAAAATCCAAGTAAACATCATCCACTATGCAGCCTGTTAATTCTAACAAATTTGGCAGGGTAGATTTCTCCTTAAGCAAATTATGCTGACTTCAGCCTATCTTACCATATATCTCCAAGTACTCTGAAACCTCATCCTTAATAACAGATTCTGACATCTTACCAACCACTGAAGTCGGACTAATTGTCCTATAACTTTCTGCCTTTTGTCTCCCTCTCTTCTTAAAGAAATGAGTGACATTTGTAGTTTTCCATTCCTCTGGAACCATACTTGAAAATTATTACTCATGCCTCTACAATCTCTTCAGTTAGTTCCTTCAGAACCCTGGGGTGCAGTCCAAGTAACTGATCCTATTTCACAATCTCCTCTCTCCTATTTACACTATTTTCCCTCTCCACTCAGGTTCAATGCAGGGACTCAACCCAAACCACCAACAATTCCCTTTCCCCTGACAGATGCTGCTTGGCCTGCTGAGTTCCTCCAGGAGATTTCTCTGAACTCCAGTTTCTGACATCTTTAGTGTCTACATGTATTCAAGCCCTGTTTTGGAAACAATGCAAACCAAAACTGATTATAAAAATGCCCCATGCTGGTTGTCACTCACCGGGTAGGAAACTAATCAGAAGAATCGAAATCCACATTGTTTTATTCACTGAGACCCTGTCAGCACTTGTCTGTTCACAGAGTGAAATTACTGTTGAATAAAAATAAGGAAGAAGAGGGCAGGAAGTCCAATCGCGAAACCACAGTGAGCTAACTTAGGCTGATATGTGAACATATGAAAAGCAACACACACAAAATTCTGGAGGAACTCAGTAGGTCAGGAAGCATTTATGTAAATGATCACACGGTCGATGTTTTGGGCCGGGATCCTTTATCAGGTCTGAAAAGGAAAGGGGAAGACACCAGAATGAAAGGATGGGGTGAGGGGATGCAGGCTAGCTGGAAAGTGATTGGTGAAGCCAAGTGGGTGGGTAAGGTAAAGGGCTGGAGAGGACCGTGGAACATAGGAGAAAGGGAAGGAGAAGTAGACCCGGGGGAAGTGATATGACGGTGGGATGAGGTAAAAGGCCAGAATATCTAAAGCTCTTAATTATATTTGTCAAAATTAAAGACAATTCCTAATAACAGATAGAAATAATGAGAAAAGTCGAATTGTTAGACGCCAGCGACAGCACATGTTATAATCTGCAGCAAAAATAAATTGCTGGAGGAGTCATGATGCAGCAGCTTAATCTGAAATGTTGACCATTCTGCAGGACATTAACAGTGACAGGTGCGTAAAAAGGACCCGAAGGATTATTAGCAAAACCAAGTTACCCCGACCACAAACTGTTCCAGCTGCTACGATCCAGGAAACAGTATCGCAGCATAAAAGCCAGGACCAACAGGCTCCGGGACAGCTTCTTCCACCAGACCATCAGACTGATTAATTCACACTGACACAATTGTATTTCTAAGCTATATTGACTGTTCTGTTCTATATCTTACTGTTCATACTCTTTATTACAAATTACTGTAATTTGCACATTGCACATTCAGATGAAGATGTAACGTAAAGATTTTTACTCCTTATGTATGTGATGGATGTAAGAAGTAAAGTGAATTCAATTCAATTCAATCTGCAGATGCTATCTGACTCCCTAAATTCCTCCAGAAGCCTTTTCTCTTGCTTGAGTTAAAATGTCATCCATGATGAGTCATCGAGTAAAGGGTTGATGACAAAAAGTTAACGGAGGAAGAGAAAGGAATGAGAGGAAGAGAAAAATCATGGTCGAGAGGTTCAGTTGTTCTTCAGAACAAACATCAGAATGGGAAGAAATGTGTTCTACGTGACTTTACTGTGGAATGATTGTAGGTGCCAGATGGAGTCGTTTGAGTATCTCAGAAACTGATGATCTCCTGGGATTTGCACAGTCTCTAAAGTTCACAGAGGATGGTGCAAAAAATTGAAAAAAGTAAATCTTGTGAGTAGTGGTTCAGTGCCAATTCCAGGCACTGCAGTAATATTGATGGTACTTGTGTTTGAAGGATTGACAACGTAGAGCCACTTCGTTGGTGCCTGATACCGTTGGATACCCAGATGAGGTTATTTCATACCATGTGTACTGAATGGGAAGGGATCCCTGCAAGGACTCACAGGAAACTGACACTGAGTCCCCGAGACGTGAAACATTTGCTGTTGACAGATATCGAAGCACAGAAGAAGACACAGGTTCTGTGGAAAGGAATTCAATAATCAGACACTAAATGAACATATGAAACCAAAAACTCCTCTGCCACTTTATTAGGTGCACCTGTTCACCTGTTTGTAAATGCAAATATCTAATTAGCCAATCATGTGGCAGCGTACTTACACACCTGGAGAAGAGGGATGCTGATGTGAGGATACTGTTCTTGGACCACAGTTCAGCATTCAACACCATAATTCCCTCCAGGCTTGACAAGATACTCAGAGACCTCAGCCTTCACCCTGCCTTGTGCAGCTGGATCCTGGACTTCCTGTCAGTTCGCCGGCAGGTGGTAAAAGGGGGTTCCCTCATCTCTGCCCCTCTGACCCTCAACACAGGAGCCCCTCAGGGCTGTGTCCTAAGCGCCCTCCTTTACTCTCTGTATACTCATGATGGTGTTGTCACCTACAGCTCCAATCTGCTGATTGTATTTGCAGATGATACTATATTGATTGGCCTTATCTCAAATAATAACAAGACAGCCTACAGGGATGTCATCACCCTGACACTGTGGTGTCAAGAAAACAACCTCTCCCTCGATGTCGCAAAAACAAAGGAGCTTGTTGTGGATGACAGGAGGAATGGACACAGGCTAACCACTATTGACATCAATGGATCTGAGGTTGAGAGGGTAAACAGCATTAAGTTCCTTGGCATACATATCACCAAGGATCTCAAGTGGTCTGTACATACTGGCTGTGTGGCGTAAAAAGCACAACAGCAACTCTTTCACCTCAGATGGTTGAAGAAGTTTGGCATGGGTCCCCAAATCCTCAGGACTTTCTACAGGGACACAATTGAGAGCATTCTGACTGGCTGCATTACGGCCTGGTATGGGAACTGTACCTCCCTCAATCACAGGACTCTGCAGAGAGTGGTGTGGACAGCCCAGCACATCTGTGGATGTGAACTTCCCAATATCCAGGATATTTATAGTGATAGGTGCATAAAAAAGGCCTGTAGGATCATTAGGGACCCAAGTCACCCTAACCACAAACTGTTCTGGGACATCTTCTTCCATCAGGCCATCAGACAGATTAATTCACGCTGATACAATTGTATGTCTATGCTATATTGACTGTCCTGTTGTACGTACTATTTATTACAAATGACTATAAATTGCACTTTGCAGAATCAGACAGAGATGTAGTGTAATGATATTTACTCCTCATGTATGTGAAGGATGTAAGAAATATACTCAATTCAATTCAACACAGTCCATAAAAGCATGCAGACATGGTCCAGAGATTCAGTTGTTGTTCAGGTCAAACATCAGAATGTGGAAGAAGTGTGATCAAAGTAACTTTACTCATGAAATGATTGTAAGCGGTGATTTGAGTATCTCAGATAATGCAGATCTCCTGGGATTTTCACACTCACTGTCTCTAGAGTTGGTAGAGAATAGTGCAAAAAGCAAAAAAAAAAATTATCCATGGAGCAGCAATTCTATGAGCATAAAATCTCGTATCAACACCTGTTGCTGTAATTCTACAGCCGTACCATCCTGTATCTCCCTTGTGAAGATCCTCCATAGTAACAGCAAATAGTCCCCATTCCGGGTCATCTGTGATTGACACTCGGCTACTCCGTCCGTGTTGCTCATTTGTTTCCACTAAAACTGAACATTGTTGACTCTCTCCATGGTACCAATACTTTGTGTGTGAGCGGTGCGTTGCACATCTCCCCCTCTCCTATTTACACTATCTTCCTCTACACTCAGACTTGATGCAGAGACTCAGCCTAAACTGTCGACAGTTCTCTTCCCCCTAACAGATGCTGCTTGGCTCACTGACTTCCTCCGGAAGTTTGCTCTGAACTCCAGATTCAATCATCTGTAGTGTCTGCACGCATCAAGTTCTGTTCTGCAAATGGTGGACGACCTCCAAACTAACGCAAATGACCAGTGCTTGCTGTCACTCACCAGGTAGGAAACCAATCAGAGGAATTGAAGTCCACATTGCTTTATTCACAGAGACCCAGCCAGGACCTGTCTGTCCTCAGCAAGAAGTAACAGTGAAATAAAAATGAGGAAGACGGCAGCAGGAAGTTCAATAAGAGAACCACAACAGGGGTGTGGTATGTGACAATCTGAAAAGCTTTTAGCTATATTTAGCAAGACAGAAACATTTAAGCAATTCCCAAAAACTGAATAAAATGTTGAGAAGAGTTAAAATGGTAGATACAAGAAACAGCAGTTGGTCTAATCTTCAGCAAAAACAAACTGCTGGAGATGTCCTGAAGCAGAGTGTTAACCTAAAAATGTTGCCTCTGCGGATCCCACCTCTCTCCCCACATTTCTCCAGAAGTTTCATTTTTTTACTTGATTAAATATGTTAGGTGCATTGAGTTATTGGGGAAACTGCTGATGTTGAAAACTAAATGGTGGAGGTTGAAGGTTGTTGAAGCCCATGTTGAAGGTTGTCGTGATTGTGAGTTGAAGTTACGATCTGGGCTTCGTGTCTACGGGTTCCATGTGCTGATTTGAGGCTGAGGGAGTGACCCTCCCCACTGCTCCAGTCTTTGAGTCTGAGGGCTCACTTTTCTTCTAAATGCTATTTGCTTCCTTTTATTTTTGATTTGTTCTTTTCTCTCTCTGTACACTGGGTGTTTGGAGGTCTTCTTTTATTTGTGGGTTATTTTGGGTTTCTTTGGTTTGTGGCTGCCTGTAAGGAAACTAACCTCAGGATTGTATAATGTATGCATACAATGATGATAAATGTACATTGAACTATTGAATATTGAAAGGCCTAGATAGAATGGATGTGGAAGGGATGTTGCCTGTAGAAAAGGAGTCTAAGACCAGAGGGTACAGCCTCAGAGTACAGGATGTTCCTTTGGAACAAAGATGAAATTGAGAGTGATGAATCTGTGGAATTCACTGCCACAGATGGCTGCGGAGGCCAAGACACCGGGTGTATTTCAAGTGGACATTGATAGTTTCTTGATTAGCAAGGACATCAAAGGCTACAGGGAGAAGTCAGGATAATGAGATTGAGAGTAAAAATAAATCAAACATGATGAAATGGTGGAATAGACCCAAGGGGAAGATTGGCCTAATTCTTCTCCTATGCCTTTTGGTCTTATGGTCTTCTAATACATGCATCAAACCTGTGAACTCTTCTACACCCCTCCAACATTTCCACATTCAGTATCTGCCATGATGATAATTCAATCAAATCTGTTTTGTGAACTTGCTGCTGAAGAAGCAACAAACTAGGAAATAGGAGTGATGTAGAAAGGGCTTTTCGTGCAAACTTAGCACACAGTACATGCATTTTCTATCTTTATTGTAATTTGTAGGCCACATCCTTACTACAGTTTGGTGGTCTGTATACAACTACCATCAGAGGCAATGTCAACATCAATATCTTCCGACCCAATGTCACCTCTTTCTGATGATTTGATTTCATTCTAATAAACAGAGCAATGCCACCCTTGTTGCCTTCTTGTCTGTTCTTTCGAAACAATGTGCTCCAAGCTATAATCTTCTTTCAGCCATGATTCAGTGATGCCTACAACATCATACATGCCAATCTACAACTTTGTGACAAGTTCCTCTACCTTATTCCGTATACTGCACATTTTCAAATTTAACGGTGTATTCACCCTGTTCGATCTTGTCTGCCTTTTATGTTGAAACTCATCCTATTGACTGCTATTTTGCCCTATCAGAATCAGATTTATTATCATCGGCATTTGTTAACTTAGCAGCAGCAGTTCAATGCAATACATAATCTAGCAGAGAAAATAATAATAATAAGTAAACAAGTAAATCAATTACAGTATACATATATTTAATATTTTTGTTAAAAAGCATGCAAAATCAGAAATACTGTATATTTAAAAAAAGTGAGGTAGTGTCCAAAGATTCAATGTCAATTTAGGAATCAGATGGCAGAGGGGAAGAAGCTGTTCCTGAATCGCTGAGTGTGTGCCTTCAGGCTTCTGTATCTCCTACCTGATGGTGACAGTGAGAAAAGGGCATGCCCTGGGTGCTGGAGGTCCTTAATAATGGATGCTGCCTTTCCATGACACCACTCCCTGAAGCTGTCCTGGGTACTTTGAAGACTAGTACCCAAGATAGAACTGACTAGATTTACAACCTTCTGCTGCTTCTTCTGGTCCTGTGCAGTAGCCCCTCCATACAAGACAGTGATGCAACCTGTCAGAATGCTCTCCACAGTACAACTATAGATATTTTTGAGTGTATTTTTTGACATACCAAATCTCTTCGATCTCCTAATTATGTACAGCCACTGTCTTGCCTTCTTTATAACTACAACAGCCTCGCCTCACCACACATTGCCTATTTGTAAATGATACCTTGTATAATATGAGAGCTGACTCTGTTGTATCAGTTACTGCTGTCAGTTGTGTAGTGTTCACCCTCAGTGAAGGATGTGGTTAGAACTTCTGTCTTCTTTACTTGCCATAGCAAACAGAATATGGAGAAGTACGAACAGCTGTTGGTACTTCTCTATAGATGACAGATGTTCTGGTCTCCTCCTGTGTTGCCCCATCACTTCTTGGAAAACACCTCAACAACCATGGTGCAACATGCTGATGTGAACAAGTGCAGAGAAACTAAACATCTTCAACAAAACTATTTTGTTTCAGCATCGAGATCATTGAACAACAATAACAATTAAGGGAAGTGAAAAGGCCACTTAACCATTGTGTTGAAACCTAATCCCAATCCTGTGCAGCCCTGTAAATACAATGGTGGGATTATAAAATGTTTACCAGGCAGTTGTTGGGAAGTTATCCAAGAACTGAGGCTTTAAAAGGTATAGGTCAGATTCAATGGGCTGAGTGGCCTAATTCTGTTCTGTTTTATTGTCTTCTGGTCTGTGGTCTTAAGTGATGAAGTAATGCAGGAAGAGAATGCAACAGCTAGTTGACTTGAAGCTTCCATTGGATCTACCCTGAATACTGTCTTCTGAGCACAGAAGTTCTAAACTTACTCATTGAGCAGTACTTTGGGATGTCCTCGGAAAAGGAAAGGGTCCCTTTCAGAATCAGAATATTTTCACTGTCTTCTGATGTGAAATGTGTTGTTTTGCAGTAGGAAAACTAAGTAAGTTCCTTGCCTCAGAGCATTAATGAGCTCCGGTTTAACAGGTCCAGGTCCACAAGTGGGACCACAGGTTCTGGAATTACCCCCAGGCAATCAACACCCATCAGATAACCCTGAGCTGAAGAGGGCATGAGCTTCATCGGACTCCAGTGTTATTGTGTCACATCCTCACACAGCAGGCAAAGGTTATTATGCCATATTCCTACCAGCCGCTGAGGCTTTTCAAAGTTCAAAATTCAAATTCAATTTATTATGAAGGTACATACATGTCAGCTTAAACTATCCTGATTATAATGACAATAATGCAGTTCACCTTCTCTCATTTTCAAAACCATTTCTTGTACATTCATGGGTTACAGTCACAGATCTATACTGAGAAAAGTCACACCATCTATTTGCAGATTCATGCCCTGATGACCAATGTAAGCTGCAATAATTTGCAGCTCTCTCATTTTATTCAGCACCCAACTTTTATTTCCATTGCTCATTCTGCTTTAAGACCTCTGTATAGTGACTGGAAATGTTCATGCTGTGTCTCTTTCTCACTCCATTTCGACAAAATGTGTTATGAAAAGTCAGTAACCTTATCAAACTTGAAAATCTTCATAGTAACTTTAGTAGCAAAGTTTGTATGCGTTACCATATTCTATCCTCAGTTCCATTTTCTTACAGGCATTCACAGTAGAACAAAGTAGTACAATAGAATCAATAAAAACTGCACACAAGAGCTGACAAAATATAATCTGCAATGGAAGGTAAACTATGCAAATACAAAAAAATTATTGATTGTAAATATAAGACTGAGACATGAGTTGTGGAGACATTGAAAGCCAGTCCATAGGTCGTGTTCAGTGAGCACTTCACTGTTGAGCTGAGTGAAGTTATCAATACCTGGTTCAGGAGTCCAATGGCTGAACTGTTCCTGAAGCTGATTGGGACTTTCCAAAGGGAGCAGTGAGAAGAGAGCATGTCTGGATGATGAGGATCCTTGATGATGGATCCTGCTTTCTTGTGGAAACCCTCCTTTGTCGGTCTGCTCATTGTATGGGAGGGCTTTACCTATGATCTGATCAGTCTTGACCAATTTCCACACAGACCATCTCTGAGTCACGAATGGCTCTGTTTTTTATAGAAGCATGTAAGTCAATATTGCCCACAAATTAGAAAACAGACAAATATCATTCAATATGGTATCCATACCTCCATGGTATTCTAATGAAGGGCATCAACTGCATATAAAACTAAAAAGGAGAAATTCTGAAAAGAGATGAGAACAAAAACTCATTATGATATTTGTAGGAACAGAGAACATAGAACACTACAGCACAGTACAGGCCCTTTGGCCCCCAGATTAGTGCTAAATTGTATTCCATGATCAAGCTAATTCTTCCCTCCTACGTTGCACTTAACACTCTATTTTAATACATATATGTATGTGGCTCTCTCAGAGCTTCTTAAATGTCCCTGTTGTATCAGCCTCTATCATCAAACCTACAGTGCATTCCAGTGAGCTGCCACTCACTGTACCTCTTACATCTCCCCTAAACTTTCCTCCACTCACTTTAAATGGGTGTCCTCTGGTACTGGTCTTTGTCATGATGAGATCGGTGTGCTGCCTATCCACTCAATCTATGCTTTATACTCCACAATACTCCATGTGTGATCAAACCAGAGTTTTATAGAGCTGCAATATTTCCTTGTGGCTCTTGAACTCAATCACATCAACTAGTGAAGTCCAGCACATCATACACCTTCTTTAAGTATCTGAGAATGGGCAAAGAAATGGCTGATGGAATAGAGTGTCGGGAAGTGTTTGGTCATGCACTTTGATAGAAGAAATGAAAGGATGAACTACTTTCTAAATGGAGAGAAAATACCAAAAACTGAGGCACAAAGGGACTTGAGAGTTCTTGTGCAGGATTCCCTCAAGGTTATTTTGCAGGTTGAGTCTGTGGTAAGGAAGGCAAATATGATGTTAGAATATAAAAGCAAAGATGTAATGTTGAGACTTCATAAAATACTAGTGAGGCCTCATTTGGAGTATTGCGAGCAGCTCCTTATCTTGAAAAGGATGTGCTGAAACTGGAGGGGGTTCAAAGGAATTTCATGAAAATGATTCCAGAATTGAATGGCATTTCATATGAAGAGCATTTGATGGCTCTAGGCCTATATTCAATAGAATTCAGAAGAATGAGCAGAGACCTAATTGAAACCTATCACATGGTGAGAGGCCTTGGTAGAGTGGATGTGGAAAGGATGCTTCCTTTGGTGGGAGAGTCTAAGACTAGACAACATAGCCTCAGAATAGGGGTGTGTGAATTTAGAATGGAGATGAGGAGGAATTTCAAAGTCAGAGATTGGTGAACCTCTGGAATTTTTGCCACATGAAGCTGTGGAGGCCGAGTCTTCATGTATAATTAAGGCAAAGATTGATAGCTTCTTCATTGGTCAGAGCATGAATAGATATGGGGAGAAAAGCAGGAGATTGGGGCTAAGAGCAAAATTGGATTTTCCATGATGAATTGGCGGAGCAGGCTCAATGAGCCAAATACCTAATTCTGCTCCTATATCTGAACTTCTCAGCCACAAGCAACAGCAGATATTTTAACTTGAAGCAAAAATAAAGATCTGGATTTGTCCTGAAGCAGAGGATTAATCTGAAATGCTGTCCACTCTGCCTATGTAGAACACACCTGTCTCCCTGGAATCCTCCAGAAGTTTGATATTTTGCTTGATTAAAAATGTTAGGTGTGTTGAGTCATTGGGAGAAGTGCTCATGGTGGAAAGGGAAAGAGCACATGTTAAGTGTTTTTGTGATTGTGAGTAAGAAGTTGTGGGCTTCGTGTTTACAGGCTCCACGACATTTACCATGCTGTACTCTAAATTCAGGCTGATGCTATGGCCTGCTCAGGCTGCTCTGGGCTTCGAGTCTGAGGACGTACTTTCATTCTAAATACCATTTGCTTTCTTTTATTGTTTTTGCACATTTCTCTCTCTCTCTGCACTTCAGGAGATTTTTGATCTTCTTTTATTGATGGGCTATTTTGGGTTTCTTTGTTTTGTGGCTGCCAAAAAGAGATGGATTTTAAGAGTTGAAAATAAATATACATTGCACTTTGAACTTTTGAATGATGAAATGTTGGAATAGATCCAATGGGAAGGATAGCCTAATTCTTCTCCTATGGTGTTATGATGGAAATGAGATAGATTCTTTGGGCCTCAAAGGCAAGGATTCTGGACACACAGTTTTAACAATAAGGAGTTTATTCACAAGGGGAGAAGAGCTTGAGGACAACACAAGCAGCTACAATATTCGGACAAACACGCTTAGAATAGTCAAGCATGGGAAAAGTCGGGTCAGCAGTACAATACACAGGAAAACAGTGTGAGGACAAAGTACAGGTACATATACAAGCAAGGGAAAAGTAACTGCAATACCTGCCACCCCTTGACTATGGGTAGACACTGCTCTCTGCTACAGAGACAACAATAAACGCTCCCAAAACCCTATTCAATGCACAGTGCACCACATGTCTCCAGCACTGTTGTGTAGTCTTCAGCCTGGAGTGAAGCAGGGTGGTCCCTCGAGGATGGCAAAAAGGAGAGCAACCCAAGCACATGTAGCACCCTTTATGGGTCAGGGGGCTGGAGAGTCCAGTCCAGGTGATTCATCAGGGGGCCAATGGCTTGGTGCTAGATGGGTTAATCCAATTAAGGTGGCCAATGGTTAAGTGTGCATTGATTGGTTGGGAGGGGTGCAATGTTGACTGGCATGTGGTGTGCCTTCTGACCAGGTAGAGGGCAGTGTTGAGCCGTGACAGGCATGGCTCTCTGGATACATATGTCTTCTGGTTTTATGGTCTTCTAATACAGGCAATCCCCAAGTGTGTTCTAACTGTATTTTTATACATTTGTAACATAAATTCTTGAATGATTAATGCTGGCCCAATGCCATAAGCTCTCTTTACCACCTACTTTACCATCTCCCCCGATTCCAAATTTTGGGGAATTATGGACTCCAAGATTTGTGCATCATTCTGGATCTGCCTTGATGATCATTCAATCAAACGTGTTTTATAGAACTTGCTGCTGAGAAAGGAAAAAAATAGGAAATAGGTGTGATGTGAAAGGGTTTTTCATGCAAACCCAGCAGACAGTACTTCACTTCATTCTCTCCCCTCTCTAAAGGCCATGGCCGATCTTCGAAGGAGCCTTAAAAGCTTACCTTTCTGAATTCTATTCCAGTTTTCGGTGCAATTTCAAGAGCTGTGATGGGATTTCACCTTGCTTCAGTCCAGTATGAGGGGAAAACCCACTGAATGGAATTACCCATTCACAGTGGGTAAAATCCACGTCAGATCTCTTCTTAAACCAAATCAACTCCATTTTGAAAGGAAATAGTCTGCATACGTAGACAGCTCCTGTAGTTTCTTTTTCTCATAGATTCATGGGGCACAGTCAATGTATAGGTCACATTTGTCCAAGAAGAAGACATTTCTATCTTACCTTCTGCACTTCTTTCTATGTTAGTCGAAGGGTGATCTATCCAGATTCATGCTGTGCGATTCCCTGGGGCAGATGGAGTCTGAGGAGAGCTTCAGTCCAAGGGATTAGAATTCCCACATGTCACACATATTGGAGAATAAACACAGAATCAGAATCAGAATCAGGTTTAACATCACCGGCATACTGTATGTCGTGAAATTAACTATAGCAGTCCTAAATAGGAATATTTGATGATTCCCATTGGAGCTGCATGCATAGTCGCTACTTATTGGTGCCATCTTGAAATGTAACTAAACAGTGTTAATTGTTCAACTGCCCACCTGCTAAGTTCCTCTGGAATTTTGTGTACGTTGCTTCATTGTTCAACCTTGATTTCATTGTGGTGTGAGAGTTGAGGTGATCCAAGAACGTGGCTGATTTATATTGTCCTGAATTTTATTTGCTGGTTTTACAGTTGTTTAGAAAATTTTAATTTCACATTGCATATAAATAACTAAATGATTAAATAATTAAATAAATATGGAGAGCTTTTGTTACTTTGGGTGTGTTACATTTGTCTGAGGAGAAAACAGTGCAGTATATTAGGCATGAGTGTGTCAAGGTCCTGATTGGTTATTCCCTGGGTCCCTTTAAATTTACTTTGTGTCACAATCAGGACCGTTGACTCCTTGTCTTCCTTAATTCATTGTTTCCCCGTGTTTCTTGGGCTCTGTAATCAAAGGCACTTGAGTCTCAGCTGAACGAGCAGTATTTAGTGTCGGGCTTACAGCTATTCGGCTCTAGATCGTCATCGGACATCACCAAAGCAAGTGCGAGCAAGTCACCCTGCCGGAACGAGCCAGGTTACATCGTCGGAGCTACTCAAGTCTTCTCCCCGAAGCCAGTGCCAGTAAGTCGCCTCCCTTCACCGGAGCCAGCCTGTTAAATTACCTTGCCTGATCGAGCCGCTGAGCTACCTCACCAGAGCGGGTCCATCAAGTTAACCCACCGGAGTGAGACTAGAGCTGCTGTCTGTAGTTCCTGGGCCATATCAAGGGCTTGCCACTACTTGGAGCCATTTCATGTCAAGGTGTGAACTGTCTATTGTTGTGTGGTACCGTCCCTTCGTGTCCTCGTCTCTGGTGAGTAGGTCCGGCCATTTTGCTGCTACTCTATGTTAGGAACTGTCTCCTCGTGTCCTCGTCTCCACTGGATAGGTCTGGCCATTTGCCACTACCCTGAGTAGGGAACTGTCTCTCCGTGTTCTCGTCTCCACTGAGTAGGTCCGGCCGTGTGCTGCTACTCTGAGTTAGGGAATCCGGTCTCTCAGTGTTCAGTGTCCTGTGACTAAAAGAAGAGTCCCGGCTCTTTGTTCTGTATCCAAGGAGGAGCCCTGGCTCAGTTTTCCATGTCCTGTGTCTAAGGGAAGAGTCCCAGCTCTATGTCCTGTACCCAAGGAGGAGCCCCAGCTCAGTGTTCCGTGTCCTGTGTCCAACAGAGGTCCGGGCTCTGATGTTCCAAGTTCCGAGTCTGGGCTCTGATGCTCCGGTTTCCGGATCTCCGGGCTTCCGATGCTCTGGATTCCAGGTCTCCAGGCTTCTGGTGCTCCGGATCTCCGGTGATCCGGGCTCCAATGCTCCGGGTCCCGGGTCTCCGATGCTCTGGGTTCCGACTCTATTGCATCAGTCACTGCTGTCATCTGTGTCATGTTCACCCTCAGTGAAGGATGTGGTTAGAACTTCTGTCTTCATTGCTCATCTTAGCAAATAGAATATAGAGAAGTACCAACAGATGCTACACACTGACAGATGTTCGGGTCTCTTCCTGCATTGCCCCATCACTTTTTGGAAAACTTCTCGATGACCATGGTGCAATATGCTGACGTGAACAAGTGCAGAGATACAAAACATCCTTCAACAAATAATTACTGAATATCGATAATAATTTGGTGAGGAAAAGGGAAAAGGCCGTTATGTTTGAAACTAATCCTAATCCTGTGCACCCCTGTAAATACAACAGTGGGATCATAAAATGTTTTCCAGTCTGTTTTTGGGAAGTTATCCAAGGACTGAGGCTTTATAAGGTCTTGGTCAGACCACACTTGGAATATGGTGAGCAGTCTTGGAACCCCTATTCATGAAAAGGTGTGTCGTATTTGGAGAGGGTCCAGAGTAGACTCATGGGAATCATCACAGGAAGGAAAGGGTTAACTTATGAAGGGGTGTTGATGGCTCTCTCCTGTACTTGCTGGAGTTTAGAAGAATGATGGGGAAGTTTCATTGAAACCTCTTTATAGTGAAGGGCGTGGAAACTCAATGGAGTGTATGTGGAGACTATATTTCCTATGGTGCGGGAGTCTCGGACCAGAGGGCACAGACTCAGAATATAAGGACTTCCCTTGAGAACAGTGATGAGGAGGAATTTCTTTAGCCAGATGTGGTGAATCTGTGGAATTCATTGGCAAAGACTGCTGTGGAGTCTAAGTCATTAGGGGTATTTTAAGTGGATGTTGATAGGTTTTTGATTAGGAAGGGTGCCGAAGATTACAGGGAAAATGGGGCTAAGGTGAATAATAAATCAGCTCTTACAGAATGGTGGAGCAGAAGCAATGGGCTAAATGGCCTAATTCTGTTCCTATCTCTTAACGTCTTCTGGTCTTATGCTCTTAAGTGATGGAGCAATGCAGGAAGGAGATGCAATAGCTTGTTTACATAAGGCATTTATTAGTTCTTCCCTAAATTCTGTTTTCTAAGAGAAGTAAACAACACAGAAGTTCTAACAATATCCTTTGAGAACTGCTTGAGACAGCCTGGAACGGGGAAGTGTCCATTTCAGAATCAAAATCAGGTTTGTTTTCTCTGTCTTCTGATGTAAACTGTGTTGTTTTGCAGCAGAAAAAAAATAAACAAGTTCCTTCATTCAGACTATTAACAAGCTCAGGTTTAACAGGTCCAGGTTTACAAGTGGGACCACTGCATGTGGAATTATCTGCAGATAATCAACACTCATTAGCTAACCCTATCCTGAGGAGGTCATGAGCTCCAAACAGACTCTGGTGTTATTGGTGTTATTTGGTGTTTTTGCTTCACATCCTTGCATCGGAGGTGACGGATATTGTGCTGTATTGCTCCTTGTCAGTGAGGCATTTTAAAGTTCAAAATTCAAATTGAGTTTATTATTGAAGTGCATATATTTCAGCAAAAAAACTACTCTGGTTATAATTACAATAATGAAGTTCACCCTTTGTTCGATTTCCAGGATGTTCTATTCTATGTATGTACATTTATGGGTTACAGTCACGTGTTAGTTCTGAGAAAACTTACACCATTTATTTGCAGATTCACACCCTGATGACCAATGCAAGCTCCAATAATCAGCAACTGACTCATTTTAATCAGCACCCAACTTTTATTTCTACTGCTGGTCCTTTAGTACATTTGTGCCATGACTGCAGATCTTTATGCTTGAGTCTCTTTCTCACTCCATTTCTACAAAATGTGTTCTGATAGGTAAGTAATCATGCACTTTATCAAAGCTCAAAAAATCCAAAGCAAATTTATTTTCAAAATACATATAAATCACTATATACTACCCAGAGATTCGTTTTCTTGCAAGCTTTCATTGGAGAACAAAGAAAAACAATAGAATCAATGAAAAACTACACACAAAAACTGATGAACGACAAATGTGCAAAGGAAGCCAATCTGCGCAAACACAATAAATAAGAAATTAATTAATACTGAGAACATAAAATTGTAGAGTCCTTGAAAGTGAGCGTACAGGCTGTGTTCAGTGATCTTTTCTGTGTTAAGTGACCAAAGTAAACCACTCTGGCTCAGGAGCCTGTTAGCTGAAGTTTCCTGAATCTGTGGGCTTTGGGCCTAAGGCTTCTCTGTGTCCTTGCCAGTGAGAAGAGAACATGTTTGTATGATGGACGTCCTTGATGATGGATTCTGCTCTCTCATGGCAATACACTGCTGTAGATATGCTCATTGTTGTGCTGGGCTGGGCTTTGCCTATCAATTGATCAAATCAGTATTAACCAATCTCCATACAGACTACCCCTGAGTAATGAATGGGTCTGTGTTTACAGATGCCAAAAAGTAAATATTGCCGATAAATCAGAAAACACAGAAATATCACTCACTGTGTTATCCATACCTTCATGGTATTATAACGAAAGGATCAACTGCAAATAAAACTGAGAAAAAAGAGTAATTTTGAAAAGTGGAGAGAAAGTAAACCAGTTTTGTTATAACATAGAACATATAACAGTTTGGCCCACAGTATTGTGCTGATCCGTACTCCATGATCAATCAAATACTTCCCAACTGCATAGCCCATGAGACTCTGTTTCGTACATACATGTGCAAGCCCATCTAGGAGTCTCTAAATGTCCCTATTGTATCAGCCTCTACCCCCATGCCTGCAGTGCGTTCCAGGGACCCACCACCCTCTGTATAACAAAAAACTTACTTCTTACATCTCTGCTAAACATTCTTCCACTCACCTTAAATGGATCTCCTCTGATATTGGTCATTGTCACCATGAGAAGGGGGTGCTGGCTGTCCACTCAATCTATGCCTTATTCTCCACAACGCTCCAAGAGTGATCGTACCAGAGTTTTCGAGAGCTGCGACATTACTTTACGGCTCTTGAATTCGATCCCCTCAACCGGTGAAGTCAAGCACCTCATTCATCATAGAAACATAGAAAATAGGTGCAGGAGTAGGCCATTCGGCCCTTCGAGCCTGCACCGCCATTTATTATGATCATGGCTGATCATCCAACTCAGAACCCCGCCCCAGCCTTCCCTCCATACCCCCTGACCTCCGTAGCTACAAGGGCCATATCTAACTCCCTCTTAAATATAGCCAATGAACTGGCCTCAACAGTTTCCTGTGGCAGAGAATTCCACAGATTCACCACTCTCTGTGTGAAGAAGTTTTTCCTAATCTCGGTCCTAAAAGGCTTCCCCTCTATCCTCAAACTGTGACCCCTCATTCTGGACTTCCCCAACATCGGGAACAATCTTCCTGCATCTAGCCTGTCCAATCCCTTTAGGAGCTTATACGTTTCAATCAGATCCCCCCTCAATCTTCTAAATTCCAACGAGTACAAGCCCAGTTCATTCAATCTTTCTTCATATGAAACTCCTGCCATCCCAGGAATCAATCTGGTGAACCTTCTTTGTACTCCCTCTATGGCAAAGATGTCTTTCCTCAGATTAGGGGACCAAAACTGCACACAATACTCCAGGTGTGGTCTCACCAAGGCCTTGTACAACTGCAGTAGTACCTCCCTGCTCCTGTACTCGAATCCTCTCGCTATAACTGCCAGCATACCATTCGCCTTTTTCACCGCCTGCTGTACCTGCATGCCCACTTTCAATGACTGGTGTATAATGACACCCAGGTCTCGTTGCACCTCCCCTTTTCCTAATCGGCCACCATTCAGATAATAATCTGTTTTCCTATTTTTGCCACCAAAGTGGATAACTTCACATTTATCCACATTAAATTGCATCTGCCATGAATTTGCCCACTCACCCAACCTATCCAAGTCACCCTGCATCCTCTTAGCATCCTCCTCACTGCTAACACTGCCACCCAGCTTCGTGTCATCTGCAAACTTAGAGATACTGCATTGAATTCCCTCATCCAAGTCATTAATATATATTGTAAACAACTGGGGTCCCAGCACTGAGCCTTGCGGTACCCCACTAGTCACCGCCTGCCATTCTGAAAAGGTCCCGTTTATTCCCACTCTTTGCTTCCTGTCTGCTAACCAATTCTCCACCCACACCAATACCTTACCCCCAATACCGTGTGCTTTAAGTTTCCACACTAATTTCCTGTGTGGGACCTTGTCAAAAACCTTTTGAAAATCCAAATATACCACATCCACTGGTTCTCCCCTATCCACTCTACTAGTTACATCCTCAAAAAATTCTATGAGATTCGTCAGACATGATTTTCCTTTCACAAGTCCATGCTGACTTTGTCCGATCATTTCACCGCTTTCCAAATGTGCTGTTATCACATCCTTGATAACTGACTCCAGCAGTTTCCCCACCACCGACGTTAGGCTAACCGGTCTATAATTCCCCGGTTTCTCTCTCCCTCCTTTTTTAAAAAGTGGGGTTACATTAGCCACCCTCCAATCCTCAGGAACTAATCCAGAATCTAACAAGTTTTGAAAAATTATCACTAATGCATCCACTATTTCTTGGGCTACTTCCTTAAGCACTCTCGGATGCAGACCATCTGGCCCTGGGGATTTACCTGCCTTCAATCCCTTCAATTTAACTAACACCACTTCCCTACTAACATGTATTTCGCTCAGTTCCTCCATCTCACTGGACCCTCTGTCCCTTACTATTTCTGGAAGATTATTTATGTCCTCCTTAGTGAAGACAGAACCAAAGTATTTATTCAATTGGTCTGCCATGTCCTTGCTCCCCATAATCATTTCCCCTGTTTCTGTCTGCAGGGGACCTACATTTGTCTTTACCAGTCTTTTCCTTTTTACATATGTATAAAAGCTTTTACAGTCCGTTTTTATGTTCCCTGCCAGTTTTCTCTCATAATCTTTTTTCCCCTTCCTAACTAAGCCCTTTGTCCTCCTCTGCTGAACTCTGAATTTCTCCCAGTCCTCAGGTGAGCCACTTTCTCTGGCTAATTTGTATGCTTCTTCTTTGGAATTGATACTATCCCTAATTTCTCTTGTCAGCCACGGGTGCACTACCTTCCTTGATTTATTCTTTTGCCAAACTGGGATGAACAATTGTTGTAGTTCATCCATGCAACCTTTAAATGCTTGCCATTGCATATCCACCGTCAACCCTTTTAGTGTCATTTGCCAGTCTATCTTAGCTAATTCACGTCTCATACCTTCAAAGTTACCCTTCTTTAAGTTCAGAACCTTTGTTTCTGAATTAACTATGTCACTCTCCATCTTAATGAAGAATTCCACCATATTATGGTCACTCTTACCTTTAACACCGTTTCAACTTGCTCAACAACTTTAAAGGATCTACATATTTGATCCCAATATCCCTCTGTAACTCCTCACTGTTAAGAATCCTGCCATTAACCTTGTAATCTGGCTTAAAGTTCGATTACCCAAAGTGTATCACAACATATTTTTCAGTGTTAAACTCCATCTACCACTTCTCCACCCAGCACTGCATCCTGTCTTTGTCTGTTTGTAACTTATGACAACCTTCTATACCACCCACAGCACTGACAATCTACATGTCGGGTGCAAACATATGTATATACAGTACTGTGCAGAAGTTGTAGGCATAAGTAAAAATATTTTATAAAGCGAAGAGGCTTCCAAAAATAATGAAATGTCAAGGTACTGAATATCACATATTTACTATAAAGTGCAGTAAACAGAAAAAAGCTAAATAAAATCGATATTTGGTGTGACCACTCTTTGCCATTAGAACAGCATCCATTCCCTTAGGCACACAGTTATGCAGTTTTATAAGAAACTCAGCTGTATTTTCCAAGCAACTTGGAGAACTTGCCACTGTTCTTCAGACTTGGGCTGTCTTGTTTGCTTCTGACTCTCCAGGTAACCCCAGATAGCCTGTATGATGTTGAGATCAGGACTCGGTGAAGGCTATACTATCTTGGGATGCCTAAGACTTTTGCACAGTAATGTACATTGGAAATTTGAATTAAGTAACGTTACAGAGGTTCATTTGTGTGCACAAGTGTCCATAAGTCAAGTGATCATAACCTGGGAATCAACTGTATACTCTTTTATCTTAACATCACTCCTCCTACCAGATCAATTTTCTAAACTAACGCTCTTCCATTTTTAACTCAGACCTGATGAGGAATCCCTGACCTGAAACTGGATTTGATGAAAAGTTCCTGTTATGGTTTGCAGCTCCAAAACAGTAAACAAATTCAAAGCAAACAACAGCGCTGAGAAATGAGAATCTTAGACTGTGTTTTTACTTTAAGTGAGGCGCGCATGTATCACGTGTTGGTGTCATGACATATCAATTCATATCTTTTACTTATGAACCATATTTAATTACTTAAACAAACAAGAATACTTAATCAAACAATATTTACAATATTTCTCAAATGCTACTGAAAAATTAAATACACAACACTCCTTGCAGCTTAGGTATAAATTCCATCTGAATAGAAAATGCATCTCACTATATATACAGTACACTATATGAAGGATTTCATACTCTTGTGGCATATCATCCTTCCTGAAAAAGAGGATCACTCTGCTTAGCAGGTGAGACTTGTAGCTGTGAAACCATCTCAGGTTCTGGGGCCTCCTCCACAGTGGTTGTAGGAGCTGTTGACTCTGAGACTGCAGGAAGTGGTTCTGACTGCGATGGACATCTTTCTTCTCTTTCCCATTTCTTCTTCTAGTTCATGCATTTACTTCACTGGAGTATTCTATTATTAATCCTTCTATTGCTCCGTTTACAACCTGATCTGTCCTCTAGGTTTCCTCATCCACAACATGTGGCAAATCCTCTGTTTTTGTCTCTCCTTTGACTCTATTTCTTTTTGGCCTTCCTTTCATCGATCCGGGCTTTGGTCTTTGCTCTTTGCATCTACTTTTACAAGCAATTTTTTCCCCTACTTGACATTCCTGAAACAACCATAAAACACACAGAGCAGATTCCAGTTCTTTATACTCAGAAAAGCTAAATGCTTGCAACTTTCCTGAAGATCCTTAAACTCTCCTCCAGTTAAAACCAAGCCACATTTCACAAGTAACTGACTGATTAACATATCAGAAGCTTTCTCAGACATGTTGCCTATAAAAACTGTTGTAGTCCGACTAGTACTTTCATCATTTTCACTCTTCCTCTGAGCAGCGTGGCCCTTCCTTACTAGAATATGCTTTCCAACCAGAGGCATGGAAGTTGGAACCAACACTTGTTTGTTCTCAGTTAGGCAATGGTTTATGGTGTATGTCAAAGAGGCAGTTGTGGCATTATCTAGTACCTTTCTTAATTTGGTTTCAGTTGGCTTCATTGCAAGGGATGTGGCATGCAATTGGTGGATGGATCTCCAATCGAGTAGCAGTTGTCTCAGCCAATCAAGTCCCCACAACTCTGGTCCTTCTGTTTTTACCACATACAAGCTCCATGTGGCTCACAGTTCTGAATGTCATTCCCACAGGAGTTATCCTTTTGCTAGTATAAGTTCTCAGTTGAATATTTGCAGGCTTCACTTTGGTATCTTTCAAATGCTGTTTAAACTCATTTTGTGGGATGACTGAAACAGCTGAACCAGTGCCTAATTCCATTTTATTAATTTGCCGTTTACTCCTGGTGTAAGCCACATTGCTTGTTTGTTGTTAATTTTCATACAGTAAAGCTCAAGGCTATGCAGTCCTGTGTCACTCTCATCATAATCAGATTTTTCATCTACAGCATGCAGATTAGTGCTTCTTCGAAGCTGCAAGTTGACTTTTTAGCTTTTTTTCTTCCTAGTACCATCCATTTATTTTTGTCAGGCTGGCAAGTTCTTTGTATGTGTCCTACTTTGTTGCACTTTCTGCAAGCTTTAGCTTTAAACCTGTATTTGTGTCACAATGGGGTTCTGGGAATGGACCCAAATACAAGAAACAGACACTGAAGTACAAGGAACAGGACTCGACTAGAGTAGGGACATCACAGGATACAGACAAGGAGCAGGGACAAGAACGCAGACTAGGGCTTGGACCCCAAGCCAGAGACTGGACAAGGACCCAAAACCTGGGTCTTGTCTTAGGTCCCAGAACCAGGCATGGACGTGACATGACTGCAGGACTGGAGGTTGGGGTCTTGAGGCTTGAGGCTTGGAGACAGGCTAGGGGTCTTGAGGCTGGAGGCTTGGAGACAGGCTAGGGGTCTTGGTCTTGAGGCTTGGAGACAGGCTTTGGGTTTTGGTCTTGAGGCTTGGAGACAGGCTTGGGGTCTTGGTCTTGAGGCTTGGAGACAGGCTGGGGGTGCTGGTCTTGAGGCTTGGGGTCTTGGTCTTGAAGTGAGCAGGCAGAGAGTCAGGCAAGGTATCCAGGCAGAGAGTCAGGCAAGGGGGAAAAGACAGGGAGGGGAGCAGGACAGTCCAGCAGGGAATTCCTGGTTCGTAGAGGTATTTATGTCTCAGCCCCAAAATGAGAAACATGTGACCCAAACAGAAACTGGGGAAAACCAGAAAACCTGGAACGAGGAACCATGAACCGGACCGTGAACCGGAACACGGACTTCACGGACCGGACTATGACAACTTGTTTGGTGAATGTGAGCCCCTGACACAATGGTAACACAATTTGTTCAGCTAGGCCGGTTTATGTTTGGACAATGTAATTTGTTCACACTCACCTTCATTCCTGACTGCAATTTAATTGTATCTCTGTGTGTGGTTTCCATTGAAACAGCAATTTTACCTGCTCTCTTGAATGTAAGTTGTGCTACAGTTAGGAGTCATTTTTGAATGCTTTCTTGAAAGATTCCACAAAATAAATAATCTCTCAGTACATCTTTAAGCCTATTATTGAGGTGACAATGGTCAGGCAATCTCTTCAATTCAGCCACGAACACTGAAGTGGGCTCCCCTTCTTTTAGATTCTGCTTATGAAACCTAAAGCTTTCTGCAATAAACAGTGGCATTGTTTCTAAATGTTCTTGAGAATATTAGCAAAGCTAATTTCTGCTGGTTTGTTTGGAGCAGTCAAACTTTGAAGCAAACTATATGCCTTTAAAGGCAAAGTACTTGGAAAAATTTGCACTCATTTCTTGTTGTCTATTACATTTTCTTCAAGCTAGTGTTGAATTAGCTCAGTATACATATTCCCCTGCCACGTACATGATTTCCCAATATGTCAGAGCGGCGTGGAGGGAAATTTTCCGCCAACTGGAAATTCCAGATGCAACCTAACAACGATGATACACATTCCAATTATCTGCAATGGAATCAGACAAGCAAATCTTTCTAATGTAGCCATCTGTGTCTGCTGTTTTAAATGATGATTATCGCCCAGTACTCACTCTTTACGAATGGATGAATTCTTCTGATATCTGACATTTTTAAAACTTGATTGTGTTCTCCCTTCAGAAGAACATGCGCTGTGGTGTTTTTTAATTAAACTTGACCATCTTTGTATGTGCTGGGCTACGATTTTTTTAACTTGCAGTGTTTTTTTTAGTTCAAATATTTCTCTGCGTTTCAACAGGTTGACAGCTACCTAACATTCATTTTAAAGATACGTCATTGCCAATGTATGTTTTGTAACATCAAAACATCAAACTAATTCAAAAGGAAATACGGGAGTCGGGGAATATTCTTGACTTCAAGTGAGGCGTGTATGTATCATGTGAATTAAATATATCATCATTCTAGCTCATATTTATACATGTAACCCATAATTTATTATTTTCACACACACACAAACACACAAGATTACTCATATAGAACTGAAATATTAAATACAGCTTCCACTAGTAGGGGAGCCAAGGACCAAAGGACAGTCTCAGAATGGAGGGACATCCCTTCAGAACAGAAATAAGGAGGAATATCCTTCATCAGAGGTGGTGAATCTGTGGAATTCATTATTACAGATGGCTGTGGAGACCAAGTCATTGGGTATATTCATTAGTGAGGGCAGGAGAATAGAGTTTACTGGGATAATATATCAGCTATGATAGAATGCCGAAGCAAACTTTATGGGCCAAATGGCCTTACCCTGCTCCTGTGTTTATGGCCCTATGGTCTTGATTCCATCAAGAAAATCCAGGAACCTGAATGTGATCTGTTCAGCATGTTTGAATTTTCATTCTCAACTAAGCCAAGAGGATAAATTAGTTATTAGCATCAACAATTTGTTAATAAAAATATTAGCTGATTGTTTATTAATTATTGAAACATACAACAACAACCTCAGGCATTTGAGTCCATAGAACAGCATTTAATAGAGTAAACTGGTCTTAAGCAGTTCACAGCCATGACAGGGTTAAAAATCGTTGCTTGCGCAACAAAAAGAAAACATTGTGAAAAGGTGCCATACAATTGAGATCTGTGAAGGTGACATGTTGGAAATGGAATGCTAAAAAAACTCAATGTCCTTAAGTATGGTAACATTTTTTTTTCACCTTCATGAAGTTGTTAATGAATGACAAGAGAGGTTAATTCTCCGCAGATGTTAAATATGTCCATATTCTGAAAAAGTATGACTATTTCATCTTGGTGTGAAATTCCAGCAGAATCTGTGTGATCCAGAAGCCTTCACTTTACCTTATAGACCAGTCTGGGAGGATCTGATTCATCGCGTCTCTGCAAAAGGTCAAATCATCAGACTCATCGACACTGGGAACTCTGATTTAGAGTTGTATCTGGAGCTTGAATTCCAATATATTCACATCAAGCATTCTGCATACATACAGTGTGTCAACATCTTGTCAATATCATCTGCAGATAGCTTTGGATTGACCATCCTCAAATGATCAGTATATTTGAATGCAAATTCTATTGTTTTCCATAAGCCTACCTTGGTTTCCCTTGTGAACCACGTGACCGAAATAGTGCAGATCATCAGGAGAGCGAAGAGCAGCCAACGACCAACCTTCAATATCATGAAACTGCGTAAAGGGGAAGAATAACAGAACAGGTGAGATACAGAAACGAGATGGCTTTGTGTTTGAAATACTTACCTCCTGTTTTCTCTGTAACATTAGTGGAGTGGAGCGAGGTAAATAAGCAGAGCTGGAGGAGTAAATAATGTTGACTGAATGGCAGATTGGAGAAGGGAGAAAAACATCATCAGTTGGAATAAAACCATATTTTCTCGAGGCAATGGCAACATCTTGCAATGCAGTCATTCACTGATGCTATTATGGTTGTTGGAATTACAGTAGATCTACTAGAAAATGAATCTCAGGGTTGTATAATAAATTTCCCTTGATAATAAATTTACTTTGAGCTTTGAAATCTTTTCTGCACTTCATCCAGTTGAATAACAATTCTCTTTTTTAGCAGAGTACCAGATTCTCTACTCTAATACCAGAAACCTTCTTCACTATAGTGACTCCACTTTCAAGGAACCATGTACCTGAATTCCAAGATCCCGTTGTTCTTTAACACTTCCCAGGGCCCAACCAATCACTTCGAAAGTCTTACTTGATTTGACTTTTGAAAATGCAAGACTTTGCACAATTCTGAATTAAACTCCATTTGCTATTCCTCAGCCCAAAAACTCAGCTCATCAAGATCCTCTGTAATTCTTCAAAATCCTTTTCACCAAGGACATAAAATTATGAGATGTACAGGTTGGAAAGGTGACAGCAAACTTCTCCATTCTCAGAGGCAAATGAAACTAGATGACATGAATTTAGATTTGAAGTGATTGTTTTCACCCAGAGAGTGGTGGAAAAAGAGTCACAGTCAATGTTTGTGGAGTGTCTGAATGAGATCTCAAGTCACACCTCCATAGTAGGCTTTGGACCTTGTGCTGGAAGATAGGGTTTAGATACATTACTGTGCAAAATATAGGTGCATTTAAGAGAATTCTGTAAAGTGACGATGCTTTCAAAAGTAATGAAATGAAAAATATTTAAATATTTAAAAATACTATAATGTGCATTAAGCAGCAATAAACTAAATCAAATCAAAGTTGGGTGTCACCACACTTTGCCTTTAAAACTAGTTCAATTCTTTCGGGTACCCTGTCATGCAGTTTTATAAGAAAATCAGCTGCTAGGTTGTTCCAAGTGTCTTGGAGAACTTGCCACATTTCCTTTGCAGACTTTGGCTTCTGCTTCTCCAAGCAATCACAGACAGCCTCGGTGTTGTGATCAGGACTCTGGAGATGATACCATCTGAGACCATATAAGAATCGAAGATGCCTAAAGCATTTGCAGTATACTGTAGATGGATGTGCAGTGGAAATCCACATGGTCTTTGTCTGTGTTGTACAACTCTGGGACCATATGAACCTGTTACACAACAGCATTATCTGAACCCTGAAGCTTAAAGTTCAAAGTGGATTTATTACCAAAATACATATCTGTCATCATATACAACCCTGAGATTCAATTTCTTGTGGGCATACTCAGTAAATCTATAGATTAATAACCACAACAGAATGAATGAAAAGCCACCCAACTGGAGTGTTCAACCAGTGTGCAAAAAGCAACAAACTGTGCAAAGAGAAAAAGAAGCCATAATAATAATAAATAAATAAAATAGCTGGAAGTATCAGGTACATAAGATGAAGTGTCCTTTAAAATGAGTCCATTTGTTGCTTACACAAATCAGTGATGGGGCAAATGAAATTGAATGAAGTTATCTCCTTTGGTTTTCCATTATCCATTCCAATAATCTACTTACAAAGTAAAAACATATATCAACTTTCATGTCGAAAGTTGTTGCAGAATATTTAGAGATTAGTTTATCTTGGTCTCCTGGGATTAAAACATGTTGTCGAGCGTTGGTTGTACTACTGGTTGTGAAAATGAAAACAATATTCTCACAGGCATTCAGTCCAAGTAAATGAAATTATAATTTTCCCCTGAATTATCTCTCATATGGGAGGGGAGCCAATCACAGCACCAGCAATGAGAACATTGTACATTTAAACAGAACTGGATCAAGTGACTTACCTTGCAGTTGATACTGTTGTAAATGTTTCACATGTATATTCACGTCCTGTTGAGGCAGGGAAAGAAAATTCAGTCTCACGTGTTTACCCAGTGCAGTCAAGCAAGAGTACATGATTGGCAGGTGGAAACTCATGGTTTGAGTAAAAGGCTGATTGGTTACATGGAGATAGAAACATAGAAACATAGAAAATCGGTGCAGGAGTAGGCCATTCGGCCCTTCGAGCCTGCACCGCCATTTATTATGATCATGGCTGATCATCCAACTCAGAACCCCGCCCCAGCCTTCCCTCCATACCCCCTGACCCCCGTAGCCACAAGGGCCATATCTAACTCCCTCTTAAATATAGCCAATGAACTGGCCTCAACAGTTTCCTGTGGCAGAGAATTCCACAGATTCACCACTCTCTGTGTGAAGAGGTTTTTCCTAATCTCGGTCCTAAAAGGCTTCCCCTCTATCCTCAAACTGTGACCCCTCGTTCTGGACTTCCCCAACATTGGGAACAATCTTCCTGCATCTAGCCTGTCCAATCCCCTTAGGATCTTATACGTTTCAATCAGATCCCCCCTCAATCTTCTAAATTCCAACGAGTACAAGCCCAGTTCATCCAGTCTTTCTTCATATGAAAGTCCTGCCATCCCAGGAATCAATCTGGTGAACCTTCTTTGTACTCCCTCTATGGCAAAGATGTCTTTCCTCAGATTAGGGGACCTAAACCGCACACAATACTCCAGGTGTGGTCTCACCAAGGCCTTGTACAACTGCAGTAGTACCTCCCTGCTCCTGTACTCGAATCCTCTCGCTATAAATGCCAGCATACCATTCGCCTTTTTCAGCGCCTGCTGTACCTGCATGCCCACTTTCAATGACTGGTGTATAATGACACCCAGGTCTCGTTGCACCTCCCCTTTTCCTAATCGGCCACCATTCAGATAATAATCTGTTTTCCTATTTTTGCCACCAAAGTGGATAACTTCACATTTATCCACATTAAATTGCATCTGCCATGAATTTGCCCACTCACCCAACCTATCCAAGTCACCCTGTATCCTCTTAGCATCCTCCTCACTGCTGACACTGCCACCCAGCTTCGTGTCATCCGCAAACTTGGAGATGCTGCATTTAATTCCCTCATCCAAGTCATTAATATATATTGTAAACAACTGGGGTCCCAGCACTGAGCCTTGCGGTACCCCACTAGTCACCGCCTGCCATTCTGAAAAGGTCCCGTTTATTCCCACTCTTTGCTTCCTGTCTGCTAACCAATTCTCCACCCACACCAATACCTTACCCCCAATACCGTGTGCTTTAAGTTTGCACACTAATCTCCTGTGTGGGACCTTGTCAAAAGCCTTTTGAAAACCCAAATATACCACATCCACTGGTTCTCCCCTATCCACTCTACTAGTTACATCCTCAAAAAATTCTATGAGATTCGTCAGACATGATTTTCCTTTCACAAATCCATGCTGACTTTGTCCGATGATTTCACCGCTTTCCAAATGTGCTGTTATCACATCCTTAATAACTGACTCCAGCAGTTTCCCCACCACCGACGTTAGGCTAACCGGTCTATAATTCCCCAGTTTCTGTCTCCCTCCTTTTTTAAAAAGTGGGGTTACATTAGCCACCCTCTAATCCTCAGGAACTAGTCCAGAATCTAACGAGTTTTGAAAAATTATCACTAATGCATCCACTATTTCTTGGGCTACTTCCTTAAGCACTCTTGGATGCAGACCATCTGGCCCTGGGGATTTATCTGCCTTCAATCCCTTCAATTTACCTAACACCACTTCCCTACTAACATGTATTTCGCTCAGTTCCTCCATCTCACTGGACCCTCTATCCCCTACTATTTCTGGAAGATTATTTATGTCCTCCTTAGTGAAGACAGAACCAAAGTAATTATTCAATTGTTCTGCCATGTCCTTGCTCCCCATAATCAATTCACCATAATCAATATGGTGGGAAGTTCCAGTTCTTTTATTGTTACATTTTAGCTTGGATTATACAGTTATTTGCTTGTGTATTTGTGGGTCACCCTAACTGCAATGGGGGTGTGTGATGGTTACCTCCACCATCTGTATGAGACTGGTGGGATCACTCTCCGGGTCATGGTTCCTGGTCTGTTTTGGGTTTATAACAATACAATGGTTGTTGAGTTCAATGAGTTTCCTCGTCTGTCATTGTGGACCAAATGTTCGCCACATTGGTATCAGGAGTGGGATGCGAAATTGACAATGAGATTGAAGGGCTACGACATTGTATAGAGTGCCTTAAGACACGCGTAATAAGTCCAGGACCGAGCAGTATGCCTGCCCCATACGGGGCTCATGAGACGAGACCCCAGGGAGGACCTGGGAACCGAGCTTCGTGCCTTCCCAGGGAGCCCCGACGGAGAGAGCATACCAGCCAACCCAACCTGGCGGACACGGCGGAGCACAACACCCACCTCTGTCACGACCCGCACCAGGGAACGCAAGACGTCGTAGCCATGGGAGGATGGGCATGAGGCAGATGCTGCTGGAGCAAGAGGAAGACCAAAGGGCCTCAACGATTAGCGCCACAAGATCAACCCTGGAGCTCCCCAAATACAACAGTCCAGCCGCCCGGAGCAAGTCAAACTTGCCTCATGGCACAACAGATAGAGCCCGCCGAGGTGGCTGTGCACTTTTCCGTGGTGCTGGAGGGGTAGTCCCTGTGAGCCCTCATCGACCTAACGCTAGCCAAGCAGCATGACTACCGGGCCCTTGTATCAGTGCTGGAGCGCTGTTTCGAGCAATGAGGGAAGAACTGTGCCACAGACGGGGCAGTACGGAGAAAGCTTGGGGGCCCCTGCAGCAGATCACAGCCACTGTACTCGGCAAGGCTACCGCCAGTTCCCTCCTGCAGCCCAGGAAGAGCTTGCCCTCCGCACTTTTGTAAACGCCTTCGGCAGCATGTTTGCCCAACATCGGCAGAATCACTGGCCGGGGCAGAGAGGACAGACGCAATCTTAGTTCCCCAGAGACATCCCTTTTGAACAGAGATGAAGAGGTAGGAAATAGGTGTGATGTAGAAGGGGCCTTTCATGGAAACTCAGCATACAGTACTTCACTTCATTCCCTCTCTGAAGGCTGTGCCCACTCTTTAAAATAACTTTTAGAGCTCACCTCTTCTGAATTCTTTTCCCTCCGTTGGTGTAAATTCAAGAGCTCTGATGTGATTTCACTTTGCTTTAGTTAGATGTGAGGGGAAACCTACTGAAAGGAATTACACATTCACAATGGGTAAAAGCCACATCAGAACTGTTCCTAAACCAACTCGACTCCACTTTGACAGGAAATGGTCTGTGTAAGTAGACAACCGCTGTCGTTTCTATTTCTCATAGAATCATAGGGCAAAGTAAATGGACAGGTCACACTTGTCTAAGGAGAAGACATTTTTATCTTACCTATCTCACCTCCATATCCTAACTCTGCATACTTTTGCACAGATTCTCAGTTGCTAGCTTCCCTGTTCACCTGGTTAGATCTTTCAATGTTAGTCAAAGTGTGATCTATCCAGATTCAGGCTGTGCGATTCCCTGAGGCAGATGAAGTCTTGGAGTGTCATGGTCCGGTCAGTGAAGTCTGCATTTCTGTTCACGGTCCGGTCCATCGATGCTTGTTCTGGGTTTTCCTGTTTTCTCCCTTGTTCTGTTGGGTGCCTTAATTGAGGCACCTGATTTTCAATTCGGTCTGGCACATAAATACCTCTGCAAACCAGGGATTGTTTTAGCTGTACTGTTCCCTTCCCTTCTTTCTGAAACCTTTGCCTGCAACCTCGTCAAGTTCAACCGCCGGAGTGAGACCAGAGCCTTGCCGTCCAAGAGAAGGAACTATCTATCATTGAGTTTGGAACTGTCTCTTTGTGTCCCAGTGTTTAGTTTCCATGTTCTGTGTACAAGTCCCAGCCCTACATCCTGTGCTTCCCAAGGAGGAGTCCTGACTCTGTGTCTGCTGTTCCTGTGCTCAAATCCAAGGCTCTCTGTTGCTGTGTTCCAAGACCAAGTCCAGGCGCTGTGTTCCAGCCTTGTCTAAGACTGAGCTTTGTGTCCTTATCCAGTTCTGGTGCCTCGCCCAGCCCAGTGCTGGAGATTCCTCATCCTGTGCTCGGCAGACATCCCTGCCCTGTGCTCCAAGGAGGAGTCCGGGCTCCGTACCCAAGAGCCTAACCAAACCGAGTCCAAGAGCCGAGCCAAATCTAGTTCAAGAGCCACGTCCTGTGCTGGAGTTCCCTCGTCCTGTCCAGGAGTCCCTCGTCCTATCCAAGCCACATTCAAGAACGTCGCCCTGTCCATGTACCTCGTCCTGTGCAGGAGTTCCACACCCTGTCCTTGCCAAGATCCTAGTCCCGAGTCCTAGCCTAGACCCGGGTTCCGGTTCTGAGTCAAAACCCAGGTTCTGAGTCCCAATTAAGACCCAGGTTCCGGGTCCTTGTCCATGCTCTGGTTGCAAGTACCTAGTCCAGGCTCCTTGTTCCTCGTTCCACATCCGGGTTCCATGCTTCTAGCCCAAGTCCTAGCCCAGGCCCTGAATCCTAATCTTGTCCAGGGCCTGTGTCAATGTCCAGCATTGTTTCTTCCCTTGCTTTCCTGACAAACCTAGTCCTGTTCCTAGAACTTCAGTGTCTGTGTCTTGCATCTGGGTCCGCTACCAGCGCCCCCCTTGTAACAGAGAGAGCTTCAGTACAAAGGATAACAATTCTCACATGTCACACTTATTGGAGAAATAATACAGAATCAGAATCAAAATCAGGTTTCATATCACTGGCATACTGTATGTCCTGAAATTATCTGTATCGGCACCATCTTGAAGTTTAACTAAACAATGTTAATTGTTCAACTGCCTGGACTGCTGAGCTCCCCTGGCATTTTGTGTGTGTTGTTTCATTGTTCAATCTTAATTTCATTGCAGTGTGAGGGTTGAGATGATCCAAGAATGTGGCTGATTTATATTGTCCTGAATTTTCGTTGTTGATTTTGCAATTGTTTATAAACACTGAATTTCACATTGTACAGAAATGGATAAATGATAAAAATAATTCAGTATAGATAGAGAGCTTTTGTTACTTTGAGTTCGTTACATGTGTTTTATGGGGAAACGGTACAGTATATTAGCCATGAATGTATATCTGCTTAAATTCTGTACATTGGGATATAGTATGAGTGCTGACTCTGTTGTATCAGTCACTGCTGTCATCTGTGTAATTTTCACCCTCAGCAAAAGATGTGGTTAGAACTTCTGTCTTCTTTATTTATCTTACCAAACAGAATATAGGGAAGTACCAGTAGATGCAATATATAAACAAATTGTTCTACCCTCTTCCTGCATTGCCCCATCACTTCTTGGAAAACTTCTCAACAACCATGGTGCAATATGCTGATGAGAACAAGTGCAGAGATGCAAAATATCTTCAGATCAGCATTTTTGTTTCAGCAAGATCACTGAACAACAATAACAACTCCATGAAGAAAAGGCCGTTTGACCTTTGTGTTTAAAATTAATCCCAATCCTGTGCACAGCTGTAAATGCAACTATGGGATCATAAACTGTTTTCCAGTCGGTTTTTGGGAAGTTATCAAAGAACTGAGGCTTTATAAGGTATTGGTCAGACTGCACTTGGAATATGTTGAACAGTTTAGAAAACCCTAGCTATGAAAGGATGTGCTGTATTCGGAGAGGGTCCAGAGGCGATTCATGGGAATGATCCCAGGAATGAGAAAGGTTAACACATGATGGCTCTGGGCCTGTACTTGCTGGAGTTTAGAAAAATGAGGGGGAAATTTCATTGAAACCTCTTCAATAGTGAAAGGCCTGGATGGAGTGTATGTGGAGACGATGTTTCCTATCATGGGGGAGTCTCGGACCAAAGGGCACAGCTTCAATACAATAACATCCCTTTTGAACAGAGATGAGAAGGAATTTCTTTAGTCAGAGAGTGGTGAACTTGTGGAATTCATTGAAAAAGAAGGCTGTGGAGACTACGTCATTGTGAATATTTAAAGTGGATGTTGGTGGTTCTTGATTAGTAAGGGTGTCGAAGGTTATGTGGAGAATGGGGCTGAGGTGGATAATAAATCAGCCATTATACAATGGTGGTACAGATTGATGGGCTGAATGGCCTAATTATGTTCCTGGATTATCATCTTCTGGTTTTATGGTCTCAAGTGATAAAATAATGCAGGAAGAGAATGGAACAATTTGTTTACATGAGGCAACCATTGGCACTTCCTTAAAGTCTTTTGTAAGTCAAGTAAAGAGCGTAGAACTCTAAACATATCCATTGAGGATTGCTTTGGGATGTCCTTGGAAAGGGAAAGGGCCCCTTTCAGAATCAGAATCAGGTTTGTCTTCACTGTCTTCTGATGTAAAATTTGCTGTTTTGCAGCAGAGAAAAAAAAACGAGCAAGTTCATTCCCTCAGACTATTAATGAGTTTGGATTTAGAAGGACCAGATTCACAAGTGGGACCACTGTAAATGGAATTATCTCGGGCTAATCAAATCCCATCAGATAACCCTGTCCTGTAGAGCAGCGGTCCCCAACCACTGGGCTGCAAGGCATGCGCTACCGGGCCGCGAGGAAATGATATGATTTGGCGATAGGAGTCAGTTGCACCTTTCCTCCTTCCCTGTCACGCCCACTGTTGAGCTTGAAAGCACGCGAGGTCATTACCCGCGCGTCATCCCGCGGGAAGGAGATCAACTCCTCGAGCTTGCAAATGACGACGGGCTGAAAAGTATGTTTGACATAACATCTCTGCCAGCATTCCGGATCAAAGTCAAGGCTAAATATCCTGAGATAGTCAGGAAAGCACTGAAAACGTTGCTTCCATTTCCAACATATCTCTGCAATGAATGCAACAAAAACTAAATTGCGGAATAGACTGGACATAAGGAACCCCCTTCGAGTATCGCTGTCTCCCACCACCCCTCGATAGGACCGTCTTGTTGCAGGAAAACAAGCCCAGGGCTCCCACTGATTCAGCAATATTGGTGCGTCCGCGGCCCGGTGGTTGGGGACCGCTGCCTTAGGCCATGTCCACCTGCATCTTCTAAATGCTTTATCAGCAGCAGGGAGACTCATCCTGAACTTCTGCTCCAGGAATAGCAGTAGACTAGCCTAACTGACATTTGAAAGGGGATACCACAAATGAGTGAACATTTGTTGCTCATGCATTCTGTCCAAAAAAAATGGTTTCTCCATGTAGTCAGATTTCCCAAGACCAGACACCACAGGGATCTCTCCAAATCCTGATACACCGTCTTCCCATTAGTTGTGGGTGGAATCCTAAGAGTAAATATTGCCCCGATGAAAAGACAAAATACCCTCTAGAATTTGGATGTGAATTGCTGGCCACTTGAACTGCATCTTTATAAACTCCAGAGTACCTGAAGCTCCCAGGTGACCAACTATGTTGGAAGCATGCTCCGAATTTAATACATTAGTCTGGACCACCTCAGGTTGAAGATATGACCAGGTGGACCATTGCGGGGATCAGCCTCGTGAGTTGTCTGCCCCATGGAATTAATCCCCCATCTAATGGGAAGCACCAGTCTTGAATTGGGGAAAATGTTGCTGGGACTTCCTCCTTATCTGGCATTTCATACTGCCTAGAAAGATGGTCCAGTTTCTGATTCTTAGAACCAGTCTGTGGGTAATGGTAAAATTGAATCTATTGAAGAACAATAACCAGCACGCCTGCAGGGAGTTCGGTCTCTTGGCATTCTGGAAACAAGCTAGGTTCTTATGATTGGTCCAAACCAAAAATGGTTGTTCGGCTCTCTCCAAACAATGCATCTACTCTCCAAGTGCCAGCTGGACAGCAAGCAACACCCTATTCCCGATTCTCTAGTTCATCTCGGCAGGAGGGACGCAGCTGGACAAGACGGCACATGGGCGTAGCTTCTGGTCTGAGATGGCATGTTGACAGTGCAACGCCTGATGTTCAAGGTGTCAAACTCCACTACAAAAGCAAGGTCCGGATCAGGGGAAACAAGTACAGGTGCCGTAGTAAATCTGTTCTTGAGATGGAAGAATGCGCTTCTGCCTTTGGAATCCAACGGAAATGCACAGTAGATCTTCTAGTGAGGTTGGCAAGTCGTGCTGCGAATGCCTAGAAATTGAAAATGAAGTGATGATGGAAACTGGCGAACGCTGAAAAGCGTTGGAGCAGTAGGACTGATGTAGGTTGTGGCAAATTTCGTGCCGCTTGGGTCTTCTCGGGATCCATCAGTAAATTCCCGAAAGAAGTGACAAAACTCAAAAAAATTGAGACGCGAAATTCGCTCTTTTCAATTTAACAACGAGTTGCTTCTCTAGTAGGGGTTCAAGAACACTCCGTAGATGGTGGACATTTTCCTGAAGTGACCGAGAAAAAATAAGAATACCGTCCAAATAAACAAAGACAAAGTGGTTAACATCTCCGGCAGTGCGTCCTTGAAGTTTGTGAAGCCTTGCTGGAGCAATTGAGTGGCATCATCGGATTCTCAATGTCTGGGAGTGTTGAAAGCCGTCCTCCATTCATCTTCTACTCGGATCCGGACTAAGTTTTAGGCATTCCGGAGGTCGAGTTTAGTGATGACCGCGGCTCCTTGTAGTAGGTCAAATGCGTGTTCATGAGTAGAAATGGGTACTGGTTAGAACCTTCCCCAGGGAGGACACGACCCAGGTAATAAGCTGAAGACGCAATCATAGTGTCTTTGTGGGGCGGGGGGCCGGGGGGGGGCAGTTTAGCGGCTCACTTCTTGTTGAACACCAACAAATCCAAGAACTCTAAAGGCACTCCAGGCAACTCTGTTGAGTTCAAGTTCAGTCTTGAGGAGTCAGGAAGCAACTCAAATGGTGACTCGACAAGGTTCACAGCAGGTCGCCCGGAAACTCGGGCAGGTCTTCCTTAAACTGAGAAATAGCCGACTAGCCTTGAATGGTGCCAGAAGACCAATTATTTTAAGGATTATGAAAATGTAACCAAGGATTAGGAACACGTCTGGAGGATGAATAATATGGAAACGAATCCTTTCCTCTTGCCTTCAAATATTCAACTAGAGAGCGACGGAAAGATAAAAGGTTTGGCCAAGTACTATTGTTCTACCATTCAGGGTCATAGCAGAGATGGGCTGGTCGAGTTGTACCTTAGGTGCCTGGATTCCTTTTGCCAGTCCATTGTCCAAAAAATTCCCTGCCGAACCAGAGTCTACCAAGGCTCTCACAGAATGTTGATGTATCCAAGAAAATAGGGATGGCAAAATCACTCTGGGACTCGTTAAAACGGAAGAGGGATTTGAGACCGATTGATTTCTCCCCTCTGTACGGTCATGGGAGTTTTCCCAACAATTCGGAGCAGGTGACCCTGAAACGGCTGGCCTTGCCACAATGTAAGCAACAGCTCTGTTTCGTATGTCTCTCCCGCTCCGCTAGGGAGAGCTTGGTTCTTCCAAGTCGCTCGAGTCCTCCCGGAGATGGTTGCAGTGATTTGCGTTGGTTATCGCCTGAGGACCCAGGGTAGGTTTTGGGTAGTTTTGAGAACCAGCCCTTCGGGTGAATTCAGCTCCTCTCTCCTTCCAGGAAGATGCCCGCTGACTCTATTACCACGTCCATAAGCTCCTCCAAGTCCTCTGCCTGGTCCCAATAATGTTTTTAAATTCGTCATTTAATCCCCTCCTAAACAGAGTCATCAAAACATTATTGTTCCACTCGCTCTCCTCTGCCGTTAGGGTACAGAAATCATTGCAATACGTAGTCGGCTAAAAATCGCGCTCCTTGCTGCATATGGAGGAGCCCTATTCGTTGCCTCCGAGCCCCCCGTAGGATAAAAGAATACCCTAATCACTCTTAGAATGAACTTTTATATCGGAAGTCTGGGTGGGGATAGACTTTAATGGTTATAATTCAAAGACTAAGGAGCATTGATTTACGAACCTGTGGCACCGCGGCAAGACTCAGAATCCTCATTGTACCGCTCCGGGGTTGGCAGGTTAACTGACTCTCCACCGTAGTTTTGGGAACACGTAGTAGGACAATTAGTCAAATGATTGATACCAGAATCCATCCCCGTGGAACGGGAACCCCGCTTACCGGTCTCAGAGTTCTTCTGTAATGATGCAAGTATCTCCCAGAGCTGTGGCGCTTGCTGCTCAGTCGCCTCTCCTTGGTAGGCCAATTCTGTAAATAATGGATCAAACTCCACCGAGTCCGTAATGGCTGAGTCCCGCTGTCAGTCTCTTCTGGCGAGTGGACGCGAGTACCGAATAAACTCAGGTTTTAACAGTAAAAATTAACGATGAAGAGTAATTAGGAGAACAACTGAGGGAATAATCAAACTAAGTACTCTCTTGTTCGGGACTTGGGCATACACGATCTCACGATCAGCGCTGCTACAGAATAACCTTAAATCGAACATAAAACACACGAAACCCGTGCGGGTCGAAATCAAAAGAAGCATAATTAAACCGTGTTCACACAACGAGCGTCGCGAAGAACACAGTGACAGCTTACTGAGGAAAGTAGTCACAAAGCAACTGTAATAAACTCAAACAACAGGAATTCTGCAGATGCTGGAAATTCAAGCAACACACATCAAAGTTGCTGGTGAACGCAGCAGGCCAAGCAGCATCTATAGGAAGAGGCGCAGTCGACGTTTCAGGCCGAGACCCTTCGTCAGGACTAACTGAAGGAAGAGTGAGTAAGGGATTTGAAAGCTGGAGGGGGAGGGGGAGATGCAAAATGATAGGAGAAGACAGGAGGGGGAGGGATAGAGCCGAGAGCTGGACAGGTGATAGGCAAAAGGGGATACGAGAGGATCATGGGACAGGAGGTCCGGGAAAAAAGACAGGGGGGGGTGACCCAGAGGATGGGCAAGAGGTATATTCAGAGGGACAGAGGGAGAAAAAGGAGAGTGAGAGAAAGAATGTGTGAATAAAAATAAGTAACAGATGGGGTACGAGGGGGAGGTGGGGCCTTAGCGGAAGTTAGAGAAGTCGATGTTCATGCCATCAGGTTGGAGGCTACCCAGACGGAATATAAGGTGTTGTTCCTCCAACCTGAGTGTGGCTTCATCTTTACAGTAGAGGAGGCCGTGGATAGACATGTCAGAATGGGAATGGGATGTGGAATTAAAATGTGTGGCCACTGGGAGATCCTGCTTTCTCTGGCGGACAGAGCGTAGATGTTCAGCAAAGCGGTCTCCCAGTCTGCGTCGGGTCTCGCCAATATATAAAAGGCCACATCGGGAGCACCGGACGCAGTATATCACCCCAGTCGACTCACAGGTGAAGTGTTGCCTCACCTGGAAGGACTGTTTGGGGCCCTGAATGGTGGTAAGGGATTAAGTGTAAGGGCATGTGTAGCACTTGTTCCGCTTACACGGATAAGTGCCAGGAGGGAGATCAGTGGGGAGGGATGGGATGGACGAATGGACAAGGGAGTTGTGTAGGGAGCGATCCCTGCGGAATGCAGAGAGAGGGGGGGGAGGGAAAGATGTGCTTAGTTGTGGGACCCCGTTGGAGGTGGCAGAAGTTACGGAGAATAACATTTTGGACCCGGAGGCTGGTGGGGTGGTAGGTGAGGACCAGGGGAACCCTATTCCTGGTGGGGTGGCAGGAGGATGGAGTGAGAGCAGATGTACGTGAAATGGGGGAGGTGCGTTTAAGAGCAGAGTTGATAGTGGAGGAAGGGAAGCCCCTTTCTTTAAAAAAGGAAGACATCTCCCTCGTCCTAGAATGAAAAGCCTCATCCTGAGAGCAGATGCGGCGGAGACGGAGGAATTGCGAGAAGGGGATGGCGTTTTTGCAAGAGACAGGGTGAGAAGAGGAATAGTCCAGATAGCTGTGAGAGTCAGTAGGCTTATAGTAGACATCAGTGGATAAGCTGTCTCCAGAGACAGAGACAGAAAGATCTAGAAAGGGGAGGGAGGTGTCGGAAATGGACCAGGTAAACTTGAGGGCAGGGTGAAAGTTGGAGGCAAAGTTAATAAAGTCAACGAGTTCTGCATGCGTGCAGGAAGCAGCGCCAATGCAGTCGTCGATGTAGCGAAGGAAAAGTGGGGGACAGATACCAGAATAGGCACGGAACATAGATTGTTCCACAAACCCAACAAAAAGGCAGGCATAGCTAGGACCCATACGGGTGCCCATAGCTACACCTTCAGTTTGGAGGAAGTGGGAGGAGCCAAAGGAGAAATTATTAAGAGTAAGGACTAATTCCGCTAGACGGAGCAGAGTGGTGGTAGAGGGGAACTGATTAGATCTGGAATCCCTTTCAAATCCCTTATTCACTCTTCCTTCAGTTAGTCCTGACGAAGGGTCTCGGCCTGAAACGTCGACTGCACCTCCTCCTACAGATGCTGCTTGGCCTGCTGCGTTCACCAGCAACTTTGATGTGTGTTGCTAATAAACTCAAATGTATGACGCTCAGGTGCGTCGAAACCTGCCACTACCTAGCGCCCCACGCTGGTCCGAAGGGTTCGCGGCAGTCATTGCGACTATAGGCCATGCCTCCTCCTGAGCGGTGGGTACATGGTGAGATGACATTATTATCCAGGAGTACACAACATTAGACAGGGAAACAATGGATTAGTGTCGCAAAAGAGACCACTTGGTCGATCCATCCTTTCCTATGCTTCTGCTCTCTATAATCATCCTCCAATCATTCCTCCTCTACTTCTCTACTCCCTTCTGTCTTAATTAAAGAGCAGCATCCCTTAAATGAATCTATACTAATTGTCCCCACAACTCCCTGTAGGGATGAGTTCCATGTTCTCCCCTTCTTTTAGGTAAAAAAAATGTTTCTTTCTATGTTCTCCCTCGTGAGTGCATGGATTTCGTCCGGGTGACCCGGTTTCCTCCCATATTCCAAAAGACGTGTGGGTTACTAGATTAATTGGTCACATGGGTACAATGGGGCGGTGTGGGCTCGTTGGGTCGGGAGGGACTGTTACCGTGCCGTATACTTACCCCATACCTGAACTCATAATCCACCCAGACATTTCAACAGAGAATGAAAGAGTGTGCTACTGTCTAACATCAGCTCTAAACTAATGCTCCCCTTGCCATCTCTGTTGATCATTGAAATTATCATTCAATGTTAAATTTCCAAACGAGCATACAGTAGGCAATATGTATTGGTCCAGCTGACAGTCACCATGCCCTATAATTGAATGCAATTAAGAACGATGTCCAGACGGTGCCCAGTCACTATTACCAAGGGAACAAAGGAGAGGATAACCAATGTTGAATAAGTATTGGAGCTGAGTCTTTTAGAAAATGATAATTAATATTTCTTTTGCATATAATTTTGGAACAAAGCAAAACCTGGGAATAGCTGAGCAAGGGACGGCACAGTACCGTAGAGGTTAGCAGTGGGTGTCGAGGGTGCACTGAAGTTTAGTGCCACCAATGTAAAGGTTTTGTGCACATGGAGCACTATCCAAATGTATGGAATCCATAACGTTCTAAATGTATAGACAGAAAAAAAGGATCTAGTGCTTTCCCGGCGTACATGACGAATAAACTCTTCTCAGGCTTCAAGCCGGATACAGTTTTAGATTATAACCGACATTTCGATAACAAACTCTACCATCTTCTTCAAGTATTTCGTCTGGTCATGTCTAGCCAGGTGTTAGTTATACTCATGTATTCCGTCCGTCCTGATTGGTTAGTCCTCATCCAATCAGTTTTGCACTCTTCCAACTTGCTACAATTGATTTCCAGTTCTTAATTAGAGAAAGACTTCCGTCTTTGTTAAAATTCTTTTTCTCTAGTTTTATTTCAATGGCTTCCTTCGCCAAGCGATCCCAAAAACACAGTAGTTTTGTGCCGTTGAAGTAAATCCCACGGCCATTGCGAATGCAAAGTTCTGCTACCGCCGATTTCTCTCGGTAACCCAAACGGATACAACTCTTGTCCCATCCGGCCGATATACGCTTCTCAGCATTCACAGTGAATCCGGTCAATGCCAGCCGACCTGAGTCCCAAGTCACCTTTGACCCGCGTAAGTTCTGACATCCACAAACCTGAAAGGAAACTCATGTCACAGTTTATGCCGGTGAAACGAAATTATTTTTAAAGTTAAAAAATGCAGATTGTGCGCTCAGCACCTCCTCAAACTGTGAACAAGCTCTGAATTAACGGTGTCATGTGTGGATCTAATCCACATCCTGTTTGGATGGGCAGGGGATGTTACATGAGTGAATTTTCCACACGCTGTCAGCATTGCAATATCTTTTTATTTTACTTTATCAATCAACGCTTTGCCGAAAAGTTTTCCTTGGATTGCAAGTATTCATTCCAGCAAACAAATTAACTGTCTAATCTACAATTTCTGTAAATCCATGTATTATTGTTTGTGTTATTGGACAGAAGTAAAAGCATTCCATATTGTCAGGGCTCTGACACTTAAGCTGCTCATTTTAGTTCCACGGTTAGATTTCCTGTTACGTTCGTCCACATTTATTTTTGGACGTAACGTTTCTATTAGGTGGTTGTTCAGTTGTGGAAACCAATAGGGGAGCAACAGACGAAATTTGAGCAGCTGGCCAGGTGTCTGTTGGTAAATCAATGTGGTTTCTGATTATCCTTCCTTATTCCGCAGCTGGTGACTGACACCTCCTCAGCACTGGCCAATTTTTTTCAAAAATATTGCTTCCTAAGATATTTTTTATGATAGACCGCTTGACTTTGAGCATAAATATAACTTCTGACTACTTGTATCACATAGGAATTCGGAGAAACAAGTAATTAACTTTACTGAATATAATGCATTTAATTGCATAGCGGTGCTGATACTTTGCAATAGTCCCACTAAGCTAAAATGTTTTATTGATGATTTTCATTTGTACTCAGTGTCTGAGGCTTCTTGCTTAAGTGTCTAAAAATAATCAGCCGGCATTGATGGATTCCAGTCGCCCTGATACTGTTTCTCCATGACTGAAATATCCTGGTGAAACCTTTCACCATGCTCGTCATTGACAGTGAAAGCTTTGCAGGGAAGTCTAAATAGGAATGCAAAAAAAAAAGAAATCTTTAGTGACATATTGCACTGCATTGTTTTGTATGCTTGAAGAATGTTGTCAACCAGCTGTACGAAGTTTGGTGCTCTGCAGTTCCCAAGAAATTTTTCAACAACATCCTTGAATGCCTTCCATGTGATTTTCTCCAGTCCCACTAGAAGTTCTTTAAATTGCCTGTCATTGGTGACCTGCTTGATTTGTAGACCAACAAAAATGCCTTCTTTAATTTTGATATCAGTTATTCAGACTTGAATTATGAATTGGACTAAAAATATAGGTAATTTCAAAAAAATGTTGCGTGATACGGGAAAAATCGTGGTAATTTTCATGATGAGCAGCTGAAAATCCATAAGTCCTGTTGTCCTGTGTAATCAGTGTTGTTGTGGGTCTTGTGTACCCTATCCGTAGCACAGGTGGCTAAATATGTGTAGACTTGTAAATGCAAAAAATACAGTGCATAACATTATGGTGTTGTCCGGTAATTTATTTTTATCTGCGGCAAGACACCAAGTTTGTAATCTCCAGTGTCTGAGTTTACAGTACGAATTTTAGACATTTAACTTTCAAAGTTTGTGCAGGAGCCATAAACAAACTATGACGGAAACAATTCTTTAACAAGTAGCGTTGGTAATGCCCTCCAGTTTTCGCTGCAGGCAGCAGTGGAACTAATCATTCAAATAATCTCCAGTTCACAATCGCTACAATTCTTTAAAATCCATTTGATTATTTGTTATGATCCTCTGTTCGGGAGTCGGCCCCGAATTGAATGACTCGTGGACTGGATCACCACTGCAGCGGAACCGTTTTCTTCGCGTTTGACTCGTAACGGTCCGCACTTGCCTGGTTCACACCACAAGTAAATCTTCCGCCGTCATTGCCAAATGGTAAATAATTGGCAGGAGTCACCGCCAAAAAAAAACTATTGATTTTCTTGAACTCGGCGTCTTCCTGGCCCATTTCAGAGGGGAACCTAGTGAAGCACATTGTGGTGAGTCCAGGGCTGCACCTAAACTGGATGTGATAGGAAAAATAAATTTATTTCGGTGAAGGACGGAAGCGACTCAAATGCCTTTTTGTTTAAACAATCTGCTGGCTTCTTGATTCAAGATTTAAAATTCCGGAATTATCTAACAAATTGGTTTCAAACTCCATAGGTGCCCTGACAAGACTTGAATTGGGGATTGGATTTCGAAATGTTGAAATAACTACAGTAACGCTGAATACAATTTGAAGGATACTTTTCAAGAACAAAGTATGAACTGAACCTGGATCAGAAACTCAAAGGGAACAGGACTAGTCTCTTTGGTGCTTCCCGCTCCCTCCGCTCTCCCTTCCTCTTTTCCCCACCACGATTCCACTCTCCCTACTCACTTCCCAGTCTTGGTCCACAACAGAGACCCATATCAGAATCAGGTTCACCATCACTCACATGTCATGAAATTAGTTGATTTAGTTTGCGAGGCAGTAGAAAAGTGCAATAGATAAAATTACTACAGTACAGCGCATAAGTCTTAACCAATCTAACTATATATACATGCCTGAGGCTTTGTACAATACTGTATTCGTCAACATGGAGCAGAGAGCGAGTTTGTAAATCTAGTGGGAGGAAAGGATGTTGGGAATCGTAAGGGTGGAACGCCGCGGGTGGGGTGTGGGCAGGAGACAGAGGAGGAGTGCCAGGGGCTGTGTGGGGAGCTGCTTTTTTTTTGGTTGGGGCGTCTTATGAATTTCCGTGGGTATTCGTTTCGTGCGAATACTGTACCTTAAGGAGATGTTTCTCCTCTCTTATCGTTTATTTCCGCCGTTCTGCAGTTTCTCCTTGCTCTTCGGAAAAACGCTGTGAATCAGCTCTTCCTGTCGGCATTTGGATGGTTACTGTGATCGTTTAGGATCTGATCGGTACGAGAAACGGAAGTTTCCAAAGTGTGATCTGTGTTTCTACTGACAGGTACATCCAAGAATGCTAGTTCCCCCTCTGCTTCTGTTTCCGTTATCGTCGAACACATCACGCTCATCACTACTTTGAAATTACGATGATTAGGAGACCCGCCGCTAGACTGAAAGTGATCGCGGTCTTCCTGTCTGCAGACGCTCTTGCGGCGTAGCTGTCCATTGTCGGGCAGCCCTGTGCCCAGTAATTGTTCAGCCACCAAAGGGTGAAGTCGCGTGTTCTCACATTTGTGACCCAGACATCATCTTTGCTCTCCATCACCTTCCCTCTCTACAAGCGCTTGCGCAGAAGGAGATGAGTCGTTCTTTTATTGTTTGTTAAAGTTCAGCAAAACTGAACGGTTCAACTTAACTTCTCGTCGGGCTGCGCGGCTTTTTGCAAGACGGAAAGATGTGCGGACTGAGAATACAGCAGGCGTGTTGAAACACAGCCGATGGTTTGGGTAGCTGTTGAGGTGTGTTATTTGATGTAACATCTTATTATTGCGAACAGATTGCGAAGTGGTACAGGTCATGCACAGTGCTGTAAGTTCTGCGAGTAGCAGAGTATCGGTATTTCGGTTTTCTCTTCGTATTTTTTGTACAATGTTATAGAGCAATGACGTGCACGCGCAGTATGTTTTTCAATTGGTATTGGTGTATTATTATTCCTTGAAAATACTGCACACCTTAAAAATAACTGCCAGAATACTATGAACGATATCAGAAAAGAAAACCATTATTTCTAGACAGGCGCAGAAAGCCACCTGAATCCATGCGCAACAACAGCCAGATTTCGTGAAGGACGCGAGGCCTGAGCTACTGTTGTAATCATTGTGTCTATCGACGTATATAAAGACAATTAAAACTTTGGATACATGGTAAAACCGCCCATATTTTACGTACTTGGCATACTAATTCCCTGGATATCTTACAATTCACTTAATTAACATGCAGATTACTTATTTCATTGCAGATTTATCAAACAAATTACTTAAAACCATACAAAATATTGAATTTCAAAAAAAATGTCAATGGGATCAAATATATTATTTTTGCTTTGTTTATTCTGCAGACCCAATTTAAGATGAAATATCGAAGCAAAAAAAAAGTTAGGACACTTCCAAAACCTGGATTTGCCATTTCACAAAAACTCGATGACGTTGCTCATTGGAATGCCAAAGAAAAGAAGCCCCACACTATAGTAAACTTTTGTGCACTGCAAATGGTTGAGCGGATCTGTGGACTGGAACAGAGGAAAAAAATCTGGAAGTGGTTCACTTATCAAACAATCTGACGGATCTAGTATAGTTGATATTTCTTTTAACATTTTGAAGCAGCTCTTTAAGGAATTGGCAGCTTTCCCACTTGGTGTTCAGTATGTAGCTTCATGGCATCTCTCAGCGTAGTCAGCTCCTTGCTTGTGTTTGTTATGCACATGCTGACAACATCAAAGAAAAATTCTTATTTTGTGTGTTCCTTTTGAAAACTACAAAGGCTGTCGACATTTTCAAAATGGTAAAAAGTTTTTTTTTTGTCTAACAGAACTTTGACTAGAAAGAAAAGCTTCATACTCTACACAGATGGAGCTCCTGCTATGCTGGTAATACATCTGTTTTCGCTACCTCAGTGAAAAGGGAAGCTCCTGATGTCATCACTGCTCATTGTTTTTTACACAGACATGCACTGGTAACAAAGACTCTTCCAACAACCCTGAAAGAAGTTTTGTCAACAGTCATAAAAGTCATCAACTATATTAGAAGTAGGTCTCTGAATAATCGCATTTTTGAAATACACTTAAACAGATGGGTACAGAATATAAAGTGCTTCTCTTTCACACAGAAGTTCACTGGATTCAAGAGGGCAAATCTTAACGTGCTTGTTCAAACTAAGAAGTTTTAATTTTTCTGAAAGAAAAAGAAAATCCACTCAGAACAGTTTGGGGGAAAAAAAAGGATTGTACCCATGTACAGGTTTACCTGGCAGATATTTTTAACCATAAAAATGACATCATTTTTTCAATTCAAGGTCCTGAAGTCACCATTATTGATGCAACTAAAAAATTACAAGCTTTCTTGGCTAAACTGCCTATATGGAAGCGAGAGTAGAGGCCAACATCTTTCCTTCACCACGATGGTGTTGTGATACAAAATTCTCTGTCATTTTCTTTGAAGAAAGACTAATGCAGACACCTGGAAAAACTTCAGAACATGCTGGAGGAACACAGCAGGTCGGGCAGCATCCGTGGAAACTATCAGTCTGTGGAAACAATGCTGCCCAATCTGCAGAGTTCCTTCAGCATGTTGTGAGTGTTGCTTTGACCCCAGCATCTGCGGAGTATTTTGTGGAAAAACTTCAGAACCCTTTCAAGAGTTAGTTCCATCTTGATGGCATTAGAGTTGAATCGTGGATCCACAAGCCTTTTCTTCCTGATATAAACTGAATGGAAGATGTTGATCTAGTCATTGATGAACTCGTTGATCATAGCACTAAAAAAACTGACTACAATTGGTGTTTAATTCAAAAAGTCTTGGAGAATTCTGGTATATCTTGAGAGAAGTCTATCCTTGCCTTATAAAGGAAGCTATGGAAGCTTTATGTATATTTGCAACAACATATCTTTGTGAATCAGGATTTTCAACACATATACTTTATACTTTATTGTCGCCAAACAATTGATACTAGAACATACAAACATCACAGCGATATTTGATTCTGCGCTTCCCGCTCCCTGGATTACAAATATTAAATATTAAAAATAGTTAAAAAATAGTAAATATTAAAAATTTAAATTATAAATCATAAATAGAAAATAGAAGAATGGAAAGTAAGGTAGTGCAAAAAAAACGAGAGGCAGAACCGGGTTATTTGGAGGGTACAGCCCAGATCCAGGTCAGGATCCGTTCAGCAGTCTTATCACAGTTGGAAAGAAACTTATCACAATTAGAACAAAAAAAATCAAAAATACCCAACATGACATTCATGTTGCTTTGTCAAGCCCACAGTTGAATGTTCTTATTCAAGCTAAGCAACAACAGTCTTCACACTGACATGCCTTAAAAAATAAATTTTAGCTTGCCTGTATCTCAAATGTGTAATCTTGTTATTTAATGTGTTAGTAAGGAGCATATATATTACTATATCACACATTTTTTTTCTAAATACTTTGATAACTGTATTTCGATGTAATTGGTTTCTTTTGTAATCCAATGTATTTTATTTTATATATTTAAATACAACTTTGTACATTATTCTGGGAAGGTGTTCATAGGCTGCACTGGACTGCCATAGGGGTCCATGGCATAAAAAGCGTTAAAAACCCCATTCTAATGTTTTAATTTGTTTCACTTCTCATTTATTTTCTCCTCTATTTTCATGATTAAGTATATTATGGTCATTATTGACTAGATATTCCTCTTATTCTGTATGCTTTCTTTCCCATTGCCTTGAACCAATTTGCATATTCTTCCTGTTTGGACTTTTTCCATACTGATATATTACAAATCACTGAGCTCAACAGCTCTGACCCTGTTCTAGCTGTGTTGAGTTTTATCGGATAACACATGATTATATTCCAGGTTTTTTAAATGACTGTCATTTTCGTATGTACTTCCCCTTTTCCATAAATAGTCAGAAACTGTTGCTATCCTTCACATTTATCCACATGGATTTTATTGTTGTCTTCTTTTCTCCAAATATATTACATTATCACTATAGACATCATTACTCTATTCCTTTTCTAGCCTTTCCAAATCCACTTCAGCCGGTAGTGTCTAATTCCTCATTTAAATGCAGCCACATCTTAGTAATTAGGTCTGTAACTGATGATCACTGGTTGCCCTCCCTCCCTTCCTCAGTCAAATTTAGTTGAGACTAGTTTCCTCTAAGATTAAAGAGGAACCAGGAGGTAAATGTTTCAACCACAAATCTGTCTCATTTTCCCCTACTAATTCTGTATCTCTACTGGGGAATGGGGTTGTAGATTGTCTCAGTCACATGATGCACAACAGAAACTAAGGTTTTTTTGAGACATAAATGAAATCAATGTATGCTTCAAAATGGTTTCCATAAATACTTTCAGATATACTGATCCATGAAGGAAGGGCAGGGCATGGAAATCTATGTTTACAACAAGCATTTTGAAACCTCTTGTCAAACCATACTTCTATGCAGACGCAGATGGGAAGTTTTGACACACTGTTCACAGTAAATTGATATTGAGTCCTTTTGCACGTTTCAGACTGAATTTGATTGTGTGCAGCCATATGAAATGAAAAAAAAATGAAATTCAAACTAAATTTTATTATCAAGGTATTTATATGCCACTGTGTACAACCCTGAGATTCATTTTCTCAGTTTCAATGTGTCTGATGACATCACCATTATCTGGGTAGCCTCCAACCTGATGGTATGAACATCAATTTCTCCAACTTCCAGTAATTACCCACTTCTTCTCTCCTTCACCCTTCCCCATTCTTGTTACCCTCTCATACCTTCTCTTCTTACCTGCCCATCACCTCCTTCTGGTGTTCCTCCCCCTTCACTTTCTTCCATGGCCTTCTGTCCTCTTCTATCAGACTTCCCCTTCTCTAGCCCTTTATCTCTTTCAACAGTCAACTTCACAGCTCTTTACTTCACCCCCTCCCCCTCTGCCAGTTTCACCTATCACCTGCCACCTTGTACTTCTTCCTCCTGTCCCCCCACCTTCTTATTCTGACTTCTTCCCCCTTCCTTTCCAGCCCTGATGAAGGGTCTCACTGTTTGTTCCTAGCCATAGATGCTACCTGACCTCCTGAGCTCCTCCTGCACATTGTTTGTATTGCTGTAGATTTCCAGCATCCATAGTACCTCTTGTGTTTATCACCATTGTCTTGTCGCAAAGAAGTAATTAAAGAAACCCTCACAGCCTGACACTTGACATAATAATGAAGCATCTCTAGTAAAGACAAATGTGATGAAAAATATAATGTTCCTTACTTGTAGGAAGAGGCGCAGTCGACGTCTCAGGCCGAGACCTGAAACGTTGACTGCACCTCTTCCTACAGATGCTGCCCGGCCTGCTGCGTTCACCAGCAACTTTGATGTGTGTTGCTTGAATTTCCAGCATCTGCAGAATTCCTGTTGTTTATGTTCCTTATTTGTCCAGTTCTGAAAAGCTGTAATTGACTGTACAAAGGAGATATTTCAGGTTATTAAACCATTAACGTAAGAAATGTGGAACAATTGAAAATAATGTTGTTATCCTTCAAGGCAACACCTTTGTTTCCAGAATTCTCCTCCGCAATTATTGTGTCACCTTTCTCAATGCTTGGAAGTCTTAAACTCTGTTGGACACAGGGCTAAGGATTCAGAGTTTGGCCATTGCTCTTGCTTATATATTAACAAACAAGATATAAAGAAGCTTCTTAATTGCTGTTCTCAATGAATGGTTTATGTCTTGGTTTTCTTTTAACACATCAAACTTAATTCAGGGAGAATTAGGTCAGGTCCTTGGACCTTTCTCACTGTGTTGCTGGCTGAGGATCATTAGGAGAGAAAAGCAGCTATTCTTTCAGGCCATGAGATCTCATGAGAGCAATTTTTGAGGACAGAGGTTGACCTGAAGCATTGGTCTTATTTTTCTCTCCACAGAGGCTGCCTGACCCACTGAGGAAGTTCCATCATTTGCTGTTCTTCTTTCAGATACACAACATTTTAACATCTCTGTTCAGAGGGATGAATACATGGACAATGCTGCAGTGATACATTGAACTTCAGCACAATTACTTAAAGGCCAGTGAGTGATAGCAAGAAAAGTTGGGTGATGAAATCAATGAGTGAGTTGAAGCTCGTTGCAACATGAAACGGTGACTGGGGTGTGAAACTCCTCATGGATGGTGTGGCAACTACTTGGAAACAAACCAAAACTGCTCAAAGACTAAGCATGGGGGTTGACACTGTATAATTCACTCCACAATAACAAAGTTCTGAGTCGATGAAAGTATTTTTGATGCTTTATTAAGAGACGAGCAAAGACAAACAATCTTGTAACGATAAAAAATAATGGAACTAAAATGAGGAATATAATGAAATAAGCAGTCTGAGTGTATTTGAGAGTATTTCACTGTACTTAAATGCTCCAATTAGCTTTTAAGCATATTTAGGGGGTCAACAAAAAATATAATTCCATTCCAGCTGCATCACTGGTTCTACCCAGACTAAACTGAACTCAGACAAAGCGTGAATACATAACTATACTCATTCACTGCTTCCATGCCCCAACCCTAGTGACAAATTACCCATAATAAATGTGCAAAAAAGAGTGCAATACAAACAGATGGAAAATAGACACAGATGGTGTTGCTTTTCTCAATGTTGTCATGTGACTGGAATCCATGGATGTTTAGTGACCCATGGAGCTACTACTATAGATGAAGGGAATTGGTTACAAATGAGAGAAAGTGATCTACATTGCAGAGTGCAGGAGGAGTCCTTGCAAAGGGATGGAAATCTCCAGCTGCTTGGAGTTGCATGAGTGGGATGTGAAATTTTACCCCTACACTCAACATTTCTAAACATATTTTGATTTTATTTCCCCAATAAATACTTAGCAATAACCCTTTCCTCTGGTTGCAAATACCCATAGCTGCTAACAGGTTAACTCCTTTCAATTCACCATTATGTTTTGTAGCTTCAAAGCATTCATTCTGTTGAGGAGCCCAGAGAAAGTGAGTCTAACTCTATGTTTTACTTTAACTGAGGTGCACAGGTATATCATGGTAGAGTCATAATGTATTTAAATATCGTATTTTTACATATAATGATCATGAATTATATAAATAAAGAATGATTAATCAAACAATATATTTAGAACATTACTCAAATATTACTGAAATATTAAATACACAACAGTACCAGAATCATAATCCAAGTTTTTATCACTGACTTAGATGATGTGAGGTTTATTGTTCATGTGGCAACAGTACAGTGCAATGACATAAAATTACTCTCTCTCTATTCATGTGCCTTGCGCGTTACACGCTTGGGCGATCATGGCTTTCAACATCAATCGATCCCACGCAGCATCAATGATATCTCACACACTTAGATCTGTTAGTCTTTCACAGTGTCCATATATTTTCTTCTTTGCCTTCCTGTTCCGCGTTTCCCAGGCATACGGCCTTGTAATGTTAGGCATTCTATTTCTCCCTTTCTGATGACATGGCCCAGGAATTTAAGTTTCCTCTCATTTGATGTTCTCACTAAAGATTGTTTTGTATGGGCACATTGGAGTACTGTCCCATTAGTTACCCTATCTCTATATGATATTTTCAGCATTCTTCTAAGAAACCACATTTCTGTTGCTTCTAAGTTTCTTTGGAGTTCTGGTGTCATAGTCCATGTTTCGGAAGCACACAGCAAGATTGACCAGATGTAACCTTTTAGTAGCCTAAGCCTTGTTGTCATAGAAATGTGTCTGTTGGTAAAAATAGGTTTCATTTTTTGGAAGTTGGTTTTGGCAATGGCAATTCTTATTTTTATTTCTACTTTACTGCTAGCATCTTGTGATATAAAGCTACCGAGGTAATTAAAGCTGGTCTTTTTGTTCAGTCTCTTGGTTACTGTATTAGCAGTTGGGAGTATCCTGCTGTTTTGATATTACCATAAATTTGTTTTTTTCACAGTTGATGGTTAGACCAACATCTGCACTTGTTTGTACTATTTTGTCTAGGAGGATTTGTGGGTCTTCTGCAGCACTTGCTATTAGGGTGGTATCCTCTGCATATCTTATATTGTTGATGTTAACACCTCCAATTTTTATCCCATCTCTACTCTAAATTACAAAAAAATATAAATTATACAAAACAGAAAAATAATGAGTCACAGTGTTTAGACATTTGATGGTGGAGGGAAAGAAAATGCTCTATCTGTGTGGACTGTGTTTAGAATTATTTGCTGGACAGAACTAACAGCATTTCTGATCCTTCAGCTGCTCGTTGTGGTCTCAAGGTCAAACTTCCTCCTTCCCTTGCCACATTTATTTTCGATGTAACGTTTCTATTTGTTGGTTGTTCAGCTTTGAAGTCCAACAGGTGAGCAACAGACAAAAGACTGAGCGGCTGGCCTGGTGTCCGTGTATAAAACAATGTGGATTCTGATTCTTTTCGTCTGTTCCCCAGCCGGTGAGTGACAGCCAGAGATAGACATGCTAATAATCAGTGTTAGGTTGGGTCTCATGCACCACTTTCACAGCAAAGATGGTTTCACTGTGGAAGATACTAGCAGATTGCCAGAAAGAGTGTCAGGGGGCAGAAGTTAGTGTCATTGCTATTACTAAGGAGAAGGTTCTTGAAAAGTTGAACAGCCTGAAGGTAGACAAGTCACCTGGACCAGATGGACTACATGCCAGGGTTGTGAAATAGGTAGCTGAAGAGATTGTGAAGGTATTACTGATGATTTTTCAAGAATCACTAGATTCTGGAATGGTTCCCGAGGACTGGAATATTGCAAATGTCACTCCTCTCTTTAAGAAAGGAAGGAGTCAAAATAAAGGAAATTATAGGCCAGTCAGCCTGACATCAATGGTTGGGAAGATGTCGGAGTCTATTTTTAAGGATGAGGTTTTGGGGTTCTTGTCGGTAATGATAATATAGGCTGAAGTCAGCGTAGTTTTCTGAAAGGAGAATCTTGCCTGGCAAATCTGTTGGAATTCTTTGAGGAAATAACAAACAGGATAGACAAAGGAGAGTCAGTGGATGTTGTTTGCTTAGAATTTCTGAGGGTCTTTGAGAAGGTGCCGCACATGAGGCTGCTTAAGAAGATAGGAGCCCAGGATATTTCAAAACGGTACGTACTAGCATGGGTTCCCTGACTGGCAGGAGGCATAGAGTGGGAATAAAGAGGGCTTCTTTTGTTTTACTGTTAGTGACTAGTGGTGTGCCACAGGGGTTCTTGTTGGGACCACTTCTTTTCATGTTGTATGCAGTGGTTTTGTGTCCAAATTTGCAGACAATATAAAAATAGGTGGAGGGACAGGTACTGTTGAGGAAGCAGGGTGTCTGCAATTGGTCTTAGACAGATTAGGGGAATGGGCAAAGAAGTGGCAGATGGAAGATAATGTGGGGAGGTGCATGGTCATGCACTTCAGCAGAAGGAATGAAAGTGTGGACTATTTATTACATGGGGAGAATATTCAAAAATCAGAGATGCAGAGACTCTTGGGAGTTAACTTGCAGGTTGCATCAGTGGTAAGGAAGGCAAATGCAATGCTAGCATCCATTTCAAGAGGATCAGAACACAAAAGTAAGGATGTAATGCTGAGGCTTTATAAGGCGTTGGTCAGACCACACTTGGAGTATTGTGAGCAGTTTTAAGCTCCTTATCTAAGATAAGATGCACTGGCATTGGAGAGGGTCCAGAGGAGGTTGATAAGAATAATCCCTGGAATGAAAGAGTTAACATCTGAGGAGCATTTGATAGCTCTGGGCCTACACTCACTGGAGATTAGGGGTAAGAGCGGGGATTGTATTGCAACTCACTGAGTAAAGTGGATGCGGAGAGGATGCTTCTGAAAGCGGGGGGATGTCTAAGGCCGGAGGGCACAGCCTCAGAATTGAGAGCTATCCCTTCGGAAACAGAAATGAGACGGAATTTCGTTAGCTGGAGGGTAGTGAATCTGTGGAATTCATTGCCACAATTGGCTGTGGAGGTATATTTAAGGCAGAGATTGACAGGTTTTCAATTAATTAGGATATCAAAGGTTACAGGGAGAAGGCAGGAGAATGGGTTTGAGAGAGATATTAAATCAGCCATGATGGAATGGCGGGGCAGACTTGATTGTTGGAATAGTCTATTGCTGCTCCTATGTCTTATGGTCTTAAACACTGTATGTGCAGACGGGTAAATAGAGAAAATGTAACTCAATTATATTCTCGTGTTGACCGTTAATTGCTTCGTATCTGGATCGCCACCAGATGGATTGTCAGCAAATATATCTGATATTGTCAGCATGAATTGTGGACATTGAATTTGCAAGGTCTATGCAAGTGATATAAACAAAATGTGAAGACCATTCTCTTCTGGAAAAAGTAACACTTATAATGCACTCCGGCGTTTACTCAAGGCAACAATGGAATTAATCTCTCAAATATAATGTCTCCAGTTCACAATCGGCTCTGTTCTTTAAAAATCCATTTGGGTCTTTTTACAGTCATCTTTATGGGATCATATTTCTCATTGCATTGTGAATAGATTGTGTTAGTCCTGAAATCAGAAACCATGTCCCTCTCCCTTTCTATCTGTTTGCAGCTGTCCAGATCAATAATACCCAGTTAACCCTTTCACCCTCATTGCCAATGGGAAGTTGTTGACTTCCTCAGGAGATTAACAAAATTTGGTATGTCCCTGTCCACCCTTAACCAATTTTTAATTGATGCATCAGAAAAAGCATTCTGTCTGAAAGCATAACACGCGACTGTGAGAGACTGCAGAAAGTTGTGGCTATAGTTCAGCATATCACAGGAAGGAGATTCCCCTCTCTGGACTCTGTCTGTACTTCTCACTACCTCAGTAAAGCAGCCAGCATAACCAAATACCCCAGTCACCCTGGAAATTCTCTTTACTCCTCCTGGAAGAAGATACAACCTGAAAGCACATACCACCAGGCTTTAGGACTGTTTCTATCTTGCTGTTATTAGATTCTTCAGCGGAACTCTTGTGCCATAAGATGGACTCTTGTGGTCTACCTTGCTGTGATGTTGCACTTCATCATTTACCTGCACTGCAGTTTTCTTCAAAAGTTTTTACACGATATTCTGCATTGTTATTGTTTCACCTTGTACTACCTCAATGCACTGTGCAATGATCTGCTCTGTATGAACAGTATGCAAGGCAAGCTTTTCACTGTATCTTGGTACATGTGACAATAATATACCAATACTGATGCAGAAGACCAGTTCAGTGCCTGTCACTGAACTTTATCTCAGAATTTCCTTTTTGTACAAATATTGACCAACTGAAAACTTGCAAACTTTAAAATTCTGTATTTGCATGTATCAGTCACCAATCACAATGCATCATGTATGAGCTAATAACCTTTATTTGCATCTAAGCGGATCAAAAAATAGAATTATACCTCAGTTTCAGTAAAAACTATTGTCCAGTTGTAAAGTGTACCCTTTAGTCCATCATTAGCATCCTTGCTTCAGTGCATTTGGTGTCCTTGGGTCTCATGCTGTACATAGAGAAGCCGTGTTTTCATGGACCTTACTCAACATGACTAATTGCACACTGCACATTATTTTAACCCTCTCATAGCCTACATAATGGAACTCAATTTTTTATTGGGTGATTCATAGCGCAGTTCACAGAGGTGGGTTTGGACTCACGCATAAACTGAACTGGGCTGGAATAGTGAAGCTCTGTTCTTGAAGGACATCAATGGCCCAGGAGGATTTTGCCAACAATCAGGTGGTTTCCTGATTAAAGATATTAATGACTTAAACACTTTGCATCTCACTGTAAATGCACATTTCAGGATACTTAAGCACCACTAAATATAAGCTCAGTTTGTGAAGGGATTGGGATCTGGTGGGGCTTCCGTCTGAAGTGGTGGTTTTCCATAATCTGAACCGTGACTGGGTCGGGATGGCAGGTAGCAGTGGAGGAAAAGAAGAGGAGGATGTGCGAGACTATGAGGAATGGAAGAAAGTGCAGACAGGTAGGAAAAGTGGAAATAAGTGAGAAAATTATTATGATGATAGAGAACAATGATTGCGTCAAAGGAAGGTGATAGAAGAGGAGTTTAAAATAAGTTTGAGCAAGGGATTGAAGTAAGTATATTGAATGCAATGGCACTGACTAACAATCTAAAGAAGATAATAGGAGATATAAATGCGGCAAAAATTCTGCATCATGGAGCACTGTTGGTTGTTAGTAAAAATTCAGAGCGAAGGAACAGAGCAATGAAGGTACTAAATATTGGCAAAAGAGAGATTATAGAAAAGAGAGTGTTGGGGGAAAATGGTGTGATAATGGGAATACCAAATTGGAGAAAAGGGAGGAAGTAAAGGAAAGTATTATAGGAGGGCTGGTGACCAAAAGAAAAAGATTGAAAGCACTGAGTAATAGAGAAAAGGTTGATAGCATATCTGTTATGTTAATATTTCAGGGGCTTGTAGCGGTGGTATGTAAAGGAAGGCAGAGATGTGGTAGATGTCAAGGAGGATATCTGTACAAGCAGTGCAGACAAGATGAACCGGTAAAACGCTGTCATTGAAGTGGGGCCCAAGCAGTAATCTATCGGGGTGTGAAATCAGAAAAGAAGCAATGGAGGTCCAACAAGTGAGGGTAGAGCATGAAGAAAATTATCCAACTAAACAGCTTTCAGATCTATGCTGGGAAAAGGAAAGAAAGAAAATCAGACGTCCTGCATGTACTAATGAAGAAAGAAACAGAAAGGACAGGAATTAGTAATAAGGCAGTGAGTGCAACAGTACCTTTTCCTGGGCAGTCTCCATGCCTGTGTGAAGGAACAGAGGTGGATCTTAAATTATTTGAAAGGAGATAGAAAAATTGAGATATTAGTTTAAATCAAGGTATAATTGAATTTTATGTAAATAATAATCATTTTGGATATTAACAATTATACACAGATGCTTCTAAAATGGTAATAGTAGGTTAGGAGTAGGATTCATTTTACCTGATTTTAACATTAAAAAGCAGGTGAGGATGCATAATGATTTCTCAGTGTATACATGTGAAGTGACAACTGGACTATTCCCTTTGCAGTGGGTGGAGGAAGTGACACCGACGTGAGTTGTAATATTGTTTGATTCAAGCACAATAATCAGGAGTCTAAGCGATTTACATTCAGAGGCAAGACCAAACATTATGTGTGAGATAATACAAATCTTATTTAAAACTAAATGATGGGACTCTGGATATGTTTTTATGTGGATTCCAGCACGTGTTGGTAAACAAGGGAATGAGCAAGAGAATAAATTAGCAAAGGAGGTACCAGACGAGCAGAAGTGGACATTCAAATAAATTACAGTAAAGGAGAACTGAAAAGCATTATTAGAATGTACAGAGGAGATGTAAGGGGTAAGTTTTGTACACAGAGAGTGGTGAGTGTGTGGAATGGGCTGCCAGTGATGGTGATGGAAGTGGATACAATAGGGTCTTTTAAAAGACTCCTGGATAGATACATGGAGCTTAGAAAAATTGAGGGCTATAGGTAACCTGAGGTAATTTCTAAGGTAAGGACATGTTCGGCACAGCTTTGTGGGCCGAAGGGCCTGTATTGTGCGGTAGGTTTTCTATGTTTCTATGTTTTCTAAAAATGAAATCAAGAAAATGTGGAGAAAACAACAGGATGAAGAGAGAATAAGAAGACATCTTTAAAATATCCAGAAAGAAGTGGGATGGTCGAGGAATGCAGGAAAGAGCAGTAGGTAGGAGGTAATAATATTGAAATTGAGTTTTGGGTACACAGGGTTAAATAGTACATTGTTTTCAATGAAGAAACACAATAAAGGGAGGCGTGAGTATTGTAATCAACAAGAAATAGTTGAACATGTCCTGGTGAGGTGTCCAGGATATAATCAGGAGAGAGGATGATTGGTTTTAGGGTTATCACGGAATAAAAAAGACGGTCAGCAGACTGGTGCGCTGGGACCCAGTTCGGTGCGTTCGGCCCCCGGTTGGCATGTTCAGCCCCAAGTCAGTGGCATTCGGACCTGGATCGGAAGCGTTAGGACCCGGGTCAATGGTCACTCTTCACAGAAGGACTGAGCTTGTGCAGCTGATCTTCTCATGTGCAGCAAAAAAAAAGATGCTTCCCATGTTCTGAGATTTATGTGATCATTGGACTATACTTTATATTGGTTTCCTTAAGTTTTCAGTGTTTTCTTTCTTGTGGATAATTGGCAGGTGAGTGATCTGTCCGTTTCTGTGTGTAAGAGGGGGTGTTGGGGATTTGTTGCTACCATCGTTATTCTTTTCTGCGAGTGAGGGGGTCAGGGATTGTTACAGTATGTGTAGGGATCGGTGATTGTTATTGCGGCTGTTTTTTTGCTGCGGGGGAGGGGGATTTTGGGGTCTGCGGGTTTTGTCCCTTTTTCGTCCTACGGGGGGTGGGGGGGGTGATGTCTTCTCTCAGCAACACCCATGGTCTTTCCGTATTTCATGGGTATCTGGAGTAGACAAACATCAAAGTTGTATGGTACATGCATGCTTTGAAAATAAAATGAACCTTTGAACCTTTCGAACTTTCGAATCTGGTAGATTCCGACCCTCTGAATCCCCTCCAGCAACTGTATATTTCACTGGCCTGTAGTTCCCTGACTTGTCACTGCTTCCCTTCTTCAATAACAGTTATATTAGCACCCTCCAGTCTCCTGGAACTTCGCCCATAGCTGAAGATTTCTTTCTACTGCTTAAACACTAGCCAGCATGGAGAGGTAGTCATGGTACTGACCCACATTGCATGGCATCCAGGGTGACCTAGCTAACTGAACATTTCCTCTGTTCATCTCACCACTATCTGATCCAACATCTTTCTGAAGTCCTAGACCTAACCACTGTCCCCCACTTCTCATGGACTAAACAATGATTTCTTATAGCGGTTTTGTAGTGCAGATGTTCTGAAATTCTGGGGGAGATATTCAGGTTCAGAAATCTGTGTGTACATGCAGCTCATTTGAGGGCAGGTAAACACAGAGATGTTGATGTCTGAATGGTTCGGATCATCAGGCTCTCTGTTGAAAGAGGATGAATGTCAGCTAGCCTATCTCAGAAGACTGTGCATGACAAAGTTTTAGTGGGATCCATCTGTGCCATTGAATGGTTGGACCACGTCTGAGTTAAAAGAAAATCTCCGAGACAGCCACTCCACCTCAGTACTGCACTGGGAGGACCGCCCAGGGTTTCTACTCGGGTCTGTGGAGTGGGAAGTGAACCCACAATGTACTGACACAGTGGACTGCAGTTCAGGCCATAATCATTGTCTGTGAGGTCATGGGGTACAACTAGGGTTGTGATGTTGAAATGAGCATTGAAATGTGTTTATATGTGAAATCTGTAAGAATTCCATCCTCAATTTCAGGTGCATTATGGGCAGAGAGATATATAAAAGGAGTTGTGGGAAGAGCGATCACAATCGATTGTCACTATGAAGCAAAGTACCGCTCACACACAAAGTATTGGTGCCGTTGGTGGAGAGTAGGATGTTTTCTTTTACATGGACGAGAGTCAATCACAGATAACCCAGCACAAGGAATATTTACTGTTACTATGAAGGACCTTGTGTCTGGAGATACAGCACAGTATGACTGTGGAATTACAGAATCGGGTACTGATATAGTTTTTACCGTGAATCTATGAGTATATGATGGTATGTTTCTCAAGTATTGACGTTATGGCTTCACTGAAGTATCTGATCCATGTATTTTTTGGTAATGGTCAGGAAAGTATTGATATCCTGAAGCTCCACAGCAGTGTATAGTCCTATGAGGAACTGGGTTTCCCAACCCATGCTCACTCTTTGCATGACTCTATACTGCTGAGGAGTGGGCACGGGTTGGGAAATTGCACTCATGTTGCTTTCACCCGCCGTGGGATCTGTCTCATTGACTGACCACCAGTTTCCAGTGGGATGATCTGGTGGTTTAATCACCTTGGAGCTGGAGGAAATTGCGAACTATGATGTGTTAGGCGAGGAAGCTGGTGAGTGGGAAGTTCAGGACTAGAGGAAATCCGTTTTTCTACCCACTGGAAGTGGATAAGCACAGTAATGCAGCAAACAGACAAGAAATCAACGTTATCCTTTGCAATTCCCACCAACTCCAATAAATTCCACCACAAACCTGAACTCTCCTCATCACCTTTTTAGCATTTTGTACAAATCATATCCTTTGTGAGTTCCTTATCTGCTTTACTGCCCCAACCTAGCATTCAACTAAGAATGGCTATCTCCTGTGCAATTGCTGGAGATGGAACACCTTTCCTTCCCACTCCCATCACTCAGGGACCTAAACAGCCTTTCCTGCTGATGAAAGTGATTCAACTACACTTCTACCAACCCAGGCTACTTCTTTCAATGTTCGCAATGTGGCCTTCACAACAGGAGGACCCAAACACAGATTGGGTGATCACTTGTGGAGCATCTGCCTTCAATCCATGCGTGTGACCCTGAGCTTCTCGATACCTGTCATTTGAATTCACACAAGCCTCCACTTACCTTGCCCTCTGTATGTGGTTTCCTGCTGATAGGAGATGAGCTGATTTTTCCACAAATTCATATTGGGGTTTGCTGTAACAACACAGATGTTACAAAGAAAAGTCACATCTGGGAGGTATGAGAATTAAAGATTGAGTCAACCAGCTCAGGGTCAACACTGTGGATTTAGTAGGTACTCTTCAATACAATCACTGGATCAACATTTGCTTTTTCTGGTTACAGGGGCATTGTGAAGACCAAGGCAGGGCATTAGATTGGAAGAAGAACAAGTGAATAGCGGCAAAGAGCTTTTATAGTGATTCAGTGTTCACAATGTGTTCTTCTCTTCAGTAATCCTGAGCTTCCTGTTCCCTACCACTTTTATTCTTCGTCCCTCTCTGACCTACCTGCGTCCTTTGCACTGTCCCAGGGCATTCCACAAGCTCAAGGATTAACACCCCATTTTCCGACTGTGCATGTTTCTGCCTTCTGGAATTAATACCAAACTCAAAATCTTCAGATAACATACTTTTTCTTACAGTGCATAAAATCCTTTGTCCCAGTCACCTGCTATTCTTTTCCTCTCTGGGTGTAGACTAAGCTGATAAACATGCACTTTTGCCAGAACCACATCAGGGCCAGATGGGATAGACCCCAGGTTAATAGAGGAAAGGAGGAAGGAAATTACTGGGCATTGATCATGATCTTTCCATTGTCACTGGCTAGAGGATTAGTACTAGGGAATTGTTCTTAAACCCATCAGCCCTACTGGGGCATACACCAGCTTACCAGAGTCCTCTGTCCTGATCCAGTCTTCAAGTTGTCCCCTGGTGTAGCTATCTTCTTGTTGTATCTTTCCTTTTCCTCTGCTTCATGTATCTTCCCTTTTCCAGGGACGAGGCCTTTGAAGTTCCTCTTGGCATTTCTGTAACTCTGGAACTTTATAGGATGGGATCGCTAGCCCTGATTTATTCCTAGTCTAATCATGGGATTATTTACAACGACCAATTAACCTGCCAGCTGGTATGGCTTCAGATGTCTGTAGGAGGAAACTGAAGCATTTGGAAGAAACCCACATGGTCGCAGGGCGAACGTACAAACTCCTTATAGGCAGCAGCGAGAATTGAACCTGGTTCACTGGCACTGTAAAATGTTGTGTAACCATTATGCTGTGTCGTCCTTTTTTCTATGTTCCAAGGAATATAAACCTAGATTGGCCAATCAGTCCTGATAACTCAGGCCCTCTAGTGCTGGGAACACCTTTACAAATCTTTCTGCATTCTTTAAGCATCAGCTTTCCCAGTGCAGATTCCCACTTCAGGTGTGACTTTGCCAATGACTTGAAGAACGTAATGTCCCAATTCCTATATTCCGTGCCCTGACTGATGAAAGCCAGTGAGTTTGTCACCACCCATTCTATGTGTGATTCCACCTTCAATTAACTATGCACTTTTCTGCTTGGACCCGCTGATCCTTTAAACTCCTTGGTTTACTACCATTCATATGGTGGTTGCATTTTGGTGGCCTTATGCTGATTGCATTTTCCAAAATGCATGACTTAACAATTAGCTGCATTGAAATCCACTTGCCTCTCCTCAAGCCACTGCCCTAACTGATCACGATCCCCTTGTAATCTATGATAAACTTCTTCCCCATCGTCACCTCCTCATTTTGTGTCGTCCAATGTTCCACATCTGCATCCAAAGCGATTACATAACTGAACAACACTGGCCACACTGACACTCCAGTAGACATGGATCTCCATTCGGAGAAACAACTTTAAAACACTATGCTATGCTTTCTATATACAAGCTAATATTGAATCCTCCAAGCTAGTTTTCATAGTATTTCATGGAATTAACCTTCTAGGTCAAACTACTATGTGGGACCTAGTAATAGGCCATGCAAAAATCCAAATAGACAATATCCACATCCCTACCTTCACAAACCCTTGTGTTCAGTACTTCAAGTATGACTTCGCCCAGTGACTTGAACAACATAATGTCCCAATTTCTATACAAAGTTTGTCACACATGACTTCCCATGCTCAAAACAAAGTAGCCTCCTCCAAATTAGACTTTATCTATCCAAATGTTCATAGAACCCATCCCTCCGAATTTCCTCAAATAAATTCCCCACTGCTGATGTCAGGCTGGTCGGCTGAAAGAGGTTTTTTACATCCTCAGTGTTATCACTGCTGTCCTGTCCTAAAGTCCTGCTGTGTTCTGGGATATTGGCAGTCATGGCGGTTTAGGCGGCTGGGAGGATGCAGAGACACAGAGAGGTAGGTGAGCTGCTGAGATTCCAATCTGGTGGTTCATGGCTGTGATATAGAAGTACTGAAAATTGGAGAATGACTTTCAGATGTGCACTCAGTGTCTGAATGTTTGATCCTTTCCCATAGAACCGGTATCTGTTCCTGTGCTGTTTCTGTCACCGCCAAATGTCTCGTGTGTTGGACACTCAGTGTTAGTGTCCTGTGAGTCTGTCCAGGGATCCCTTCCCATTCAGTACACGTTCTATGAAAAGATCCCATCTGAGGATTCAAAGATCTCCAACACCAGTAAACTGGCTCTACATTGTCAATCCTTCAAACACCAGCACCATCAATATTACTGCACAGCCTCGAATAATCATGGAGCAAAATCCAGTGAAATGATCAACGTGAGAGTCTTCAATAGAACGGGGAGTTGCAGTTATACGGTGGAAATCAATGGCACTGGTGAGTGGTGGAGAAAGTGACTCTCTAAGATGGTTGGTGGTGCAAATGAACAACTGCCTTGTGCTAGATGTTTTGTCTTAGTTGCACTCAATCACAATTAGAGGACTGTATTATCACTCAGACATGTGTTGCAGAGGATGGGAATTGCTTTAGTGTTGGGAAATTCAGCCTCCAACTCCTGATTCAGTAGGTAAAGTTTTAAACTCACTGACTATTAAGTACACCTGTTACATCTGCTTGTTAATGCAAATATCTAATCAGCCAATTATGTGACAGCAACTCAATGTATAAAAACATGCAGACAGGGTCAAGAGGTTCAGTTTTGGGGCATTGTGGGCTAAACTATTATTTAAAGATAATAGGAAAACATCCTACTGGATTATAAAAACATGCAGACAGGGTCAAGAGGTTCAGTTTTGGGGCATTGTGGGCTAAACTATTATTTAAAGATAATAGGAAAACATCCTACTGTCTGTGGTAGGCCAGAGATGGTTCAGCATGTTTTGCTGAGTTGTAATCGATACTTGTGTGTATCTTCGGGAGAAGAGAAGGCTAAAGAGTAAACCCTACACAAATCTGGAGTGGAGCCCCTAAGGCGGTCGGATGACGTATCAGAGGTCACTCCGGTAGGGCGCATCCATTGTCTGCTTAGACAGATGGAGCTATTATTATTATTATTATTATTATTAATCGAAATAGAATTGAAAGAAGCATATTGTTCAGGAGGCTGTTTGACTTAAATGCATTTTGTTTTTCTATTAAATCTTTGTTTGGCCACCAAGAGAACCACTGTCTGATTGAAGAGTTTATTATTCAGTTTATACGTGCGACTAATTTATATTTGATGACTTGAGTTTCTTGAAATTCTATAATTAATCACACATCCTGTGGAGGGCAGTAATGCGTCTAGATGCGTCTAAACTGCCGGAAGTAGAAGAAGAAGAAAGAAAAGAAGAGGTTCAGTTGTTGTTCAGGCCAAACATCAGAATGGGGGAAGAAATGTGATCTAAGTGGCTTTGACCATGGAATGATTACTGGTGCCAGACAGGGTAGTTTGAGGATCTTAGACACTGCTGATCTCCTGGAATTTTCATGCACAATGGTCCCTGGAGTTTACAGAGGATGGTGCAAAAACACAATAAAAAATCCAGGTTAAAGCAGTTCTCTGGCAAAAACACCCTGTTAATGAGTTAGGTCAGAGAAGAATGGCCAGACTGGTTCAAGCTGGCAGGATGGTGACAATAACTCAAATAACCACGCGTTAAAACAGTGGTGTGCGAAAACCATCTACGAATGCGCCACACTTCGAATCTTGAAGTGGATGGTCTACAACAGCAGAAGACCATGAACATACACTCAGTACATGAGTGTATGGTACTTAATAAAGTGGGCTAGGTGTATAAGATGATGAGAAGCATTGATCGTGTGGATTGTCAGAGGCTTTTTCCCAGGGCTGAAATGGCTAACATGAGAGGGCACAGTTTTAAGGTGTTTGGAAGTAGGTACAGTGGGGATGTCAGGGGTAAGTTTTTGACACAGAGGGTCATGATTGCGTGGAATGGGCTGCCGGCGACAGTGGTGGAGGCGGATACGATAGGGTCCTGGGTAGGTACATGGAACTTAGGAAAATAGAGGGCTATGGGTAACCCTAGGTAATTTCTAAAGTAAGTACATTTGGCACAGCATTGTGGGCTGAAGCTGTAGGTTTTCTATGTTTCTTTGTATGTTACTGATTGAAGGCATGCAGCCTTTGAAAACCACACATTTGATCTGGTTGGTTTCATAAACATTTACTGGTGATACATTTCACAAAAATTTAATGGGATAATCAAATCTAAGCAGCAACATGTACAGGAAACTGTAGAAATCCATGCAGTTATATTGGACGCTGAGTGGCTGTGCCTTTATAAACCTGTTGTCTCTACTCAGGGAGTCTCCAGGAGAGAGTGCAGAAAGATCTGTCTCTAATTATCCTGGGGTGAGCAGTTTATATCTGGAGAGAAACACCAGGAGAGCTCAAAAGTACTCAGAGTTATTAGGGATGAGGACAAGCTAAGTCTGGTCTCAAAGTGCGCCATATTATTGAGTCAGCAACACAAGGAAATAAATTTAAGATTACTAAAGTTGTGGAAATCTATTTCTATATTTATGTATGTAAATATGTATGCATTGTCATGTGATGCAGCATGAAACAGGACTTTCTGGTCCAAGCCACACTACCCAGCAAACCACCTATGTATCACTAACCTAATCAATTTATAATAACCAATTAACCTGCTAATCTGTATGTCTGGACGGTGGGAGGAACAGGAGCTCCTTGAGGAAATCCATGTAACTCACAGGGAGAACGTACAAACTCCTTACTGACGGTTCGCAATTGAGCTCTGAATTCCGAAAGTCCCAAGCTGTGATAGTTCTAACTCAAACTGCCCGGTGCCTGATTGTAAGAAAGCAGATTATTATCTGAGTGGAAATTTGTTAGGAGAGGATCAAGTAACAAGGATTGGTATCCTTAGACAATTTAGAAATTTAGAAAGCAAGTGGTATGTTGGCACTATCAGTGATGGGATTCAAGTGCAGAAGCAGGAATGTAATGCAGTATAGTGATTAAACAGGGTTTTAAAAGGATGTCACAATGACTGTTGTGTGCAGTTTTGATCTCCGTATTTGAGGACAATAGTTTTTGCTTTGGAGGGAGTTGACAAGTAATCTCCAGATTAGCCAATCCCTGGTATGACATACTATATGAAGTGAGATTGGTTGAATTCAGGTTTTATGTGCTATAGTTTAGAAGACTAATTGGCAGCCTAACTTCCAGCCCACTCAGTTGGGTGTAACTCTCCCAAATATTTCCACAGGATAATATACATTTTGCTGTCCCACCAATCTCAGCACTTTTACTATATTTGTAGGCTCTCAGTGTTCAAAGGTTTCAAAAATACATTTAATGTTAGAGAAATATGTACAATATACATCCTCAAATATTTTTTTCTTCGCAACCATTTACGACAACAGAGGAGTGCCCCAAAGAATAAATGACAGTTAAATGTTAGAACTCCAAAGTCCCCCCAGTAAGCGGCAGCAAGCAGCAATCCTCCCTCTCCCCACCGGCAAAAAAAAGCATTGGCACCCACCACTGAGCACTCAAGCATGAGCAAAGCAATGGCAAAGAGACTGACTTGTAGTTACCCCAAAGACTTCACGTTTCACCTGGTATTCGACATACCACAGGCTCTCTCTCTCTCCCTAATAAGGGAGAAAGAGGTGATTCCGTTTTCACAGGGAGTGGGAAGGCATAACAAACAACTCGCTGGTTTATGATGTTAAAGGTCCGCCATGTCGCTTTTTTTCAAACTCTGTGCCCAAAGATCACGAGTCTCTGGGCACACAGCCGCAGATAGTCTGACTCCCCCAACGACACACGGGTCTCCTGCCATGATACTGACCCTCGATCCACCAGACTCCAGAGCCCTGGCATCCCAGGCTTCCAAACCCGAGCCAGACTCTTAGGTCCAGCCCTTGCCGTGCCAAACAACGTCCAGTCATGAAACCCCGAGCACGGGTCCCATTCCTGTAAAGAACCGTAGTCAGCGTGTAACTCCAGGTCAGGGTCTTCAAAAGAACCCTAAGAGGAAAAAATAAAGGTATTAAAGATGGAAATAGAGCTGTTTCCGAAGATAGAAGCAAAGGAGTCGCTGTTTCGTGCCATCATTTCTCCACCCCACCTCAAATATGTGAAGGACACGTAACGAATCAGTGAACGTGACTGAGACATGAGTGTGGGCAGTGTCTCTCATTTGCAGGAACAGACACGCTGTCACTGATAAAACTTCACCACATCCATGAAAACACTCAGCTCTTTACTCAATGGAAGAACTTTCATCTAGCGATTGTGCTTGACTGTGAGTGAAAAGCGGGTGAAACTAAATTTTATTTCCTTGCCTCAACAGGACGTAATTATTCTTGTGAAACTACTACAGCAGAGTCAATGACAACTGCAGGTTCTACAGGGATAGGAATACATTCCATTGCTTCCCTGAGGTAAATCACTCAATCAGTTTCCAGTGAAAAGCACAATGTTCCCATTGCCGATGATATGAGATGTTCCACTTCAGATTGGTGCAGATTGTAGACAGAATTCCTTTTCATATGCTAGCACGAAATGTCTGTGAGGTTATTGACTTCAATCAAATTGACTTTGGGAGCCAAGAATACCTGGTGCTCCCATGCATGCTTAAAGCTGGAGTTCCAAGGTAAATTTATTTTTGAATAGCACAGGAATAAAAAGAGATATTTGTTTGCATTGGAACGCAGTTCATTAAGATGAAAATGTCACTGAGGTTATCTCACGCTGCATGCTTATGCCCCCTTCAGGCCTTTTCCTATCTTTGCTTGTCTATCTCTCATTCTAACCCTCAGTTCTCTTCTCTCTCAGTATCTATTTTAAGCATCCCTAGAGGTACGACATAAAAAGGGTACTCACATGTCTCTGTGGGGATGACCTGCACATTCTCAGAAATCTTCCTAAAGGGATCATTCTTCTGATTTCAATTGGATATATCAGAGACTAGCTTTTATTGGCAATTTCTTGATATGTTCTTTCCATAACAGGAGGCGGTCCCTTGTTATCCATTCTGTTAATACTTTTAAGGGAAGGTGGTTACAAATGGCCATATCTCAGTGTACAGGAAGGAGAAAGAGTATCTCGTGATGAGTTGTTATAACAACAACCATTTCCTCACTGTCAGCAAAACAAAGGAGCTTGTGATAGACTTGTGCATGTGACCCTGTCTTCGTCAGCTGTGCTCAGGTTGACGGGGTTGAGAGCTTCAAGATCCTAGGGGTGAACATTACCAATAACATGACTGGTCCGACCATATAGATGCTTTGCTCCAATTGGAAAATTATTCTTTATTGACATTATTACATATTCAAATATTAGTGTATCTATTGCATTCTGTTGAACCCAGTCCACACACCAACCACTGTAACCCAAGCCATAATGGGTTTAATAAAATAGCTCGTGGTTATTTTCCGGTTTTAAAAATCATTACCCTTGTTTCTATGCCTTCGCATCTCGTCCTCCTGAATCCTCTGTAGTTGCTCATATCCATCCATGTAGATTCCATTGTCTCCTTCAGAGCTGTATCCATTTTTCCAATGACATCATGTTGTTCCCAGCACAGTCATTATTTCACCTCGCCAGTTCTCTCTCTGTCTTTTCTAAGTCCATTTCACACTGCAGTGACTAATTTCCAGACCCAATTTATCTGTAGCCATGTACCAGTAGCTAGGTCTGTAAATGATGATCCCAGGTTTTCCCTGTCTCCCTCAATCTCCCTCAGCCTCCCTCGGTCTCCCTCAGTCAACAAGACTTTAGTCTCGTAGCCGAACTCTGTTGTCTCTGTTGCTTTACCTTGCTTCACTCCACTAGGATTACAGAGCAAAACTGGGGGTGAGTGTATCAAACACAAAGCCAGCTCGTTTCTCCCCACTCCTTCTGTATCTCTTCTCCTTTGCTCAGATACACAGTATGGAAGCTGGGGCGCTGGCTGCTCTTTGTTCTGATGGTTATCTTCACTATTTCAATCAAATAGTTCAAGCAAGAAACTAAGGTAGGTTTGATGGACATCTGAAGATTGTGCCCAAATAGTTTCCATGAACGCTTTCAAATATACAGGTCACTGAAAGGCCAAAAATACTGTCTGTATGGAGTACTTTACATCCTCTGATCAAACCAAACCTCTGTTCAAAGTCCAAGATTCAAGGTAAATTTCATTATCGAAGTACATATATGACACCATATATAACCCTGAGATTCATTTTCTTGTCATAATCAACAAGTCTATGGAAAAATAACTATAAGAGGATTAATGAAAGATCAACCAGAGTGCAGAAGACAACAAACTGTGCAAATGCAAGAATAAATAAATGGCAATAAATAATGAGAACATGAATTGAAGAGTCCTTGAAAATGAGTCCATTGGTTGTGGGAACATTTCAGTGGTGGGGCAAGTGAACCTGGTAGTGTGAGTCCTGAGGTTCTATGGTGCTGCTTTCAGTAAGTTTTGACACATTGTGTGCAGAAGGGACTGGAGAGCTTGATATCAGATCAAATCCAGTTTAATTATCATTTAAACCATACATAGGCACAGCTGAATGAGACAGTGTTAATCTGGGGCTAAGGTGCAAAACATTCAAAATAGCAAGCAAACTTGAAAATAGTGAGTAACATTCAAAATAGCGAGTAACATAATTCAATGTGAATATGGAGTCCTTGTGCCAGTGTGAGACAGAATTCTGTTGTGAGCAGCCATTTGGAATAAACCGGATTCCCGTTTTCAAAGTATCTGATGACTTCATCATTGTCTTTTGCAGAAATGCGATAACTGAAATCTGCACTGCTGATACCCTTTGTGAAGAATCCTTGAAGTTAACAAATGTGATGGAATTTTGCTTCAAGATCAGATGTTTTCTCCTAGCTTTGAACAGCTCTTATTGACTGTTCTATGTATATACCTTATGTTACTATACCAGTGACTTAATGAAACTGAAACCAAGCAAAACAAACTAATCATCCTTCAAAGTGACATTTTTGTTTCCATAATTCTATTTTAAAAAACTTTCCCTTCTTTGTACTGAACATAGTTTCACCTTTCCCAATACTTCAGAATCTTCAACTCTGTTAGATAGAGAGTTGTCAATTCAAATTTTAGCCGTAGATATTGCTTATTATACTAATCTGCAAATAATAATGAATTAAATGCTTCTTAATTCATTGCTGGTGTTAATGAGTGGTTATATGTTTTTTTTCTCATCTGACTTAAGTCATGGAGAACAGATTGCATTTTGGTTCTTGGATTTGTCTCAGTGTCAATGGTTATTTACTTACTGCCCGTTATGCCGGTGTTTAGAGCATCAATGAAGGTCCTCCATCTCCGTCTGTCCTAGGCCATCTTCTCTATTGTATCTCAGATTTGGTTCAGGGGTCCTCATTTTTGCCTCTATGGTATGGTGCCAAGTAGTATTTGGCTTCCCGCATTTCCTCAGCCCTTCAGGTGTCCTGTGAAGTGCTGTCTTGGAGAATGGAATTGACCACTCTTCTCACCATGTGCCCAATTCATCTGCAACATTTACCACGTCCTCTTGATAACACTGATGGAGTATGGGAAACAATTAATCCTTCAAGCCATGAGATTACACGAGAACAATTATTGAAGATGGATATGGACCTGAAACATTGGATTTGTTTTTCTTTACGCGGATGCTGCCTGACCCACTAAAGAATTTTCATCATCGGCTATTTTTGTTTTGGACATTCAGCATTTTTGCTTCTCTGTTAGAAAGATGAATAAATGGCAATGCTGCAATGATACAATCAACTCAAGCTCAGTTCTCGTCACTATGTAAAAGCCTTAAAAGGCTAATGAACAATGGTAAGAAAAGACGGGTGCTGGATTAAATGAGTGAGTTGCAGCATGAAATGGTGGGTGGTGAAGCGTGTGAAAATGCTTGTAGTTGGTGTTACTTTATTCACTGCTGTTGTGTGATAGAAACCCATGAACATACAATAACAGTTGGAACTACTGTGTGAAGAAGTTGTTTGCAAATGGGACAAAGTGAACTACATTGGCAGTACAGGAGTCTGTGCTATTTGGTGCTGCGGGAGTGGGATGTGGAATTTTACACTCACTCTCAACACTGTTATTATCACAATACTATTCACTGCTTGGATGAGTGCAGTTTCACAAAAACACTCACAAAGTCCGATGTCTTCCTGGGTAAATTACCGAGGGTGTTCACCTGGAATTCTCTAACAGCATCTCCCAGTTGAAGGTCTACAGCAGTGACTAATGGCAATGTCCTGAGTAACATGCCACTTGACAGTGGAAATACTTAGCAGTTTGTTCATTATTGCTCGCTGTGAATCTTGGATATTATTCATGAAGTAATAATGTGGCTGATCTTAAGGGCTGCCTGGCTTGAACCCTAACCGACAATAACATATGAAAGGAGGAGGAGAAATGGGACAGCAGACACTTCAGATTTCAAAGTCAATGTCAAAGTTGAATTTACTGTCATATGCACAATTACATGTATGTGCAGATGCAATGCAAATCTTACTTGCAGGGGCACCATAAGCAAATAACATCAGAGCAGGTAGATAAATCACCTGGACCAGATAGTCTACACTCCAGGGTTCTGAAAGGGGTGGCTGAAGAGATTGTGGAGGCTTTAGTAAAGATCTTTCGAGAGTCAATAGACTCTGGCATGGTTCCGGAGGACTGGAAAATTGCAAATGTCAAGAAGGGAGGGAGGCAGAAGAAAGGAAATTATAGACCAATTAGTCTGACCTCAATAATTGGGAAGATGTTGGAGTCGATTATTAAGGTTGTGGTTTCAAGGCACTCGGAGGCACATGATAAAACAGGCCATAATAAGCATGGTTTCCTTAAGGGAAAAACTTGTCTCATAGTTTTTTTTGGAATTCTTTGAAGAAATAGCAAGCAGGATAGACAAAGGAGAATTGGTGGCTGTTGTGAACTTGGATTTTCAGAAGGCCTTTGACAAGGAGCCACACATGAGGCTGCTTAACAGATCAAGAGCACGTGGTATTGCAGGAAAGATCCTAGCATTAATAGAGCATTGGTTGTTTGGTAGGAGGCAAAGAGTGGGAATAAAGGGAGGCTCTTCCAGCTGGCTACCGATGGTGTTCCACAGTGGTCTGTGTTGGGACCACTTGTTATGTTATATATCAATGATTTGGATAATGGAATTGATGGCTTCGTGGCCAAGTTTGAGGATGATATGGAGAGAGGTGAATGGGCAAGTAGTTTTGAGGAAGTAGAGAGGCTACAGAAGAGCTTAAATAGATTATGAGAATGGGAAAAGAAGTGGTAGATGGAACTCAGTGTCATAAAGTGCACATTCATGCACGTTGGTTGAAGAAATAAAAGCATGCACTATTTTCGAAATGGAGAGAAACTTCAAAAATCTTTTCCTAGTAATCTTCAGACCTGCTACTTCTTCTGGAAAATGAGTCTAAACACCTTTTCTTATCTACAATTGGATAATTTGTTTTTGTATTTTGCATGAGAAAGGAAAGTCTAAATGATCAATGACTGTTAATGCAAACTATAATGCTTTATTTCAGGTTTACATAACATTAAATAACAAAACTCTTAAGACCATAAGACATAAGACAAAGGAGCAGAAGTCGGCCTTTCGGCCCATCGAGTCTCCTCCACCATTTTATCATGAGCTGATCCATTCTCCCATTTAGTCCCACTCCCCCGCCTTCTCACCATAACCTTTGATGCCCTGGCTACTCAGATACCTATCCATCTCTGCCTTAAATACACCCAATGACTTGGCCTCCACTGCTGCCCGTAGCAACAAATTCCATAGATTCACCACCCTCTGACTAAAAAAATTTCTTCGCATTTCTGTTCTGAATGGGTGCCCTTCAATCCTTAAGTCATGCCCTCTCGTACTAGACTCCCCCATCATGGGAAACAACTTTGCCACATCCACTCTGTCCATGCCTTTCAACATTCGAAATGTTTCTATGAGGTCTTCCCTCATTCTTCTAAACTCCAAGGAATACAGTCCAAGAGTGGACAAACGCTCCTCATATGTTAACCCTCTCGTTCCTGGAATCATTCTAGTGAATCTTCTCTGTACCCTCTCCAACGTCAGCACATCCTTTCTTAAATAAGTTGACCAAAACTACCCACAGTACTCCAAGTGAGGTCTCACCAGCGCCTTATAGAGCCTCAACATCACATCCCTGCTCCTATACTCTATTCCTCTTGATGAATTTAAGCTCCTTTCCATTTAAGCTCAAGTTCAGGTTTATTCTCATTCAACTACAAACATATATATGGCTAAATGAAACATCATTTTACTGGGGACAAAGTGCAAAACACAGTACATATAGTCACACACAGCAGATATAGTTTTGATTCGCCATATACAATCATAAAATAATATTAGCAGAAGTCCCTGAGTAGCATAGCCTGAATATTGACAGGTTGACATAAAGTGTGAGGTGCATGCTTATGCAGGACAGTACAATGGCGCTGGCACTATTATAATAAAACAAGCAGATGTATAAATATTTGAAGCAGCAGCAATAAAAGGTGAAAAGTGACGAGCAGGATGAGAGTGTGTCTGTGAGATGGGGAATGGGGAGGTATTTATGTAATTTGAATGCCCACTGTAATCAGCACACTTGAATAAACATCTGGATAATGGGGAACTGCACTGCAAGAGCTGGTGCGTTAGGAAACTTAGCAATAAATACCACTTCTTCAAATATGAAAGGAAATTAAACCAGATGTTTCCTGTTGTTCTCTCCTTTGTCAAGGCCTAAAGTCAGTGCTGAACCCAACATAAGACTTCAGCCATTGGAAGCATTTAATAACTTAACCCCATTATCAACCCCAGCTATAACAGCCTTATGGAACCACGTATACAGTGTACATACTTTGATAATAAATGTACTTTGACTTTGAGTTTGAGTTTCCTGGGGCAATTATTATCTAAGGCGTAAAGAGGATTGTTTCATATTGCTTTAAATGGGGACTTGTTTCCTTATTAGTCCATGAGACCATAAGACATAAATGCAGGATTAGGCCATTCGTCCTATCGAGTCTGCTCTGCCATTCCATCACGGCTGATCCCAGATCTCGCTCAACCCTATACACCTGCCTTCTCGCCATATCCTCATAATCTAATCTAATATCCTTTGGTGCCCTGACCAATCAGGAAATAATCAAATTCTGCCTTAAATATACCCACAGACTTGGCCTCCACTGCAGTCTGTAGCAGGGCATTCCACAAATTTACTACTCTCTGGCTAAAAAAAACCTCTGTTCTAAAGGGTAACCCTTCAGTTTTGAGGCTGTGCCCTTTAGTTCTGGATGCGTCCACCATAGGAAATATCTTTTCCACATCCATCCTATTTAGTCCTTTCAATATCATGTGGGTTTCAAAGAGATCCCCCTGCATTCTTTTAAATTCCAGTGAGTACAAGCTCAAAGCTGCAAAACGCTCCTCATATGTTAACCACTTCATTCCCAGAATCATCCTCATGAATCTCCTCCGGACTCTCTCAGTGACAACACATCCTTTCTGAGATATGGGGGCCAAAACTGTTGACAATACTCCAAGTGCAGCCTGACCTGTGTCTTATAAAGGCTCAGCATAATCTCCAGTGTTAGCAGTATGGGTGGAGCAGAAGACTTTGGTGGGAGTTGTCATAAAGTCATACAACCGTGAAGAGATAAATCACAGCCCACCGAGTCCATGGACTAGGATCTATTACTTATTTGTAAAGGACGTGTAGTTGAAACTAGACAGTAATCTACCAAGATTCACATTTTTGAGATGTGCATGGAAATTGAGTCAAGTGGAAGAAACCCAGGAGAAAAGTACTATATTCACTTTTGTACAGTTACAGACTTCTCCCACCAGTACTTCCGAAGTTCAGAGTTCAATTCTGCTGCCATTCCGTAAGGAGAATCTGTACGTCCTCTCAGTGGATTGCAGGGGTTTTCTCCAGGTTCTCTGGTTTCATCCCACAGTCCAAAGATGTACCATGACCATTCACAATTAAGTGCCATGTTGGATGACATAGGTGATCTTGGTCAGCAAGGTGACCATGATTGTTGTTGGCGAATTCTTCCACAGAAGTGGTTTACCATTGCCCTCTTCTGGGCAGTGTCTTTACAAGACAGGCGACCCCAACCATTATTAATGCTCTACAGAGACTGTCTACTTGGTGTCAGGGGTCACATTACCAGGACTTGTGATATGCACCAGCTGCTTATACAACCGATCAGCACCTGTTCCCATGGCTTCATTTGACCCTGATCGTGGGGCTAAGCAGGTGCTACGCTTTGCCCCAGAGTGACTTGCAGGCTAGTGGATGGAAGGAGCACCTTGAGAATGGGAAGGGTGGAGTGTTGCAGGAGGGCTGTGGGACAAATGGAGTGCCAGGGGTGGGGAGTTGGCGCAGATGCAGACACACCAGGCCCTGAGATACCAGGCAAGGTCATTTGATTCCAAACAATTGGTTTATTGGACATTACAGAATGTTTCTCTATTTTTTCCCATTCCTGACACACTCCCTTCCCCCTTTTCCCAAACATGATTTCCCTCTCCCTGACCCCTTCCCACTCTCAGTCTACAACAGAGACCCATATCAGAACCAGGTTTATCATCACTCACATATGTCACAATTTTTTTTGGCAGGAATACAGTGCAATACATAAAACTATGACAGCACTGTTCTAATGTGTTAGGCACTCTAGATATATACATGTGCCTAAGATTTTAAACATAGTACTGTCAATTTAAAATTACTTTGAAATTTAGAATGCCACCTTACCATTATTTTATGGGGAAACTGGGGTGTTTAAGTGGTTTTAAATCCGATCAAAAGAATTGACTGTGCAAACTGTGAGTGAAATATCACTGTGTGGTTTTAGTAGCTACTCACGGAGCAGAATGAAAACTCTAGCGCTTTTATTCAAATCGAGAATGGTGATTTTGGAACATCCTGAGCAGTTAGTTGAACAGGGCACTTTGATAATAACTCTATTTTGGACTTCGAACAGAGATGTAGGAGAAGCCCTTGTTTAGTGTCGCACCCAGATTCTGGCATTTCTGACAGTGACACACTCCTTCAGTCTACATTGGAATGTCCTGTTGGACTGTGTTAAAGTGCTGGAGTTAGGTGTCCATCCATGACTTTATTATCTGAAGTTGAGAGGAAGATAGGAAGCTCAAAACGACGGCTGAGAGTATTTATAATGTGGAAGTGGTGTGATGCGGCTATTGCAAGACTTAAATCCGAAAGCCTGACTTTTTGTCATGTCAATTGTCTGCAATTCCTGATGAAGGGTAACTGCAAGTGGCTCATATTGGAAGGAACTACTGAGAAACTACATTAAGAAGAGGCAACATCCACCATTAAGGACCCTCACCATCCAGGACATGCCCTCTTCTCATTGCTATCATCAAAGAGGATGTATAGGAGCCTAAAGAAACACACTCAACATTTTAGGAACAGTTTCTTCCCCTCTGCCATCAGATGAACCCATGAACACTGCCTCGCTATTTTACTTTCTTTTTGCACTATGTACTCACTTTCTATATATTTCTTATTGTGATTTATTGTAATTTTTATGCATTGCACTCTACTGCAGCTGCGAAACAACAAATATCATGACATATGTCAGTAGTAATAAACCTTATTATGATTCTGATTTGGATTTGAAAATCTGTATCTAGGCAGCTTATGACTGAGGAATATCAATAAAGCAGTGGATCTCAACACAAAGCTGGAGTAATAACAACCATGTCCAAGCATGTATAGTCGATCTCCTAAGGAGCAATACTGGCATAAATTGTCTTAGTAGAGTTCTCTGGCATGCTAGGAGACAGATGTTTTCTGCTGACCTTTGGGGGGTTGTTTATAAATTTAACATCTGTGTAGATGACATTACTGTCTCCATTAACAGAGGGATCTGCTGTTGATTTCCTTTGAAATTCCATTGTTGCATCCATGGCCCCATTTTCTTTGTTAGCCATCTGGGCAGGAGCCTTGTCGCTTTGAATCTCCAGCACTGTCGCATAAGCATTTTGCTCTACAGATGTTGTTGTTTCCTAAAGAATGAAAAATGCAAAGACCAGTTTATGTCTGATGAATATGAAAGGTGCTGAGCAGAAGTCTATGACTAAGCAGCTCTCAAACAGTTCTTTTTTTAAACAAGGTAAACTTTATTCATAATAAAAAAAACTTACAAGAATAAACCGTGCATCATCTTTTCATTGTTTACATTCACAAAGTTGATGCTTAAGATACTGTTCTATTATTTTCCTACTTATCAATCAATAGCACTGCTGCCTCTCATTTGGCCCCCTGAGGTGGTACCCTATTACATAATTGAAAGGCTTCCTCCACTAACCCAACCCTCCCTTTCCAGTAAGAGATGAAATCTACACTGTGGTCTTTCCCCATCAAGCCTTCGCAGTGGCTGCACCAAGCTTTTGTGATTCCTACAGCCCATAATCCTCCATCTTGGAATGTGACAGTCGGTAGCATTCCCTTATAGACATCTCGATGCGCTGGCAGAACAACAGGCTTCAGGCAGACCAAAGGACGTCTTCACCAAGTTGATGATCTGCCAGCAGCACTTGGCGTCCATCTCCGTGTGTGCCCCTGCGGACAGCCCGTAGGTTAGAGAATCTTCTGTCACGCAGCTGCTCGGGATAAACTGCAACACAGGCACTTGCATCTTTCCCCCACACCCTCTTTGCAAACCCACCGTTCGCGTTGAGGTGAGCTACTGTCTCTTCCCCATAATAGTCATTCTGCGGACTCAAAAAGCCCTAGCCAATTTTTGCAGTGAACGATCTGCTAAAGACCTCGCAGGTTGAGCAGCGTCTATGGTTGGGAGGAATTTTAACATTTCAGATTGAAACCCAGTATCAGGATTGGTTTTATATGTCTATCTGGTGTTTGAACATAATTTATTTACTTGTGTTAAGCCATGCTATTGTTTTCCCCATGTGCTTACACACTTTCCTTTACGATACCTGATTCACTTCACTTAGCTCCAGCAGTGACTAACTCTGGAATGTCATCATGATCAGTCTGCGTATATAGGCTAATCTAATGTAATTATATTTATTGTGTTTTTTTTAAAGTTTAGTTCTTTATGCTTATTGTGTTTTTATGTTACATCATATCCGGAATAGCCATCATTTTGTTCTCCTTTACACCTCTCTACTGAAGAATGACAATAAACAAAGTGAACCTTGAATAATCTGCGAATGGAATTTAATCTAGAATTTTTGATGGGGTGGGTCCATTATTAATTGCCTTATACATATAGCTTTACATTTGCTCTCCCCTTCTAGTGGAAACATCTTCACCTCACTGTAAATACTCTGACAACCTTGTAACTTCTATCAAGTCACCACTGCCCCTGCCCCAACTCTGCTTTGCTTTTCATTTTTTTTATTAAGCTTCATCTCCTTAAATGTGACTATAAAACTGTAATTTTCTAGCGTGAATGATAACAGCTAATGATTCTAAATCAACACTGGCTATATGTAAATGTACAAGAACCACAGCAAATTCAATACAAGTAAAACTATTCTAAATGCTTCACGGTGGCATCATTAGAGAGATACTTTCGAGAGATACTTTATTGTCGCCAAACAATTGACACTAGAACGTACAATCATCACAGCGATATTTGATTCTGCACTTCCCACTCCCTGGATTACAAATCGATAGTAAATATCAAAAATTTAAATTATAAATCATAAATAGAAAACAGAAAAATGGAAATTAAGGTAGTGCAAAAAAAACCGAGAGGCAGGTCCGGATACTTGGAGGGCACGGTTCAGATAAAAGACTGAAACTGAATGTGGATGACATCAGAGCAAGGCACAAAATCTTTGTTGTTTGCAGTCAACAATGTTTAATGGAGCAGTTTAGAGTTGCAGGTATTCAGGGAGTGGATCCCAGAGCTGAGAACCAGGACAACTGAAGCCAAAGTGACGAGCAGTGAGGCTAAGCAAGTGCAGATGGACAAGAGGGAAGATCTATGACAGATCAGCAACCTGTGGAAATGTGGAGAGACAGTGGATGTAAGTGAGAAGATTTTGAACCCTATTGACCATTTATTCCAAGTGGCCAAAGATCTTATCAACTGGAGTGTCCAGTTAAAAATTCATCAGGTAGTCGGAAGCATTCAGCATATTGTAGAAAATATCATTAACAAAGATGGCTGATAATTGATCCAAGAATCGGCAATATGTTTGGAGTGATGTTGTCAGCATTGAAAGGTACAGTGAGAAAGCGGGTAGCTGAGGGCAGCTTATGACCACAGAAAAGGAGAGCTTTTTATTCACTTGCAGACAACAAATTTTACAATATATGTCAATAATATTAGACCTGATGCTGATTCTGGGTGTTAGAGTGAACTTTCTTTATATTTCTGATTTTGCTTCAGTGGGGAAATATGAAATGTCGACTGAATAATCGCTGAACACAAATATAGAATTAGAAAGTTCCCATTTTTAACAGTAAAGCTAGAGCCAGACTCACCTTGTGCCCATCAGTAAAAATATTAAAGAATGTGGCCACTCTGAGGATGAGCTCAGTAAAATACTTTCTTTTTAAGGAAATGCTGGATAATACTGAAGAGAGAATGAACAGAAGGATATGCTAAAGAAGAGTGATGTGAGGAGATTTGTGTATGGTATGGGGTGAATGGCCTGATTTGTTTGCTGTAAATTTTAAAACATTCACAGTTCAAGCCCTTACCTGGGTTTCATTCTTGCGTGTTCTGTGAAACATCCTGAACTTGGTTTCTGGAAAATACAATATCACCTTTGAAAATTCCTGTCAGTACCAGGGTTAATTGTCCATGTGTTGCATGCAAAACCTTGGTTCCACCACAGGCATGAATCGCCACATAGAGCCAGAATATGCTTTGGCCACTGCACTCAACATCAGAACAAACAGAATCATTTTCTATAAGTGCTCAACTCAATAATGAATCTCAAAGACATGTGCTCTTCCCATTATTTCCATCAGGGAGGAAGTACAGAAGCCTGAAGCCAGATTCTCAGTGACTCAGGAACAGCTTGTTCCCTTTCATAATCAGATATCTGAACAATCCATGAACCTATAAACATTACTTTATTCCTCTTTAGCTCTTTTTACTTATCTTTGTAATTTACAGCATACAGATGAGATCATGTTAACAGAAAATGCTGGAAGTACTGCTTCTGCCTGGGGAAAGAGAAGCAGTGAGCAGTCCAGCTCCTGAGAACTTCATCAGAATAACTGCCTGACCTACCATTTCCCGTATTTATTTCTGCTTCAGATTTCAACACCAGCAGGTTTTTGATTTTCAGTCAAGTATGTCCTTAACGCTATTACTTTTTATTAAGAACCAAACAAAATCTCTCAATGCAGTGCAGCAAATTCTCACAAAATATCATGAAAATACTTTAAGAAGTTCAAAACTCACCCTTGAGTTTAGAGTTTAGGCACCAAATTAGGCAAATGAGAAAAACCATGACAAGAACTCCAGTGACGCTGAGCACGACTATGGGAATGAGTCTGTGGTACAAACAACAAGAAGGCATCAGCCTTGGTTCACATTGATTCTTGGCTAATAGTAAGCAATGAGCATCTGGCATTTACACAACTTATTATACGTTATATGTGTTTCTAGTTTCTGATTGCTCCTTTTTATTGCTATTGTGTTCGCTTTTGATTGGGGCGGACTGTCTCTACAGTCTGCAGTCAACGACACAGTGCTAAATTGAACTGAAGTGAATCAAACTGTTTCAATGACTCTGTAATTTATTTTTCACTCATTTTTTTTGCCATCTGCATATTTGTTCTTTTCTTTTTGTCAGTTGGGTGTTGGATATTTTCTTTGAACAGGTTCCATTGTGTTTCTCTGTTTTGGGGCCGCCTGTGGGAAGACAAATCTCAGGGTTGTATACTGCGCACATACTATGATAATCAATATACTTGCAATCTTTGAACTCCACTCATGACCTCAGGATGTGTGCAGCCCAGTAAGTGAGGTGTTGGATATTGTTGCAGTGTAGAAATGCAGCAGCAAATATATGCCTAGCAAGATCCCATAAGCAACCATGTGATAATGACCAATGATAATGATGGAGATAAGTATTGTGCAGACCATAAGAGAGCGGCAATTTGCTCCTCACTGAATATTACACGGGGACTGCACCATCCACCTGAAAGCACTGATTGAGTCAGTTTAATCCAACAGATGACACTAATAACCATGCAACCCTCCTTAGCCCTTCTCACCAAGATATTGACCCAACAATTTGCAGTCGGACCTAAACACTACATTTAGAAGCCAACCCCAACCTCAGTGGTGAAGTCTGCTCTTGCAAGGCCAGCAAAGTGTCAGTCCCCTTAAGGGGAGGGGTGGAGGAGGCAGAGCAAACAAGGCCCAGGAAACTGATGTAAAATTCTTTACTGTTGGCCAAACTCCTCCCACCCACATGACTTTCTGTCCACCAGCCAAATCTTTTTCTTTTAAAATCTTTTTACTAATTTTCCAAAATTATAAACAGAACAACAGTATTGATACAGAGAGATTGGAATAATCTCACTGTTGACAAATGTGTACAAAAAAAGACTTCAAATAATACAAGTATACAGTAATAGACTTCCAAACTCTTAATATAGTTAATCATAGAGACAAAACAAATAAAAAGAAAAAAAAATGCAAAGAACTCCCCCCCCCAAAAAAAACTAGATACTAAACCCGAAAAAAAAAGCAAACGGAACAAAACAAGGCTAGACCAGTACTTAAATCGAATACATTCAATGATGTCATCAACTCCCCTCCTCTATTCATATATTTTAAGTTAATAGAAGGATTCGGAAAAGGTCAAATTACATCATATGAAAATGTTGAATAAATGGTTTCCAAGTTTCTTCAAATTTAACCAAAGGATCAAAAATGTCACTTCTAAGTTTTTCTAAATTTAAACATGATATAGTTTGGGAAAACACCAGTCAAATCTATGAAATGTTTTGATTACAGTCATAGTCATAGACAAGTACAGCACAGAAGCAGGCCTTTTGGCCCATCTAGTCCATGCAAAAACCATTTAAACTGTCTACTCCCATCGACCTGCAGCAGGACCATAACCCTCCATACCCCTACTATCCATGAACCTATCCAAACTTCTCTTAAATGTTGAATTTGAGCTCGTATGCACTACTTGGTCTGGCAGCTCATTCCATTCTCACGACCCTCTGAGTAAAGAATTTTCCCCTCATGTTCCTCTTAAACTTCTCACCTTTCACCCTCAACTCATGACCTCTGGTTGTAGTCCTACCCAACGTCAGTGGAAAATGGTTGCTTGCATTTACCCTATCAATACCCCATCATAATTCTGTATACTTCTATCAAATCTCCTCCTCAGTCTTATGCATTCTAAAGAATATAGTCCGAACCTGTTCAATCTTTCCCTATAACTCAGGTTCTCCAGACCTGGTAACATCCTTGTAAATTTTCTCTGTACTCTTCTGGCAGGAAGATTAATGAAAGAAATCACACTATTTAAGGAAATTTGAAATAATTGAAAATCTATGTAAAAAAATAATTTATAAAAATTTTCAAGCACTGTTTTTAGGAATCTGAACAGTGGTACTGTTGTTGGGAGATTCTGGGCTGATATGTACAGACCTCACTGCAAATACACTCACATCGTGAGCATCTCATAAAAGGACAATCCTCAGACTATGTTGTTTTCTCCCAAATAATTGTCCCATAAAAGTACTTCTAGTCAAACTGTCAGCATTGAGACCATTGCATTATCTAATGTAACCGGATCGAGTTTACCTTTGTCTATCATTGTCTCTTATTTCTGGATTTGTAGAAGGAGTTGTTACTGATTCAGTTCCAGAACTTTCACAAGTATATCCTGACCCTGTGGAGACAAGGAAATAAAATTCAGTTTAAACTTTGTTTCCACCTTTATTCAAGTTAGAGAGCATTGAAATCTATTGAATATTGAAAGACTTAATCCTAATCTTGCGCATGCCTGCAAATAGAACAGAGGGATCACAAAATATTTTCCACTTAGTTGCTGAGAAATTATCCAAGTACTAGGCTTTATAAGGCTTGACCAGACTGCACTTGGAATATGGTGAGCAGTTTTGGGCCCCTTATTGAAGAAAGGATGTGCTGTCATCGCAGACGGTCTAGCGCAGCGTTTCCTAACCTTTTTTATGCCAATGGGCCTTACCATCAGCCAAGGGATCCATGGACTCCCAAGTTGGGAACCCCTAGTCTAGGAGAGCTTGATGCAAATGATCCTGGGAATGAAAGGATTAAAGTATGAGGAGTGTTTGCCTGTACTCACTGGAGTTTCAAAAAATGAGAGGTGATCTTATTGGACCTATCAAATATTGAAAGGCCTAGACAGCGTGGATGTGGACAGGATGTTTTCTAGAGTAGGTGAGTCTCGATCCAGAGGGCATAGTCACAGAATAAAAAGATGCTCCTTTAAAATAGATTTGCGGAGGAATTTCTTTAGCCAGCAGGTGCTATAGATGGCTGTAGAGGCTAAGTCATTGGGTATATTTAAAGCGGAAGTTGATAGATTCTTGACTAGTAAAGACATCAAAGTTTATGCGGAAAAGGCATGAGAATGGGGTTGAGAGGAATAATAAATCAGCCAAGATTGAATGGCGGAGTACTTGATGGGCCAAATGACCTAATTCTGCTCCTAAATCTTATGATCTTTGATATATAGTACAATTCACAATATGTAGCACTGAAGAGGATGAGGAAATCTACTATAATATTTTCTGACTGCCAACAGCTGAGAGTGTTTATGAGTTGGGAGGCGAATAGATCTCCATGGATCTCCAGTTTCCTCCTCCTGAAGACAATAATCAGATCCTTGATCTTGCTGACTTTATACTTTATACTTTATTGTCGCCAAACAATTTATACTAGAACGTACAATCATCAAAGCCATATTTGATTCTGCGCTTCCTGCTCCCTGAATTGAAAATCGATAATAAATATTAAAAATTTTAATTATAAATCATAAACAGAAAATAGAAAAACGGAAAGTAGGGTAGTGCAAAAAAACCAAGAGGCAGGTCCGGATGTTTGGAGGCTACGCCCCAGATCCAGATCAGGTTCCGTTCAGCGGTCTCAGATTTTGAGTAAGAGGTTGTGTTGTTGTGGTAGTACTCAGCCGGAATGCTAATTCGTCACTAGCTTTGACTTGGCCAATTACAGTGGTGTGGCAGCAAACGTAAGTATGCTATTGGAGCTGTGCTTCGCCTCACAGTCAGAATTATAAAGCAAGTAGAGCAGGGAGCTAAGCACACAGCCTTGTGTCGCGCCTGTGCTGATGGTGACTGTGGGTGAGATGTTGCAGCCAATCCGAACAGACTGGGACTGGACTTCTCCAGTTCCTGCATCACCCATGACAATTTCCATCAGAAATGCATCCCATCTGCATTACTACCTACATCTTTCACTGCAGCAGGATTTGGAGACAGAAGGTGAGCATGGTTCATGTCACCAAGGACAAGGAGTAGGGCAGGTGGACTCAGGAACCAGGGATTATACAGGAAATTGGAGTTGGATAATTGATTGGTCCCGAGGGAACAGGGTGGTACAGAACTATGCACATGATGAGCGGTAAAAGAACTGTGAAATATGGGAACACTTCATAGTCTGGGAGGTGGGCTTAGTGAAAAGAAAGATCAGATAATGGCTTCAGTGGGGCATTTCAGGGCGAGAATCTTGGAGACATGACTAAAATGGTTATTAGATCAATGGACCTATTGGGAGAAAACCCTGTAGTGGGGAAAGTGTTGACAGTAAAGTACCAGGAAGTTGGTTGAAAATAAAGCAGAATAAAGGGCTGAAAATAAGTGGATTACAAGGAAAACTGAAGTAGGAATCATGTCAGAGAGAGGCCTGAGGAAGCTTGCCAATAAAACAGAGGAAAGAGCTGTGTGAATGTACATAACAGCACAAATGAATAAGCCAGAGGCACATGTCTGGTTGATGCAATAGATTTCAAAGAATCAAAGTTTAAGGTAGAGTGAAATTGGGACCTTAACATTAGAGTTTATAACTCTAATTCATTAGGAGCAAGATATGGCAAAAAAAATAACAATATGTTACCGCTTAAAATTAAAAACAAGAGAGAAGACTAACATTAATGATGGCTCCAAGGCACTATAAGGTTGTTTTAAAGTCCATTGAGTTCTCTACTGTCCTCTAGAGAAGAAGATTCACTATCCTTACCTGGCCTGTCTGATGACAGCAAAACCATTAAATGTGCTTCATTCTTTTCCCTCTCCTTCATTCTCCTTCTTCCATTCCCTACTCTAGCTCCCTTCTTATCCCTTCTCTTCTCCACATCTGCTTGTTATCTTCTCTTGGCATCCCTCCTACGCCACTTTCTCCCATGGTTCACTCTTCTTTCCTGTTAGATTTTCTACCTGTCACCTCCCAGCTTCTTACTTCCTCCACCCTCCCCTACCCACCTGGCTTCACCTACCACCTTCTAGCTTGTACTCCTTCCTCTCCCCCCACCTTCTTGTTCCAGCGTATCCCCCCTGTCCTTTCCAGTCTTGATGAAGGGTCTCAGCCTGGACCTTTCCTTTTCAAAGATACTACATGGCCTGCTAAGATCCTCTAGCATTTTGTAAAGTGTTACATGCTCCTAAATGTGCTGAGAAGCCTCCTGTTCACATTTTTGTTTTGTAAGAGACGTGTTACCTTGTACTTCATGAGAAACTACAGAAAGGCTCTTCCTTTCATATCATTCCCTTGCATGTTTCTCCTCCAACTTGAATCAGCAGCTCTTCACTTCCCTTTTAGAAGTGTTTTTTGGTTCTGTGCCTCTGCAGCAATTCCACTTCATCAGGATCATTTGCATCAGTAAATTTCTCATAATCCCTGACTATATGAAATTTATGTTTTCTAGTACTAACTCACTAACTGGTAGACCTATACTCATTTTTCCAAAAATCCTGATAATTTTGAGTGCATCCAGCAGCTAATAATCTCTGTGTTGATATCCCTCCCCTCAAAACTAAAACTGCTCACTTCTGGTGTTAATGGTATCCCAACCTACTTACACCATCTCCTGGACATCCTCTCTAAACTAGGTCTGAGTTTAGAACTCTGCAGCACTTCCAAGTTTTCACATTCCTTTATTTGTGTCCTTTCTCTTTATAGCTTTAAGTTCATAACTTTTATTCATCTGTCCAGTTTTCTCTTCTCTTCCTCTTTAATCCAATGATCAGATTTCCTCCATAATATGGTCCCATGACAATCTTGGTCTCTCCCTATCATTAATACACCCAGAGGATTCTTTATTAGGTACTCCTTTACACCTGCTCATTAATGCAAATATCTATCAGCCCAATGATGTGGCAGCAGCTCAATGCATAAAAGCATGCAGACATGGTCAAGCAGTTCAGTTGTTGTTCAGATCAAACATGAGAATGAAGAAGAAAAGTGACCTAAGTGACTTTGACTGTGGAATGATTGTTGGCGCTGGATGGGGTGGTTTGAGTATCTCAGAATCTGCTGATCTCCTGGGCTTTTCACATATAACTGTCTCTAGCATTTATAGAGAACGGTGCAAATAAACAAAAAAAAAAATCATTTAGTGAGCAGCAGTTCCGTGGGTGAAAGGACCTCATTATTGAGAGTTTATATGAAAATGGTCAGACTGGTTCAAGCCGACAGAAAGGCAACATGTTTCCTGACTCTGCTGATGTATTACAAGAGTGGTGTTCGGAAGAGCATCTCTGAATGTACAACACATCAAATCTTAAAGTGAATTGGCTACAGCAGCAGAGCATGCACTGGGTAACCACTTCGTTAGGTACAGGAGGTGTCTGAGTGGTCACTAAGTGTATTTGCTTCGTTATATTCATCACTCTCCCTGCAACTGAAAGCTAACTCTTCTCAACTTCTTATGAAGAGTCTTCAAACTGAAATGTTAGCTCTGTTTGCCTCTCCACAGATGCAGCCTGAACTGCCGAGTGCAATTTCAAGCTTTTATGTTTTTCAGACTTGCAATTTTTTGATTTCCATGATCTACATCAGATGTGTTCCAGATTTCTCAGAGTGATATGATCCAAATGACATTATCATTTATAAATGCAGAGCTAAGCAGATTCTAGTGGAGGCAGGTGCACTAGTGAAGTTCAAGAGATTACTAGACAGGTATATGGATGAATTTAAGGTGGGGGGTTATATGGGAGGCAGGGTCTGAGAGTCGGCACAACATTATGGGCCAAAGGGCCTGTACTGTGCTGTACTATTCTATGTTCTATATTCTATATTAATCACAATTCTGTGCTCCTGTAGTTCTGAACTCTTTTGTACTCCAACTGTGTTTTATCCATGTTTTGAGATTCATTACAAATGTATACCAACATTCAGCAGGTCAGGCAAAAGAAACAGAGATAATTACAGATCAGAGAACCATTACCCAAACTGGAGCCAACCCAAAACAGCGGGGTTCCAGAACTGCTTCTCTTTCCTCAGATGCTGCCTGACCTAATGAGAATGTCCAAAATTTTATGCTTTTATTTTGAATTTTCAACATCTGCGGAAGATTTTCTTTTTAAAAATTTACTTTTATGTTTTAGTAATTCTGCCACAAGCCAGGAAAAGAGGGTGGCCTCCATCAGGGTGGTGAATCTGTGGAAGTCATTGCCAAAGGTGGCTGTGGAGGCCAGGCCATTCAGAGCATTTAAAGCGGAAGTTGATAGATTCTTGATCAGTCAAGGCATGAACAGACTCGATGGGCTGAATGGCCTAATTCCACTCCAGTGTCTTATGGTCTTATAAGTGTTAATATGTCCACATTGAGAGATATGGGTTTTTTTTTCAAAGTGACTGAGAGATCTAAATCAGGAACTTGGCATTCATTTTGTTTTTTATACAGCATTGTGGTTATTCCAAATGGTCAGCAACTGGATAACATACCTCACTCTTCAATGCCTTCAGGGCACTAATCTAGGAGTATGTTGGAACGATTTCCATTTGCCTGAAATAATGCAAACCACTCTGCAAGATTTCCAACTGTTAGTGTTATCATAATGGGCACATTAAACATCATGAAAGACATCATAAATAAACCCTCTCTGCAGCAGCAGCACAGCACCCTGGCACCAGTGTGTGACATCTACAAAACACCAGGAAGCACATGACTATCACCATTAAGGCAAAATCATCAGACGCATAGCATGCAGTGAAATAATCAGCTCTCGAGTAAACGGACAAATGCAGCTTACCAATGATGGTCGTATTTGAAGTATCTGTACATTTTTCTATAATGTTGGAGGCTGTCACATCCAATATCTCACTTTTTTTTCCCACAATAATCTGAGGCAGTGCAGTAATACTGTTGGTGTTTGAAGGATTGACAATGTAGATCCAATGTATTGGTGTTTGAGATCATTGTATCCTCATACAGGGCCTTTTCATACCACGTGTACTGAATGGGAAGCGATCCTTGAACAGACTCACAGGACACTGACAGTGAGTTCTGAAAACCTGAAGCATTTGCTGATGGCAGAAATCTAAGCACAGGTCCGGACACACATTCTGTGGGAAAGGATCAAACATTCAGATATTGAGTGAACATCTAAAAATAAAACACTGTCCAATTTTTAGTACTTCTGTATCTCAGCCCAGACCCACCAGCTTGGGATCTCAGCAGCTCAACTCCCCCTCAGTGTCTCTGTATCGTCCCAGCTGCCACATCTGCCATTATCCCTGAACATAGCAGGACTCCAGATCAGGACAGCAGTGATGACACTGAGACTGTGATAATCAAGGCTACAATCTCTCTCAGCAGTAGGAAACCAGCTCCCAGTGGTGATGTATGCATGTTCTACTGGTTTGGCACTTTGATGGGCATAAGTCAGAAAGTATCCTGGAAAACCTAAGCAGGACATTAGCGTAGGAATTTGTGACATATATATCACATGTTCTGTGGCTTCAGAGTCATAAAGCTGGTGTTACACAGCATGGAAACAAGCCCTTCAGTCTATCTCATTTGAGCTGACCAGATTGTCTACTTGTAAACTAGTCCTGTTTCCCTGCATTTGTCACATATCCCTCTCTACATTTCATCCATGTACCTGTTTCAATATACTTTAAGTGTTGTAGTTGTACCCATGTCCATAGGAGGCTTTATCAATGTACCCATCACCTACTTGGTGAAAAATGTCACTCCTCATATCCTTTCTAAATCTTCCCTCTCTCACTTTAAATGCATGCCCTCTGTTTTTAGATTGCATTAGCCCAGGAATAGGGCTTTTGCCATTATCAATGCCCCTCCTGTATTTCTTTACAAATCTCTATAAAGCCAACACTTAGCCTCCTACACTGTAGAAGAAAAAGTCCATGCCTATCCAATCCCTTCTCATAATTTGAGCCCCCCAGACTGATAAACTACTTTTACACCCATTCCAGGTTAATGACTTCAATCCTCTACCAAGATTACCAGAACAGAGTATTCCAAATGCAGCTTCACAAATATCTTTTGCTTGTATCTTTTAGATACAAATATCTTTTAGATGTAACTTGCCATTATAACTCTTGAACTCAGTCCCCTGACCATTAAAGGCAAGTGTGCCAAGTGCATTCTTCACCATCCTGTCAAATTGTGTCTCACCTTTCAGGGAAATATCTACTTTTCTCTCTGTTATGTAACACTTCCCAGGGCCCTACCGTGTAGTTCTTCAGTCCTGCCCTAGTTTAACTTACCTAAGTGCAACAACTCACATTTATCTGCATTAAATTTAATTTGCTATTTCTGACCCACTTCATACGTTGGTCGAAGTTTCTTTGTAAAGTAGACCATGTTTTACATTGCCCACTATACCACCAACTTTGTTGTCATGTGCAAACTTATTAACCACATGGATAATGTCATCTTCCAGACTAATAACACTGATGACGCACAACAGTGGAACCAACATCAATCCCCTCAGCACATCACTGGTTACAGACCTCTAATCTGGAAGCAACTCTACACTGCAATGGTCATACACCTTCTACCAAGACAATTTTTTTTCAGCTTATCCTGATTTCCATGTGATCACACCTTCCAAATCAGTCTACAGTGCTGAAGCTCATGAAGATCACATCCACCGCTCTGCCCTTGGTTACCTTTTCTATAAACTCAATCAACTTCATGAACGGGGTAGAGAGTGGAATTGCGATTGGTTTCAATGACTTGCAGCTGATATTTACACACAGGTAGCAAGAGATCATGTCAGCCTGGAAAGCTAAGAAACTCCCTGGGAAGGTTGAGGTTGCCCAGAGTTTAACAGCAGGACTGTTGGAGACTGATTCCCTTATTATGACTTTTGAGGCATGCAGTCCATGAGCAATATTTTTGTTTCTCACTGATCTGTTACTATTGGATTGTTCGTTTTAGTCTGAATGCAAACCGCTGACAGGGTGACATTTCATACAATTCAGAGGCAGGACATATGTTCAGCCTTCCGCTGGAGATCGGTGCCCAGTCAGTACGACAGATCCTCCACTAGGTGAGAGCAACAAGGGTGGGGTTTCCCAACTCCTGCCTGCTCCCCATAGAGTGTTGCACTGTTGTGGAGTCTCAGAATACCGGTACTGCCCTAACTGTTCCTGGAGAAAGCTTAGAACTTGGAACAGTGCAGCACAGCCCTTCAGCCCATGATGTTGTGATGAACTAATTAAACTCATAATTAAATACCTAACTAAACCAATCCATTCTGCATACACAATGTCCATAACTCTCAATTTTCTGCACATTTAAATGCTCATCTAAAAGCCTCTTATCTGCCTCTATCCTATTTGCCTCCAACATCACCCCAGCAGTCAACTGGTGTGTAGTGGCATTAGCACTGGACTTCGAGGCAAATGGTCCCAGGTTCAAATCCAGCTGACTCCTTGCATGCTTTCTTTCCATGCTGGGTTGAGTGTCAAATTAGCAACCTGGCGTCATACAAAACAGACAAAGGCTAAGGAAACAGAAAAAAAGTCACCGGATGTGCCACAGGGCACGGAGAGGAACAACAACAATAATTACCCCTGGCAGTGCATCACAGGCACCCATCACTCTAGGTGTAAAAATACTTGTCTCATTCATCTACTTTGAACTTGCCACACCTCACCTTAAAGCGTGCCCCCTACGATTCAACCCTGAGACAAAGATACTGTCTATCTACTCTGTCTATGCCTCTTGTCTGATAAAGTTCAAAGTTCAAAGTCGAATTTATTATCCAAGTGTATACATGTCATTCAGCCTCCAGCACTCCACAGAATACAAGCTAAGTCTGTCCAGCTCCCGTTTATAGCCCATGCCCTCTAATCCAGGCAACATCTTGGTAAATCTCTTTCCAAAGCTTCCACATTCTTCCTATAAGGGGGTAAACAGAACTAACACAAGACTGCAGATATGGTCCAACTAGTTCTATAAAGCTGCAACATAACATCCTGTCTCTTTAACACAGTGCCTCAATCAATAATAGCAAGCACTACCACGCTCTCAACCTGAGCAGCTACTTTCCAGGAGCTACAGACTTGCACGCGGAGATCCCTCTGTCAATCAGCTTTGTTAATGCTCCTGCCATTACCTATGTACTGACCATTTACATTTGATCTTTCAAAGTGCAACACCTCACATATGGCTGGACTAAAGTCCAATTTGGGCAGACTAAACTTCACGGATCAAATTTATTAGTGGGGACATAACATCAGTTACTGACAAACTTACCGACAAGTACATGCAGATGTACTTTAAATAACAGATCGAGACCTGGTGTTGTAATTCCACAGCTGTACCATCCTGTATCTCCAGAGTGAAGATCCTCCATAGTAACAGTAAATATTCTCCGTTCCGGGTTATCTGTGATTGACACTCGTCCACTTCGTCCGTGTTGCCCATTTGTTTCCACTAAAACTGAACATTGATGAGTCCATCCATGACACCAATACTTTGTGTGTGAGTGGTACTTTGCTTCATAGTGACAATCGATTGTGATCGCTCTTCCCACAACTCCTGTTACATATTCATCTGCCCACAATGCACCTGAAACTGAGGGAGGTATTTTCAGATTTGATGGAAAGGAAGAATTTAATGCAAATAAATAACATTGAAAGCACAAGGTTAATCACTAAGAAACCTACTATCAATTACTTGTAGATGAACATAAAATCTCGGATTGGGACTTTTTTCTGTAATTCCACAGCTGTACCACCCTTTATCTCGAGAGTGAAGATTCTCCATAGTAACAGTAAATATTCCCTGTTCCGGGTTATCTGTGATTGACACTCGTCCACTCCGTCCGCGTTGCCCATTTGTTTCCACTAAAACTGAACAATGACGACTCCATCCATGACACCAATACTTTGTGTGTGAGCGGTACGTTGCTTCATAGTGACAATTGATTGTGATCGCTCTTCCCACAACTCCTCTTACATAACTCTCTGCCCACAATGCACCTGAAACTAAGGAGGAAGTGCTTCAGAAAATTAAGGTGTAAAATCAATTTAGCCAACAAGGCATCTGAAATTAAACAGAAGAATATTCAGATTCCGTGGGAAAGGAATTGCTTCATATGCTGATGTACATTTTGCAAATAGTTACTGCCTGCCCATTATTGATTTAAAAGGAATTCCGTCAGATTTATGATAAAAGATGATTGTAAAAAATCATCAGATATTAATCATTAGCTTCTTGCACTGGTTGTGTTCCTGCTCCTCACCTTCCTCATTGTCTCAATCGTCACCCTCCCTACCATCCACCTGGATCCATCTACCTTTTGTTTTCATCTGGCTGCTTCCAGCTATCATCCACCCAGCTCTATCTCCAAACATCACCGCTCCCCTTACCCTAAAAGGGTTCCATCTGCCTGTTATCCTACAGCCCTCTTCGGTCCACTAATGAGCTACTGGCTCCTGTCTCGCCACTCCCCCTCTCCTTTTGATACAGACTATCTTTCCTCTCCACCCTCAGTCCTAAGATAGGGAATCAAGCCAAAACATCGACAATATCTTTCTCACCCATCTCCCCCCACCCAGAGATGCAGCTTGACTCACTGAGTTCCTCCAGTGTCTGCAGTTGTGTCTCAATAAGAATATCACTCTTGATCATGTCCTGAGGAGGTGTCCCATGACTTCACAGCCAATGACTTTGGTCTGAAGTACTGCCGGTGCTGTTGCTATGTCAGTGTTTCCTCCCCTATGCCAGTACATTGTGGGGTCACTCCTGCTTCACCATGGGTAACTTCGCTCACCTCAACACTGAACTGATTCCACAATCTACTGACTCACTTTCAAGGACTCTACGTCTCATTTTCTGAATGTTATTTATCTACCTATCTTATCTTTTGTAGCCTGGGGAAAAATACACACGCAGGACCACAAATATTTTTAGGGGTCATTAAGTCCTTTATCTGTTTTAGGTATTTTAATGCAGAAAGAGGGTATCAAAATAACATCACAATACACATTAATGAAAAACACAGTTCCTGCTGTGACAATCTCAGCTTAATTTCGGTCCATACCCTTGTTTTGTCTGCAGTATGAAAATAAATAAAATAAACTATACAAACCAATACGGTAGTGGCAATTCTATAAAACCATACAAACAGTATTAGACTCCCACTAACCCTGTACCTTATACACAACATCAAAAATATGAATAAATACATCTCATGTTAATTAAGGGATATACTCACTTTGGCACACACGTGGTTAAGTTCCAAACACATATAGGCAAGTTATAGACAAGTTATCCTCTCTCATACTACGTGAACAGAGATTAACACATTCACATTACTAGGTTATGTTCACATTTGCTCATGAAACAATAAAGTAAGACAAAAATAGACTTTTACAGTATAATGCCTTGTAGATAAATTACTAGAAAGACTAACCTACTAGGCCGATAAGGAACTTTACGCAACCACACTATATAATGCCAACATCTTACTCACAAAAATATGAAGCATCCACATGCAAAACATGTCAAATTACCGATATTCTAGATTTACAAACAAGTATAAACAAATTTACATGGATATTATCAAATATTATTCATCCTTCCTCACCATGCGACTAGCCTTCGACATTCTTTCTAGAACCTTCAACTCTTCTTTCTACTCCACACGTGCATAATGACATCACTGTTTTCTTTTAAAGGCACAGACAGCTATTTTAGCATTACCAGGGTGAATACATAAGTGCACTTTAACAATAAATAATGATATTCGATGGTCAGCTGGTTACATTTCTATTTATTTTTGTATTTGCACATTGGTTATTTGTCAGTCTCTTGTTAGTGTGTAGTCTTACATTGATTCTATTATACTTTTTCTGCTGTGAATGCCCACAAGAAAATTGATTTTTCAGTTGACAATTGGGTGTGAAGATCAATGGACTCCCTTGATACTCACAGAACCATTGACCATCCATTCTCACCTCACTTGCTCCTTAAATTTTTAGCAAGCTGGGTTCTGAATGGTGAGAGTTTGAAAACCGAGAGAAACTGGTATTGCATGAGGTCTGTAGACTATTTTTGGACTTGTTGTGGTGTTGGTGAAATAGAATAAATGGAGAATATGTCTGTAAAGATGTATAAAGATGGCTTCCTCCACCTGTACTTGAAAGCTCGATTTCAGCATATAAGAGAAGTCTGGTTAGGGACATGGATAGTAGGAGTATGGGGGGCTATAGCCTTGGTACCGGTTGATGGAAATGAGCAGTTTAAATGGGTTGGTATGGACTAGATAGGTCAAGGGGCCTGTTTCTGTACTATACTTTTCTGTGATTCTATCACTCTAGATCTGACTGTCTATCCTAACTCTGCCTCTCATAATTTTCAACTTTCATCAGTCTCTGTCTCCAATCCAACTTTGAACAACTTCTCCTTATAGCACATAATCTCTAATCCAGGCAGAATCATGTTAAACCCCTTCTGTTCTCTTTCCAAAGCTTCCACATCCTTCATATGATGGGGTCACAACACTACACACATTACTCCATGTGTGGCCTAACTAAAGTTTTATAAGGCTGCAATATGACTTTCTGACTTTCTACTGAATGAATTGCTGATGAAGGCTATATGCCTTCTGTACCACCTCGTCTAATTGTATGGGAGCTATGAATTCATTATCATCATCATTATGTGCCATATTGTATGATGTAGACAATCATAGTCATGGCCATGATTGTTCTTGGCAAATTTTTCGACAGGAGTGGTTTGTCATTGCCTTCTTCTGGGCAATGTCTTTACAAGACAGATGACCCCAGCTATTATCAATACTCGTCAGAGATTGTCTGTCTGGCGTCAGTGGTCGCATAACCTGGACTTATGATATACACCAGCTGCTCATACGACCATCCACCACCTGCTCCCATGGCATCGTGTTACCCTGATCAGGGCTAAACAAGTGCTACACATTGCCCAATGGTGACCTGCAGGCTAGTAGAGAGAAGGAGTGTGTTACACCTCCTTTGGTAGAGACATATCTCTACCCCACCACCCTAGCTATGAACTAGAACCCCAAACTGCCCCTATATAGTCATAGTCATAGTCATAGTCATACTTTATTGATCCCGGGGGAAATTGGTTTTCGTTACAGTTGCACCATAAATAGTTAAATAGTAATATGTAAATTATGCCAGGAAATAAGTCCAGGACCAGCCTATTGGCTCAGGATGTTTGACCCTCCAAGGGAGAAGTTGTAAAGTTTGATGGGCACAGGCAGGAATGACTTCCTATGATGCTCTGTGTTGCATCTCGGTGGAATGAATCTCTGGCTGAATGTACTCCTGTGCCCACCCAGTACATTATGTAGTGGATGGGAAACATTGACCAAGATGGCATGCAACTTGGACAGCATCCTCTTTTCAGAGGTCATATCCATGCTGTCAAAAGTCCTGCCATCAACTGACTTCTGTCCCTTTACATTTGACGTCTCAAAGAGCAACAACTCACACTTACTGGATCAAACTGTTCTGGCCATTTTTCAGCCAATACCTGTAACTGATCTAAGAAATTAGATTAGTTTTTTTTTATCACATGTTCATTGAAACATACAGTGAAATGTTTTATTTTACTTCAAAGACCAACACAGTCCAAGGATTGTGACAATCTTATACACTGTCCCAAACTCCATCAACCTTTGTGTCAGTTGCAAACTTACTAAGCCAGGCATCTACCTTCTAATTCAAGTCACAGAAGCCCCAGTACCAATCCCTTTGGAGCATCCACTGGTAATGGACCTCTAGCCAGAGTAACACTTTCCAGCACTACTCTCTGTCTTCAATAGAAAAGCCAATTCTGAATCCAAACTACTAAGTCACTGTAGACCTCAACACCTTCATCTCCTGGATCATATTAGAGATTTAGAGGGACATAGGCATGTGGCCAAGTGGTTAAGGTGTTCGTCTAGTGATTTGAAGGTTGTTAGTTCGAGCCTTGGCTGAGGCAGCGTGTTGTGTCCTTGAGCAAGGCACTTAACCATACATTGCTCTGCGACGACACCAGTGCCAAGCTGTATGGGTCCTAATGCCCTTCCCTTGGACAACATCGGTGGCGTGGAGAGGAGAGACTTGCAGCATGGGCAACTGCTGGTCTTCCATACAACCTTGCCCAGGCCTGCGCCCTAGAAACCTTCCAAGGTCCAAGAAACCTGCACAAATCCATGGTCTCATGAGACTAACGGATGCCATAGGCAAGTGGAATTAGATTATGAAGGCACATGGATGAGTTCAGCCTTGGAGTTTGTTACTGTACTGTGTAACAGTGAGGGTGAAGAAGAAACTACCAGGTTTTACCAAAGCACGCTGGTTTGGTAATGTCCTTTGATAAGGAGATCTAACATTCCTGTCAGGCATGAACCACCAATGTGCTTGATTACTAATTGCCTCTCTGACGTGGCTCCAGAATGCCGGCCATTTATTATCTTGAACTCAGTGATGCCCGTAACCCCAAGAATCGGCAACACACTCACAAACTCCATTTGGCCACTAGAGTGAAAAGGCCGTGGGTGAAGTTGACAAGTTTACGTGATTAGCAGTACTGAGCAAGAAGAAAATGCTTCCTCATTGCAAGAGTAACACAGACCTTCAGTCCTGAAGAAAGGATCATTAAACTGGATTTTAATGAACAAAAACAATTGAGTACAAGAGACGATTATATGTACTCAATTAAAACTGCAGATTATTCGAAACATTACCTTTTAACAGATAACCGGCAGGTGGTAAAGAGGCATCTGCACTGGACTATGATGGTGTGTGGTCCCAGGTTCTCCTTCACAAGCAAGAGAAAACCTGCAGATGCTGGAAATCAAAGTAATAAACACAAAATGCTGAGTTCCTCCAGCATTTTGTGTGTATTACCTGGGTTCTCCTTGCACACTTTCCAACCGTGCTGGGTTGAACGTCTAGCAACACAGCCTCATAAAACTGGACAAATGCTAAATAAACAGCAAGGTTGCCACCCGATGCACCACCAGGCGTGGAAGTAAACAGCAACTTTATAACAGAAGAGAATCATGACCTACGTGTTTCAACTTTGTTACTTGTATAGACTTTTAACTTAAATGCCCTTCTTTTTCATTTACAATTTATACTAAAAACCTTAGTCAGTATTGGTGCTATATGTGTGGTACGCCAGTGCAGACACACAAGAAATTACTTGACAACACCTATTGAGTGACATTTTTATATCTTTACAAGTCTACACATAGTTAAACATCTTTGTTGTGGGAACATTGCACAAGACCAAAACACTGATTTTAAAAATGTCCGGGACTAGCTGTTACTCACCCGGCAGGAAGCAAATGAGAAGAATTAGAATCCACATTATTTTATTCGCAGAAACCAAGCCTGCTTTTGTCAGTCACCCAGTTCTTAATCTTTGAAGCTCAATATCCACCTAGTAAAAAGGCAATATAGAAACTAAATGAGGAAGAAGGCAAAGGAAGTCCAACCATGAAAGCACAGTGAGTTAACACTTGAAACCTGAAACCCTCTCAATTTTCTTTCACAAATTATTCTGAACTGATTGACATTGGCAGATGGAAATAGTGAAAACCAGCAAGTTAAAATATTATCAGTGTTATTAATGAGTTAATGACTGAAACATCATGATGAATTGCAAGAAAAGCAGGAAAAAAAAGAAAACAAAATCACAAAATTGTTGAGATTGATTGGAAAATTACATCCCCCGTCTCCCTGGAAGAGGTATTGCACCAGCATCATCTGAAGACAATTAGAAATGGGCAATGACTGCTGATTTTATCCCACATTTGTACCACTCACCTGACATATACTTACTTAGATAATAAATTTACTTTGATTAACAGGATATCCACCCCTGGCTGTCACTCATCAGGAAGAGAAAACATGGGAAGAATCAGACTCCATATTACTTTATCGGCAGGGTCCAGGCCAACATACTTAGTCCGTCACCTGGCTGATAGGACTGTCAGAAGTGCATGCTGAAATGTAAATGAGGAAGAAGGGCGCAGGAAGTCCAGTACTAAAATCACACTGAGCCAGCTGACAAAAGTCTAATAGGCTAATTAACCACTAAAAATTCTCCTAGGAGAATAATACACATTTATGAGGGTTATAGTCAATGTAAATATATGCAGGTGTTTTTCCCCGGAGGTTGGGTCAGACTAGAACTACAGGTTATAGGTTTAGCGTAAAAGGTGAAATATTTAAGGGGAACCTGGGGGCAAAGACCTTCATTCAGAGTGTGGTGAAAGTGTGGAGAGAGCTAACAGGAGAAGTGATGGATGCAGGTTCAATTGCGACATTTCAGAGCAGTTTAGATAGTCACATGGATGTGTTGAGTCTGGAAAGGGTATGATCCAGATGGAGTTCAATGAGTCTTTGCAGAAAAACGAGTCAACATGAACTAGATGGGCTGAAGAGCTGTAGTGTTCTATGACTTTGTAATTGTATTTCTCCCTTCATTGCTAGAAATGCTTACCCTAGGTATCATTGTATCTCAGTTCTTTCTGGACCCTCCCTGAACTTGGACACACAGTATGGAGAGCACATGTCATTATTCTATTCATTAGGAGTTGGTAGGCTAAAAGCATGAGACTGCAGGGTGTTCATTTTAGTGTCGCGATAATAGGAATTTGACCATTTTGTAGTCAATGTATTGGTTAGTGAATCTAAAGAGAGAGAGCGGAGGTATTTGCAACTTATCAAAGCCTCAGGCATTTCAGTGAGGCATCAGAAAGGGTAGTTGACACATAAACATTATGCCAGCAAGAAAAAGTAACAGGCTGGGCATTCAGTGGTAAATGATTCTCATCTTAGCTATATTGTGGTTCCCACATTTTCCACAACTACACGTCTGCACATATTCCAGTAAGGTGACAGTGCGCTCGGACGCGGTGGTTCCAATCAAAGGCGTATTTGTTCATCTTTTACGTCCTTTTTTACAAACGCAGATCACTGCTGGATACTAAGAACATCAAGTACTGCAGGACTGTCCCATCAGCCAGTTGCTTGATAGGGATGGAGCTGGACATATTACATACCGTCATGCTGTCACCTAGACTTTTTGGGGACTGTTGTTGCGCTGAGGTGGTCCGTGGTGTGAATAATTAGCTTGGACTTTATATTGTGATTGAAAGATCCTATTGGACTTTGGTAAAGTAGAATAGTGCAAGTCGGGTTCACTGGTTTATTGGTGAGACCGAGGGCAGGTGAGCTGCATGGCCTTGGTTGTGGTGAGGACTAGGCCTGCACAGTGAGGACTAGGCCTGCTGTAATTACCCAGTGGAGGAGGGACCACAGGCAGTGTGGGGGAGTGCAGAAACCTCTATTGGCGCATTGGAATCTGTAGCGGGTTGAAGGCTGACCACCCCCCCCCCCCCCAGTTGGTGCTGTTCTCTAATGTCCGCTCTGTGGAAGAAGCTGGACCAGGACAATTTATCAATCTACAGTCATGCCACTCAGGGACAAAACCATTGTTTTTTCCCTTTCTAATGGTATGTTTTTCTGCAATTGTAACCAAATGTGCTATTTGTGCCAAGTGCCAAGTGAATTGAATTGAATTGGATTGGCTTTATTACTTACATCCTTCATATAGAACATAGAACATAAAATAGTACAGCACAGTACAGGCCCTTCGGCCCACAATGTTGTGCCGACCCTCAAACCCTGCCTCCCATATAAGCCCCCACCTTAAATTCCTCCATGTACCTGTCTAGTAGTCCCTTAAACTTCACTAGTGTATCTGCCTCCACCACTGACTCAGGCAGTGCATTCCATGCACCAACCACTCTCTGAGTAAAAAACCTTCCTCTAATATCCCCCTTGAACTTCCCACCCCTTACCTTAAAGCCATGTCCTCTTGTATTGAGCAGTGGTGCCCTGGGGAAGAGGCACTGGCTATCCACTCTATCTATTCCTCTTATTATCTTGTACACCTCTATCATGTCTCCTCTCATCCTCCTTCTCTCCAAAGAGTAAAGCCCTAGCTCCCTTAATCTCTGATTTTTACACGAGGAGTAAAAATCTTTAAGTTGTGTCTCCATCTAAATGTGCAATGTGCAATTTATAGTAATTTATAATAAATATTATGTAAAACAGGATAGTTAGTATAACATAGAAATACAGTTGTGTCAGCATGAGTTAATCAGTCTGATGGCCCGGTGGAAGAAGCTGTCCCGGAGCCTGTTGGTCCTGGCTTTTATGCTGCGGTATCATTTCCTGGATGGTAGCAGCTGGAACAGTCTGTGGCTGGGGTGACTCGGGTCCTCAATGACCCTTCAGGCCTTTTTTACGCACCTGTCTCTGTAAGTGTCCTGAATAGTGGGAAGTTCACATCTACAGATGCGCTGGGCTGTCTGCACCACTCTCTGCAGAGTCCTGCGATTGAGGGGAATACAGTTCCCATACCCGGCAGTGATATAGCCAGTCAGGATGCTCTCAATTGTGCCTCTGTAGAAAGTTCTTGGGATTTAGAGGCCCACACCAAACTTCTTCAACTGTCTGAGGTGAAAGAGGCGCTGTTGTGCCTTTTTCACCACACAGCTGGTGTGTACAGACCATGTGAGATCCTCGGTGATGTTTATGCCGAAGAATTTAAAGCTGTTCACCCTCTCAACCCCAGATCGATTGATGTCAATAGAGGTTAGTCTGTCTCCATTCCTCCTGTAGTCCACAACCAGCTCCTTTGTTATTGCGACATTGAGGGAGAGGTTGCTTTCTTGACACCAATGTTATGTCATTAGAACAATCAGTGTAGTGCCATCAGCAAATTTAATTAGCAGACTGGAGCTGTGGGTGGTGACACAGTCATGGGTATACAGAGAGTAAAGGAGGGGCCTTAGTACACAGCCCTGAGGGGCATTTGTGTTGAGGGGCAGAGGTGAGGGAGCCCACTCTTACCCCCAACCGGTGATCTGACAGGAAGTCCAGGATCCAGCTGCACAAGGCAGGGTGAAGGCCGAGGAGGTCTCTGAGCTTCTTGTCAAGTCTGGAGGGAATTATGGTGTTGAAGGTTGAACTGTAGTCCAAGAACAGCATTCTCACATAAGCATCCTTCTTCTCCAGGTGTGTAAGGACGGTGTGTAGAGCTGTGGCTATTGCGTCATCTGTCGATCGGTTGTGTCAGTAGACGAATTGTAGGGGGGCCAGTGTGGGTGGCAGCATGCTGCAGATGTAGTGTGTAACGGGCTATTGGTAATGTGTTTGGCACCTTGACCTCAGAAGAACACTGGTTCATTTGTATTCATGTACAGTTGAATCATTATTAAACTTGAACCTGATATTTAATCATCGCCTTTGAGGAAATCTTTCACTAGTTCTGAACTATGACTAACCATGAGAATGTTCAGTTCTGGGTGTCACTCACCAGGCAGGAAACAGGTAGGGTTATTAGAACATTCAGGAAAAGAAAACAGCTCTTAATTCTTGGAGCAAAGGGATTATTCAATAGAGATGTTGATAGAATATTAGTGAGGAAGAAGGCAACAGGAAGTACACTAGTGAAATCATGGTGTGCCTGACATTTGAAAATCTGTAAGAATATTTAACAAATAAAAAGAAAACAATTACTATAAAAAGTAAAAAGAAGAAGAAACATTTTAAGGTCTGGGTAATTACAGATGGCATCCGTTAGTCTCGCGAGACCATGGATCTGCGCCTGGAAGGTCTAGCTTCAGACTCTCCAGGGCGCAGGCCTGGGCAAGGTTGTATGGAAGACTGGCAGTTGCCCAAGCAGCAAGTCTCCCCTCTCCATGCTACCAATGTTGTCCAAGGGAAGGGCAAGTGCCAATACAGCTTGGCACCAGTGACGTTGCAGAAGTTGCCAGAGCGAGGTTGAAAGCAAAGTCGGACTGCCTTAGGGACTCCAGCTCCGGATTTGTTCTCAGGATTTACTCCCGAAGCCTTTCCCATGAGTAGGTATGGCTGCAAGGCAGTGGAGGTTTGAAATCAGAGTTTTCCCTCTCTTAGATGGGCTGCCTTCCTAGGCTGACGAGCTCCATCTACCCGAAGCACTGGTTTTAAGGCGCCAGGTCCTGCCTTTGCCCCTTCTCCTGTCAGTAGAAACAGTTCCGCTAGGCTTAGAGGCTAAGCCACACGAGAAGGCCAGGAGTTGGACTTGGTTGTCAGAGGCTATTTGAGTCGCCTGCCATGAGAAGCACTTTTAGGTAATGGGAGCTTGTCCCCACTACCGCTCCTCGGCTTGACAACTTTGGACCCATATTACCCATTTTAAACAGTCTGAAATATTCACAAACAAGCATAACAACAATTATATTTGGACACCTCACATAAAACGAATTGCAGGTACAGTTTGGGAAAGGCGGGAATGCCGAGATTGGACTAACTAAGGACTGTGGGCACACACTCCCTGTTTATGAACATTAAAGATGGTGGCGAAGGTCAAATTGTTTGACCCATCAGCTGCCTTGTTGTCAGAGCGACCAGCGACCATCCGGTCAGTGGCTGCAGAATGGATATATGATCTCGCTGATGGCCCGAGGGCCGAGGACTGGTCAGAAGCAATACTTTTTATAGAGGTGTTGTCGAGGCTTTGACTATGGGCACCGACATAATTCTCTTGGGCGGGATTTGTTCTCATGAGCTTGATTACCAGTTTTATTACAGCAACAGACTGTGACCCCGCTCCATGCAACTGGACCCAGATGTCGGCTTAAGGCTGATTTATACTTGCGTGTACGAGCTACGCCGTATCCTACGCAGTAGGCCTGATTTATACTACTGCGTAGCCCTACGCTGTAGCGAGCATGCGTTGTTGTGTCTGAGTCGCTCTGCAATTCACCGCCAAAATGCTAGTTAGCGGTGGGGTCTCTATGCTACTGTGTTGAGTTTCTTCGTGAAAGACATGGACGAGGAAATGCATTTCAAATATTTTCGGATGTAGGCAGGTGGATTTGACGATTTGGTTCATCATCTCCAACCATTTATTTTGCATCAGTGTGCGGACATGGCGGAGAAAAGCAACCAGAAATGCGTAGGAGGAAATGCGATGCTACCAGGTGGACCAATTTCAGTTGTTGCGGTCTGCGTCGCCGCAACGCGTGAGTTAATTTTTCGGGGAGGCGCATGTCACCCTATGGCGTAGGGTACGCGGTACCTACGGCGTACATTTGACACAGAAGTATAAATTGGGCTTTAGTCCAGATCACAACTGCCTACACTGGCCACAACGGGTACACTCCGGATCACCAGATCCTCCCTGGAGAGGCAGGATAGGTCCTGACTTTGGTATAATGCCCATCTCTCTGTACAGAAGTCTAACCACCTCTATCGTGCTGCCCAGCAGTGGGACGTCCCACTTGGTCTGGTACCACTACTCTCATCATTCCTTCTCACTGTCCAAAATGTAGCATCTCAATTTAAAACAACGATCATAATTTGCCTCCATGAATGCTGCCTGACCCACTGAGTTCCTCCCTAGTTCAAAGTAAATTTATTATCAAAGTAGGTAAACAACATACATCCCCGAAGTTCATTTTCTTGCCGGCCCTCACAGGAAAATAAAGAAATGCAGTAGAGTCTGTCATATAGCAAAGACCAAAAAACTTCCAATGTGCAAAAGAGGACAAATCGGGCAAATAATAAAATTAAACATATTATATTGAGAACATGAACTGCAGAATCCCTGAATTTGAGGCCACAGGCTGTGAATGAAATCAGCTCATAACTGAGGCAATGAAGCCACACACGCTGGTCCGGAGTTTTTTTTAATTTCTCACTTCACAATCTTCACAATTTACCACAAGTACCTTCTAACAGTTTAACCACCTCTCACTAATTATAGCAGACATTGGAAGTTCGTTTTGTTGTAGTTGCTGACACGACACTTCCTCTTTTGCAGTAACTTTATTCTGCATTCTGTTATTGCTTTTCTCTTGCACTAACTTTGATGTACTGATACGATAAAAGCTTCTGTATGAATGGCTGAGCTTTTCACTAACACGATAATAATAAATATGCAGACGCAGAAAATCCAAAACAACGCACAGAAAATGCTGGAGAAGCTCAGCAGTTCAGGCAGCACCTATGGAAGTGAATGAACAGTCAACACTTCGGGTCCTGAGTGAGATTCTCAGCCCGAAACCCTAACTGCCCGTTTCCATGGATGCTGCCTGAACCTTTGAGTTCCACTGGCATTGTGTGTGTGTGGTTTTGAGTTTTTCATTGTGTGTCTGTACACGTGACAGTAATAACTCGATAAACCAATTTGTTAAATATAACAGATGATATTGCATTCTAGGGTGATTTTGCCAGCTGTCTCACTGTCGTACAACTATAGAGCTTCTTGGTGTTTTCTTCCTCATGTGTCTCCTACCTAACATTTAACTCATCGAAGAGCTGGTTGAATAAGTGACAAGGGCTGGCCTGCTGTCTGTGAATAAAACAATCCGTCTCGTCTGCACCCTGCCACGGGGAAGCTGTTGGAATTGAGTCTTATCTCCTTATCTCCACAGAATCTGATATCCTTGTGGAACTTCAGCAACATAATCAACAAGAGCCTCATATTCCGAAAATTCAGAAATAAGATTCAATGATACTGCAAGATCCAGTTCCATCGAAAGGCAGAATGTCCTCAATTACCAGTGCTTTGTGACACAACTGCCACATGAGATATAATTGCAGTGATGTTATTGATGGTGGTGGACTACGGAGGGTGGGGGAGGGGGGACTGAGCGGTGCACCCACTTTCATTCTCTAGGGTTGTGCCTGTGAGAGTATTGACTTCAATCGTACTGAAATAATGCGAGAGGACTATACGCTACCCTCTCTCACAGATTGCAATCCTGAGACCCCAAGGTAGATTAGTCTCTATAAATATTCTGTGTTGCTTTAGACCTGTAAGTTGAAATTGTTATTTTAGAATTTCACTTTTCAAAATGGGTTTGCATCTCGCAGTTTTGCTTGTTGAGAACAGATTCTTCCACTTGCCACCCTTCAGAAGTTTTATGGTTTGAAGGAAGTTGTATCTGCCAGACCCTGGCAATGCTGCTTTGTTTTGCCATGACCAACTCTGATGTAGCCCTGATGGCAAAGTTCATGGTTGGTTATCTTAGTATCTTAGTATCTTAAGTTCTCATTATTTCTTGCTATTTATTTATGTTTGCAATTGCAGTTTGTTGTCTTCTGCACTCTGGTTGATTTTTCATTGATCCAGGATAAAGAGTCCTTGAAGCGAGATTATTGGTAGTGGAAACATTTCCATGGATGTGTAGTTATTCTCTTTGTTCAAGAGCCTAATGGTTGTGGGGTAGGAAATGTTCTTGGTCATGAAGTTGTGAAACTTGAGATTCTTGTACCTTCTTTCCAATGACAGCAGCGAGAAAAGATTCACTTTACTGTTCTATAGATTTGCTGCCTATGCCTGCAAGAAAATGAATCTCAGAGTTGTATATGGTGGTATACATGTCCTTTGATAATAAAACACATTTCTTCATTTTGTAATGTACCACATTTCAGTTTGCTGTGGTTTTATCATCAGACTTCCTGCTGCCTTCTTCCTCTATTTTATTTCTGTTATTTCGCTCCAAGGACAGGGAGTATTTGACCGGATCTCTGCAAATAAAACGATGTGGATTTCAGTTCTGCTGATTAGTTTCCTACCTGGTGAGTGAAAGCCAGCGCAGGACATTCACATCATCAGTGTTAGGTTGGGTATAGTGCACCATTTGCGCAGCAGAGTGCTTCCCTAGATTTAGTCGAGTACAGAATTTAAGTGCGTGGGGGGGGGTGGTGGTTGGCGTATATTTAGGATGAGATGGAAAAGATTTAAAAAGCACCTGAGGAGTACCCAGTGGATTGTAGAAGGAAATGATAGCAGTACTGTTGAATACAGGTGCAGTAGTATCATTTAGGAGACTTTTCATTAAGTACACAGAGGTGTTGGGCTTGGACGGAAATGAACCAAATGCAGAAAACTTAGACTAACTATATAGGCGCTGTGCTCAGAATGAACTGGTTAGGCCGAAGGGTGCCAGACCATTCTACGTTGCTCTAATGTGTGTAGACATAAAAGACTGCAAATGCCGGAATGCAAAGTTCGAAGCAAATGACTGGAGTTCAGCAGGTTGAGTAGTATCTGCGGAAGGAGGGGAATTGTCAACATTTTGGGCCGAGGCCCTGCATCAGATTGGAAGTGGAGAGTGAAGATACAGTCAGTGGCCACCATTTTAGGTACAGCTGAACACCTGCTCGTTTATGTAAATATCCAGTCCACCGGTTATGCGGCAGCAACTCAATGCAGATGTGGTCAAGAGGTCAGTTGTTGTTCAGACCTACCATCAGAATGGGGAAGAAATGTGATTTAGGTGACACTGTTGGTGTAAGAAGGGATGGGTTGAGCATATCAGAAACTGCTGATCTCCTGTGATTTTCTGTAGAGTTTAAAGAGAATAATCTGAGAAACAAAAACAAAAAACATCCTGCGAGCAGCAGCTTTGTGAGCAAAATTGCCTCGTGAATGAGAGAGGTCAGAGGAGGATGATTAAACTGGTTCAAGTTGACAGAGAGGTGATAATAACTGAAATGACCAAGCATTACAACATTGGTATGCAGAAGAACATCTCTGAACACACAACACGTCAAACGTTGAAGTTGATAGAGTACAGCAGATGACCACAAACATGCATTCAGTAGCCACTTTATTAGGAAAAAGGGGTATTGAAAGTGGCTTCTTTAATAGGTACACAGTAACGTGGTCACAGTGTGTAGTGTAAAGAGGACAGAACAATGTGTGAATCAGGGTCAAATAGGTGACAGAGGGACCAAGGGGGAAGTGGGGATGAAGGAGCCGGGAGGGAGAGGGGTGCAGTTGGGAGACAGAGGCATGTGGGTGGGAGAGGAAGCAGACATTGGAAAAAGAGGTAGGGGTGGAGAATACTGCTGGAGAATGTTAAGTGGGAAAATCTGGTTACCAGTACTAGAATCTGATCTTGTAGTGCACTGATTGCAGTGAAGATCAGCATTGTTCTCTTGAATTTGGTGTCTTTATGGGGCTATTTCAGTGAGGGGGGGGCACAATTAATAGTCAAGAAGATTGATAGTTCTGTATTTATGGGTAAACCAGATTGGGTAGGGATGTTAGATTTCCATCCCTAATGTGGCTTTGCAACTCTCGTACAATTTTGGTAACCACCTAGAGGTCTCTTGATCATTATAATTATTTTATCATTATTGATACATGGTTATTAATTCCAGAATTAAATAATAAATTGTATTTGAATTATCAATGTCCCCTCATGGAATTTGAAATCACATCTGGACTTCCTGATGCAAAATTGGTCCGACCACTGTTGTAAAATACTCAAACTCAGGAAGCGCATATCAGAACAGGCCATCAAAATAGATTTTTTAAAATGTGGAAGGGCCTTCAATCTCATGCCACTTGTCAAAATAAAACAAAGGGAATGTCTATTTTTTATTAAATTTAATATTTTATTTATCTAAGAAGACATTGTGTCAGATACTAATGATAGATATTTAATTGTCAAAGGAACAATTTGTAATAGAAAATTTGTCCTGGTTAATCTGTATGGATCTAATGTAGATGATCCTTCTTTTTTTAAAAAATGTATTTGGTTTATTGCCAGATTTAAACGAATATATGTTATTAATGAGTGGTGATTTTAACTGTTGTTTAAATCCTTTGATTGACAAGAGTTCAACCAATCAGCAGCTTCCAAGTTGTTCGGCATCACTATTAACTCTTCTTTAATCAATTATGGTTTGATCAAAATCTGGAGACATCTACATCCTAATGACAGAGATTATTCCTTTTATTCACATGTTCACAAAAAAATTCGAGAATTGATTATTTTATAGCTGATTTCCAATTTTTGTCCAAAGTCCAGAAATATGAATATGTCGCTATCGTCGTTTCGGATCATGCGCCTTTAAGCTTAGCTTTTGAATTGAATGATGTCAGTATTGTAAACTTGCATTAGTGTTTTCCAGAAAATTTATTACAAAGTTCAGACTTTGTCAAATTTATTGAGACTCAGAAAAGACTTTTTACCTTTTTAACAATATGGGAAATGTGTCGAAATTGATTATATGGGATACATTTAAAGCATATTTGCGTGGTCAGATAATCTCCTATTTAGCTAAGGTTAAGAAACTAGAGTTACTAGACTCTAGAGAAACTAGACAAAAACAGAGTTAGATAAGATTTCAAAACAAATTAAAGACTTGGATAATATTTATGCAATCTCTCCTAACATTGATTTATTTAAACAAATGGTTGAACTTCAATCACAATATAATTTACTATTAACTTATCCTATTGAAAGAAATCTGCTTAAATTGAAAAGTCAATTTTATGTGTTTGGAGGTAAAAATAATATGCTATTAGCATCCCAATTAAAGGCAGCTAGAGCTAAAAGACAAATTTTAAAAATTCATAAGGGAGACAGTAGTTTAGCTTGTAATTATGAAGACATTAATAAAATTTTTCAAGACTGTTACATTGAACTTTATAAATCTCAGTTTCCAGCTGATCCTTCTAAAATGAATGCCCTTTTACAAAAGATTGATTTTCCTAGAATATCTGTTGAAGATCAACAAACTCTTGATACTCCTATTACTGAAAAAGAAATTCAGAAAGCTATTCTTTCAATACAATCTGGTAAAGCTCCTGGATTGGATGTTTTTTCTGTAGGATTTTATAAAAAAATTGAAAAATTGCTTCCTCCATATATGTCAGAAAAGCTTAAAGATTCTTTTTTGTTAGGAGAGTTACCTCCCATATTTTATGAAGCTTCTACTTCTTTAATTTAAAGGAAGATAAAGACCCTACTGACTGCGCTACATATAGACCCATTTCATTATTAAATGTGGATGCTAAAATTCTTTCGAAAGTAATAGCTAATCGACTGGAGAATATTCTAGCTAAAATTATCTCTCAGGACCAAACAAGTTTTGTAAAGAGCCGTTATTCCTTCTCTAATACTTAGAGACTGTTAAATGTCATATCCTTATCCTTTTCTAAGACTCCCCAATGTGTTGTTTCTCTTGATGCTGGAAAGGCATTTGATAGAGTTGAATGGAAATACTTATTTAACGTTTTAGAGAAATTCAGCTTTGGTACTCATTTTAATAAGTGGATTAGAGTGATATATAAAAGCCCTATTGCTACTGTTATTACTAATAATTGCAGATCTCCTTTTATTCAACTTTCGCAGGGTACAAGACAAAAATGTACGCTAAGTCCCCTGTTATTTAATTTGTTGTTGGAACCCTTGGCCATTGCACTTCGTGAAGCTAAAGATATCCATAGAATTTCCTTTCTTTCTTTTTAAATCTTTTTATTAATTTTTCAAAATTACAAACTCAATAACAAAGTTGGTACAAAGAGATTGGAAAAATGTTCATCAACGTACATAAAATGAATTTTAAGTAACAGAGATATAAAAGACTTCCAAACTCGTAATGAGATGAAACATTAAAAAAGAAATAAAAAGAAAAAAAATATATAAACGAAAAAAAACCCAAAAGAAAAAAAGAAAAAAACCCCCAAGAAGAAAAAAAAACAAAACAGGGCTAGACCAACAGCTTATATCGGATATGTTCAATAATGTCGTTAACTCCGCTCCTCTCATCATATAATTTAAATTTAGAAAAAAGTTTAAATTTAGAAAAAAGAGAATTTCCATAAATGGGACTATTCATAAGATATCCTTTTATGCAGATGATCTCTTAGTTTATGTTCCAAATTCTGAAGAATGCATTCCTAGTTTATTGAAATTATTAAATGAATTTGGAAAGTTTTGGGATGTAAACTAAACCTTCATAAAAGTGAATTATTTCTTCTAAATGATTTTGCTTCTATATATGATGACATTCCTTTTAAAGTTACGGACTCTTTTAAATATTTAGGTCTTATTATCAGTAAAAATTACAGGGACTTTTATGGAGCTAATTTGGTTCCTTTAGTGGATTTTATGAAGCAATTATTTTGTAGATGGAACCCACTTACACTTTTGTTAACTGGCCAAATTTGGTACCAGTTTCGTAATTTTTTTAATCTCAGAAAATTTAACCTTCTTAGTTTAATTTATCAAAATTATTTATTTAAACCTTCACTAAGTGATCCTACCTTTTTTCTTTGGAGGAATAAGGGAGTCTATCCCTTCATGGATCTGTTCCAAAAAGGCCGATTGATGTCTTTTGAGAAATTAGTAACTAAACACTCTCTCTCGTTCTCACATTTATTGCAATATCTTCAGGTCAGACATTTCTTACAAGAATATTTAAGTAGTTTTCCATATATACAGGATTCTGACCTGTTAGACATTATTTTAAAAGTGAATCCTTTAGTGAAACGTTTTATTGGGAAAACTTATTATTTACTATTACAACAGTACAATTATCCTTCACCTAAGATTAAGCAAGATTAGGAGAGAGGGCTTAACATGACCTTGATAACAGAGGATTGGTTGCGAATTTTGAAGTTGGTTAAGTCTTCTTCGATTTGTGCCAGTCACTCTTTAATTCAATTTAAAATTGTACATCGTTACTATTTGACGAAGGAGAGACTGTATAAAATATTTCCTAATGTTGATAATCAGTGTGATAGATGTAAAACTGAGAGAGCCATATTGACACATATGTTTTCGTTATGTTCTATATTGAAACAGTTTTGGAAATCTATTTTCTCTACAATTTCTAAAGCTTTAAAAAATAATTTACAATCTAATAAATTGACAGTTTTGTTCGGTATAATCCCTCAATATATTCATTGTACTTCAATATCAGACTAACATGTAATTGCATTTGTTACATTATTGGCCAGAAGGGCTATTTTATTGAAATGGAAAGATGCCCCTGCTCCCACTTTGATACAATGGTTCTCTCAGGTGATGCTATGTCTTAGTTTGGAGAAAATCAGAAGTCAAACTTTTGATCCTCGATTTGACTTTGAGAAAAGGTGGAGTTCTTTTGCCCACTACCATCATCTGATTTGAGTTAATTTAGATGGTTTCCTTCTGATTCTTGTTTAAATGGATTTGAGTTGGCGGATTGATGTTTTTCTTTTATGGAAGCTTGTATGGCGTATAGCTCTGGGGTCGTGCTCCCAATGGGGATTTTTTTCGGGTTTTTTGTTAGCAGGGTTTTTTTGTTTTAGTTAGTAGGGGTTCTTTTTCCCTTCTTTCTTTTTTCCAAAAACAAAATAGTTTTAACACTTGATTTTTTCTTCTTATTATTGATATATTGTTTAGCTTTGCTAATCAGTTATTTGTTAATTTAATTCCTCATTTTACATATTGACATGTTGACTTGAGTACTTTAATGTATTTTTTTTGTTAATCTTCAATAATAATTATTCAAAAGATTTTAAAATGAAAATATTCAAACAACTCATTGAAGGATACTTGGCAGGAACAAAATATGGACTGAATTTGGAACAGATTCCAAGGCAACTGGACCATCCCTGTAGAAGGAGCATGTGGTATCCATGCGTAAAATCAGGGATTTCTGTGACCGCTGGCACCACAGGGGCTGCAGAGTGTTCTGGATGTGAAATATTGCAGTATTGTAATAAACCTCTGTAGGCGTGGGAGAACTCAGGGCTTTACACAGTACCTACTTGTCCTTCGACCCAGCCTCACAGATTCTCCAAGTCTGAGACTGACGAACAGTCCTTTCTCCTGTGATCTCTCAGGCAGTGGTCACAGTAATTGTCTGTAGGTAGGTCTAGCCCTCCCCTCCCAGTATTTGCAGTGGCATGAAAGTTCGCCTGCCCGCCTGAGACAATCCCAAATAAAATACGCTAGAGGGGCATAATACCTGCAGGAAAGATATCAATAAGATTGTGAGGGAGCAGAGAAAGTTTCCAAGGATGTTGCCTAGACTTGAGGACCTGAGTTATAGGGAAAGGTTGAATAGGTTAGGATTTTATTACCTAGAGTGTAGAAGAATGAGGGAAGATTTGATTAAGGTATACAAAATTATGAGGGATATAGATAAGGTGAAGGCAAGCAGGTTTTTCCCACTAAGGTTGGGTGAGACCAGAACTAGAGGTAAAGGGTGAAAGGTGAAGTGTCAGGAACTTGAGGGGGAACTTCTTCATTGCTGGTCAGAGAGTGGAGCAAGCTGCCAGAGCAAGTGGTGGATGCATGTTCGATTTCAACATTCAAGATTAGTTTGGATAAGTACGTGGATGAGCTCTGGTCCAGGTGCAGGTTAATGGGATTAGGCAGAATAATAGTTTGGCATGGACTAAACTGATCTAAGGGTCTGTTTCTGTGCTGTAGTGCCCTATGACTCTGTGACTATGGTCTGGGTTAATTGAAAGTTAGCATCCACTGCACTGCCACACTCCTTACCAGAACGTTAGCTGGGAGTTCCACTTGGGTCTCTGGAGTAGAAAGTGACCCTAGAATTTCTGCAGCCAGCATAGTCGCAGCACCGACAGCACCAAAATCATTAACTGTGAGGTCATCAGACATATCCTAGGACATGACCTGCAGCTCTTTTTGAAATTATTTTCTTAGTATATTTGTTTGTATTAAATAGCTTCTTTTACCCCACATCTGAGACTATCCCCTTCAGTTTCAGGTGCATTTTGGGCAGAGAAATATGTAAGAGGAGTTGTGGGAAGAACAGTCACAATCGATTGTCACTATGAAGCAATGTACCTCTTTCACACAAAATTTTGGTGCATTGGATTCAACCACCCATGTTCAACTGTAGTGGAAACACATGGGCACCCAGAACGGAGTGAAAGAGTGTCAATCACAGATAACCGGATACGAGGAGTGTTTACCGTTACTATGGAGGATCTTCACCCTGGAGATACAGGATGGTACAGTTGTGGAATTACAACATCTGGCGACAATCCACTGTTTGGAGTATATCTACTGGTATCTGACGGTCAGTTTGTTAGTGATTGCCCTTGTGTCTTCATTAAATAAATGTTTGATCTGTGTTTCCTCTGGAAAGAGTCAGAACAAACGATGACTGGGGAAGATAATGCACAGGTGTCCCTGCCAATTGGGGAGATGTTGCTCTCATGGCTGAGGGTCATCATCATATTAATAAAGACAATCTTCTCCTCCTCCTCCTCCTCTTCCTCCTATTTCTGCTCCTCCTCCTCGCCAACACAAGAGTACAAGATCTTTTTTCAGTCCTTGTCCATCCCTTGCTGCCTCCATGTTAATATCAGTGCCAAGTGTTTTCCTTCCTGCTACAGGTCTCCAAACACAGTCATAATTACATTTTCTATCAAGAGCCATCAACGTATTCAAGACATCTGAGAAATTGATGCTTTTTTAAGTTTTCAGATGCTCATCCAGTGTCTAAATATTTGATTCTTTCCCACAGAACCCGTGTCTGTTCCAGTGCTCGGATTTCTGTCGCCAGCAAATGTTTCACGTCTCGGGGGCTCAGTGACAGTGTCCTGTGAGTCTGTGCAGGGATCCCTTCCCATTCAGTACACATGGTATGAAAACAATTCATCTGGGCATTCAAAGATCTCAGATACTAATAAACTGGATCTACATTGTCAATCCTTCAAACATCAACGTCATCAATATTACTGCACAGCCTCAAATTGGCATGGAGCAAAATCCAGTGAAATGGTCAACGTGACCATCTTCAACAATGGAGAGAACTGCAGTTATGTGACAGAAATCAATGGCACTAGTAAGTGTTTTTTTTTTGGGGGGAGGACGCATTTAATTACACTCAGTGGCCACTTTATTTCACATATTTATACTGCAATTCATTAATGCAAATATCGAATCAGCAAATCATGTGACAGCAATTCAATGCATAAACTCGTGGTGACATGGTCAAGAGGTTCAATTGTTGTTCAGACCAAAGATCAAAACGGGGGAAAAATGTGATCTCGGTGACAATGACCATGGAATAGGTTTAATTCACAAGGACATTGCTGGGTCATGAGGACCTGAGTGATAGAAACAGGATGGATAAGTTAGAAGTTTATTCCTTCAACACACATAAAAGTTGCTGGTGAACGCAGCAGGCCAGGCAGCATCTCTAGGAAGAGGTGCAGTCGACGTTTCAGGCCGAGACCCTTTATTCCTTGGAGTGTTGAAGAGTCAGAGAAAATTTGATAGAGGTATGCAAAATTATAAAGGGTAAAACCAAACAGACTTTTTTTCCACTGAGGTTGGGTGGGACAAGAACTGTAGGTCATGTGTTAAAGCCATTACTTCCTTCAAAGCAAAACCTAACATCATGAATGGCAGTGATGCTTCAATCCCAGATGAACTCAACACCTTTTATGCATGCTTTGAAAGGGAGAATAAAACTACAACTATGATGATTCCTGCAGCATCTAGTGATATTGTAATCTGCGTCTCTGTCTGCTGTTTTCATGGCTGCGTGGCTAAGCACAACTCAACTGCCGTCTATAAATTTGCTGATGATAGAATTATTGTTGGCAGAATTTCAGATGGTGACAAGGAGGCGTACAGGAATGGGGTAGATCAGCTGGTCTAGTGACGTTGCAGCAACAACCTTGCTCTCAATGTCAGTAAGATCAAAGAATTGATTGTGGACTTCAGAAAGGGTAAGACAATGGAACACATACCAGTCCTCATCGAGGGACTAGAAGTGGAAAGAGTGAGAAACTTCATGTTCTTGGGTGTGAACATACCTGAGGGTCAATCCTGGGCCCAACATATTGATGCAGCTACAAAAAAAGTCACGGCAGTGGCCATATTTCCTTAGGAGTTTGAAGAGATTTGGTATGTCACCAAAGACACTGGTAAGCTTCTAAGGATGTACTGTGGACAGCATTCTCACTGGCTGCGAAACATTCTGGTAACGGGGTGGGGGGGGGATGGGTCCACTGCACAGAATCAAAATAATCTGCAGAAAGCTGTGAACTCAGTCAAATCCAACATGGGTACAGGCCTCCATAGTATCCAGGACATCTTCAAGGAGCAATGCCTCAAAAAGGTGGCACCCATTAAACCAAACATCACTTACTGCGCTCACACCATTGACACACAAGGATTACACAAGTGTGCAGAGAAAACTCAAGTGGTGGTGGATGCCCCAAAGGCAAAATATGTGTCACAATTGCAGTCCTTCTTAGGATTTGTCAATTACCATAACAGGTTCCTGCCATGTCTGGCTACTGTGCGCCACTGCTTAAGCTCATTTCTGCAGATCAGAAAGGAATGGCAATGGACAAAGCAGTGTGAGGTTGCTTTCAAAACGGGAAAGAGAATGGTGACTCTGTAGGAAACTGTACTCACATGTTATGATCCACATCGTCCAGTGAAGCTTTCCTGTGACACTTCTCTCTATGGCATAGGTGCAATCTTTCACGTTATGAGTGAAGGAAGTGAATGCCCCATAGCCTTTGAATCACATTTCCTTACCTCTGCAGAGAAAAATTATGCTCAGTTTGACAGAGAGGAATTGAGACTGGTTTGGGCATAAAATGTTTCAACCAGTACTTGTATGGGAGAGAATTTATCCTTGTACTGATCATCAAACAATTGTTACTGATCTGACAGTATAAAAGTATAAGAGAAGTATAACATAGCAAAGACGAGTGGGAAGCCGGAGGATTGGGAAACTTTTAACAAGCAACAGAAGGTAACTAAAAAGGCAATACACGGAGAAAAAATGAGGTACGAAGGTAAACTAGCCGAGAATATAAAGGAGGATAGTAAAAACTCCTTTAGGTATGTGAAACGGAAAAAAAATAGTTAAGACCAAAATTGGGCCCTTGAAGACAGAAGCAGGTGAATTTATTATGGGGAACAAGGAAATGGTAGACAAGTTGAACAGGTACTTTGGATCTGTTTTCACCAGGGAAGACACAAACAATCTCCCAGATATAATAGTGGCCAAAGGACCTAGGGTAATGGATGAACTGAAGGAAATTTATATTATGCAGGAAATGGTGTTGGGTAGACTGCTGGGTCTGAAGGCCGATAAGTCCCCGGGACCTGATGGTCTGCATCCCAGGGTACTTAAGGAGGTGGCTTTAGAAATCGTGGACGCATTGGTAATCATTTTCCAATGTTCTATAGATTCAGGATCAGTTCCTGGGGATTGGAGGGTGGCTAATGTTGTCCCTCTCTTCAAGAAGGGAGGAAGAGAGAAAACAGGGAATTATAGACCAGTTAGCCTGACGTCGGTGGTGGTAAAGATGCTGGAGTCAATTATAAAAGATGAAATTATGACACATCGGGATAGCAGTAACAGGATCGGTCCAAGTCAGCATGGATTTACGAAGGGAAAATCGTGCTTGACTAATCTTCTGGAATTTTTTGAGGATGTAACTATGAAAATGGACAAGGGAGAGCAAGTGGATGTAGTGTACCCGGACTTTCAGAAAGCCTTTGATAAAGTCCCACATAGGAGATTAGTGGGCAAAATTAGGGCACATGGTATTGGGGGCAGAGTACTGACATGGATTGAAAATTGGCTGGCTGACAGAAAACAAAGAGTAGCGATTAATGGGTCCCTTTCGGAATGGTAGGCGGTGACCAGTGGGGTACCGCAGGGTTCAGTGCTGGGACCGCAGCTGTTTACAATATATATTAATGATTTAGATGAGGGAGTTAAAAGTAACATTAGCAAATTTGCCGATGACACAGAGCTGGGTGGCAGTGTGAAATGTGAGGAGGATGTTATAAGAATGCAGGGTGACTTGGACAGGCTGGGTGAGTGGGCAGATGCATGGCAGATGCAGTTTAATGTGGATAAATGTGAGGTTATCCACTTTGGTGGTAAGAACAGGAAGGCAGATTATTATCTACATGGAGTCAAGTTAGGAAAAGGGGAAGTACAACGAGATCTAGGTGTTCATGTACATCAGTCACTGAAAGCAAGCATGCAAGTACAGCAGGCAGTGAAGAAAGCTAATGGCATGCTAGCCTTCATAACAAGGGGAATTGAGTATCAGAGCAAAGAGGTCCTTCTGCAGCTGCACAGGGCCCTGGTGAGACCACACCTGGAGTACTGTGGGCAGTTTTGGTCTCCAAATTTGAGGAAGGACATTCTTGCTATTGAGGGAGTGCAGCGTAGGTTCACAAGGTTAATTCCCGGGATGGCGGGATTGTCAAATGTTGAAAGATTGAAGCGACTGGGCTTGTATACTCTGGAATTTAGAAGGCTGAGAGGGGATATTATTGAAACATATAAGATTATTAAGGGATTGGACACGCTGGAGGCAGGGAGCATGTTCCCGCTGATGGGTGAGTCCAGAACCAGAGGCCACAGTTTAAGAATAAGGGGTAGGCCATTTAGAATGGAGCTGGGGAAAAATTTTTTCACCCAGAGAGTGGTGGATATATGGAATGCTCTGCCCCAGAAGGCTGTGGAGGCCAAGTCTCTGGATGCTTTCAAAAAAGAGATAGATAGAGCTCTTAAAGATAGCGGAATCAAAGGTTATGGGGATAAGGGAGAAACTGGATACTAATTGTGGATGATCAGCCATGATCACAGTGAATGGCGGTGCTGGCTCAAAGGGCCGAATGGCCTACGCCTGCACCTATTGTCGATTGTCTACTGTCTATTGTCAAACACTGGTGTCCATTATCAATCCACAGAAGGGTGTTCCACAAACATCAGCAGCATGAATGTAGAGAGGGTCTCTGTTTCTTGGAGGACTCAATTACAAGACTGAATTCAGGAGCACAATTAAAAATGGAAATGCTGATGGATTGTCCTATTTACTGCTGGAAAAGGAAATACTGGAATATTTACAAAGTAGGACACTCCTCGATGTATTCTCCCTTAAGCAAATTGAAAGTCTCCCTATTGTGGCAGAGATGATCCAAAGGAAAACCAAAAAAAAATTCCCCCACACTGTCTCAGGTCTACATGGCCACCCAAAATGGCTGAAATGTGCAGCAGGATCTCCAGTTCCTTTTTTATACTAGCACTGGGATGAACTTGCCCTTGACAGGGGTTGCCTTAGTGGGTATTGAGAGTACCATCGAAGTTGAGAGCTAAAGTGTTAGACTAGCCATATGCTAGTCATCTAGGTGAAGTCAAAATGAAAGCGTTAGCTCTAAGTTTTGTTTGGTAGTCTGGGAAAGAACATTAGACTGAGCAGGTTGCCATGCACTCTCTGGGATGCCAGCATGCCCAAAAGATGCCAAGAGCAGCCCCTCTGCCTTCCTGGGAATGGCCTGCATAGGACTAAAGAGGATCCATGTGGAGTTTGCCGAACCATTCATGAGCACAGATTTCTTTGTAGTAGTGGATGCAGCTACAAAGTGGCCAGAAATGTTCCCAATAGTTTCCACTACAGCCTTGCACACTGTTGATGTGTTCAGAAGCCTCTTCTCAAGGAATGGTGTTCCAGAACACCAAGTCAGTGACAATGGACTACAGTTTGTGGCAATCATTCCTGAAAATGAATGGAACGACACATATTACATCTGGACCATACCACCAAGCTACAAATGGCTTGTGGAAATGTTTGTCCAGAGTCTAAAGAAGGCACTTCGAGAAACGTCAGTAAAATACACCACACTGACACTGAATCAGAAGCTTGCTAGTAGCACACCTCATAGCCAACAACTCACCAGCTGTGCTGCTCCTGGGTCATTACTTGTGCTCACACTTGGTTCTCCTCAAACCCATTCTCAGAAGGAGTATGCAGGCCAAACAACGAAGAGAAATTGCAGGTCCTGAGATTGTTACACAGCCGTAAATCTCACCTGACAAGCAGAGTAATCCTCCTCGTCAGGAAAGACGTTATCTCACAAGAGTATGAAATTGTGCATAGCAATTAAATCTTTAGGCCTGAATGGAACAGTTTAAAATTTACAATGCTCTGGATATCTGTATATAGTAGTTGTATTAAATAGTATGTTGTGTAGAGAGTTGAGATGCATTCTCTATTGATTTTCAGTTTATAGCGAAGCAGGGAAGAGGGTTATGCATTTAATATTTCAGTGATATTGTAAATATACTGTTTGTTGAAGCATTCTTGTTCATTTAAATAATTCACCATGGGTTATATGTAAAATTACATGAATTGCATACGTCATGACGTGACCACCTGATATGTGCACGCCTCACTTAAAGTGAAGAACAACTAAGACTCATAGCTCTTAGCTCTCTTGTTTTCCTTTGAATTACCTTAATGTTTACTGAGATACAAAACAGAACAGGGAGGGTTTAAACTAATTTGGCAGGAGGATGTGAACTGGACAGATAGGGCTCTTGGTTTACAAGCAGAAGTATTAGTTAGACTTTCTGACAGTTAGACCGTCAGAAAGGACTGGCAGATGGTAGGACAAAATTGTAGTCAGTGGGATGAGTTGTATTGTAAAAGGGGGATAAAATTGAAAAGGGTGACAGATTAAGGACTGAAGGTGTTATATTTGAATGAATGTACTATAGGCAATAAGGTAGATGATCTTGTAGCACAGTTAGAGTTTGGCGGGTATGACATTATGGGCATCACTGAGTCGTGGCTGAAAGAAGGAGTTGGAAGCTTAACATCCAAGGATACACATTGTATCTAAAGGACAGGCAGGTAGGCAGAGGGCTTGGCGTGGCTCTGTTGGCAAAAAAGAGGTGGCATAGAATCGGAACATGTAGAATCTTTGTGCCTAGAGTTAAGAAACCGCAAAGGTAAAAAGACCCTGATGTGAATTATATACAGGCCTCTGAACAGTAGCCAAGATGTGGAATAAAAATTACAATGGGAGATAGAAAAGGCATGTCAAAAAGTGAATGTTACCATAGTCATGGGGGATTTCAATACGCAGGCCAATTGGAAAAATCCAGTTGGTGTTGGTTGCCAAGAAAGAGAATTTGTAGAATGCCAATGAGATGGCTTTTCAGAGCAGTTTGTGGTTGAGCCTGATAGTGGAAAAGCAATTCTGGACATTTCTCTCTCCCAATTTCCTTCTTTAAACTTCCTTTATCTTTTCCCCTTTCTGCATTTCTCTCTGCTCTTATCTTAAACTTCCTTCCTGCCATTCTAATGTAACCTCTCTCGCCAAAGTTCATCTCCCCACATGCCCACTGATCCAAGTCCGCCATGGTAGTGTAGTGATTAGTATGATGCTATTACAGCCTGGGGCGTCGGAGTTTGGGGTTCAGTTCTGGCATCCTCTGTAAGAAAATTTGTACATTCTTCCAGTGAGAAGTTGGGTTTCCTCCCACAGTCCAACGACGTAGTGGTTAGCAGGTTAATTGATCATTGTAAATTGCCATGTAATTAGGATAAGCTTAAAAAGGTGGGTTGCTGGATGGAATGGCTCATATTGGTAGAAGGATGGATAGATAGGTAGATTCATTAACCATTCCAGTAATGGCTTTCTATGGTGTACAAACCACTTCTCTTCGAGAACAGACCTCCCCTCCCCAGATGTATTCTGATTCATTCCCTTTTGTCGTATTCCCCAGACAATGAGTGTCCCCATCTTTCCTTGTTCTTGTACTGACCACCATGTCACATTAACACTAGTTCTTGGCTGAGGTGCTCTTCAATTATTCACCTTTAACAACCTGAATTTTTCCTGCATTACCTCAGTTCTCTTCCTCTTCTTGTCCTTGGCTGCATGCACTATGTTCACCTTCCTTCTGAAGATCCTGCTGCAGGAAATGTTGCCAACGATAAAGCTGGTGAGACAATTTTCTTTCCGCCGTCACTGTGGTGATGCTGGAGGTTGAGAATGTCAAATTCAAGTAGATGATGTGAGGAAAAATTATTTACTTTTTTTAGCTAATTCACTACTTCAAGATTTTACAGCAAGTATGTGCAGGGACATCAAATTTGCAGGACGAATTGGACCAACACTCAGTGGCCACGTTATTGGGTACAGCACAGTAGTGAAACCCGGTGAGGTCCCCTGTTGCTGTAGCCCTCCACTTCTAGGTTCAATGAGTTTATCCATTCAGGGATACTCTTCTGCACAGCACTGTTGTTATCTGTGGCTATTTGAGTTACTGTGACCTTCCTGTCAACTTGAACTAGTCTGGCCATTCGCCTCCGACCTCTCTCATTAACGAAGTGTTTACGCCCACAGAACTGCTGCACACTCAATGTTTCTTCCTCTATTATTTTTCTCACCATTCTCTGTCAACTCTGGAGATTGTTGTGTGTGAAAATCCCAGGAAATCAGCAGATTCTGAGATACTCAAACCAATTCATCTATCACCAACAGTCATTCCATAGTCACTTAGATAACATTTCTTCTTCATTGTGATGTTTGGTTACAGCAACAACAGAACCTCTTGACCGTGTCTGCGTGCATTTGTGCATCAAGTTGCTGGCACCTGAGTAGTTGATTAGATATTTGCACTAATGTGCAAGTGTACAGGTGTAGCCAATAAAGAGTCCACTGAGTGCAGCAAGATCACACACCACATGCTAGTAATAGCCAGACAATACTGTATATTCTCACAAGGATTATTAAGACTGCCTAGGGCACTGGGCATATTTCCTCTTCTCTTCTTTCAAGTGATACCAATGGAGTTTTGCCATCTGCATGTAGTGAAAACTGCCCAGTGGATTATCGGCACCCAGTTGCCCACCATTGAGAACATCTACCATAAACACTGCCTGGGTAGGGTGAAAAGCATTATCAAAGATGCATCTCACCCTAACCGTGGACTTTTTACTCTCCTCCCTTACAGTAAGTGCTACAGGAGCCTCCACTCCCGCACTAGCAGGCACAGGAAGAGCTTCTTCCCTGAGGCTGTGACCCTGCTGAACCTCACATCACAGTGCTAAGCAGTATTGCACCCATATTGTACTGTCTCAGTACTTTTATATCTGTGTGCTGTAGCACTTACTTTTGATTCGCAGTTGTTTTGTAAATAACACTATTCTTTGCATTTCTGGTCAGATGTTAACTGCATTTCATTGGCTTTTTATCTGTACTCGGCACAATGAAAATAAAGTTGAATCAAATCTAATCTAATGAGAGGAGGCCCTCATCTCAGTGACAGGGAGCTCCTTGGACAGTGTTTGCAGTCTCTCAGGATAGGCACTGGATGGGGCATCTGAGAATCTATTGTCAGGATGCTAGAGTGAGACTGGAATCTGAAATTCACTCAGAAATGAGGAAAGATAAAAGTCAGCCACTGACAACGGCAGCTCTGATCAAAAGCAAATCAGTGGTTGTGAGGGCCTTTGCAACATCCTGAGAACGTGATTAGGGATGATGTTATTGTTTCTGTTCTCAGTCTATGTGGTATTCATTTGTATTAATGGATGAAGTGGGCATACTTTTGGTACAGTGTGGTGGCTGATTAAAATATTTTTTTTGGGGTCAGTTTGAATTTACCTGTTCGTTTTCTGAAGAACTTCTCCCTCAGTTTCAGGTGCTTTATGGGCAGAAGATAAAGTAAGAGGAGTTGTGGGAAGAGCGATCACAATCGATTGTCACTATGCACCAATGTACCGTTCACACACAAAGTATTGGTGCCGCATGTGGGATCACCAGTGTACAGTTTTAGTGGAAACAAATGGGACACAAGGACAGAGTGGAAGACGGTCAATCACAGATAACCCAGGGCCGGGAATATTTACTGTTACTGTGGAGGATCTTCGCTCTGGAGATACAGGGTGGTATAGATGTGGAATTACAACATCTGGCAACAATCCAACATTTGTCGTACATCTACGAGTCTCTGACAGTAAGTTTCTCAACAATTGAATTTATGTCCCCCACTGAAATGTCTGATCTATGGAAGGGCCATGGCAGCTCCGGTCAGCCAAGGCTCCACAACAGTGCAGAGACCTGTGAGGTGTGGGCAGGGGTCGAGAAACCTCACTTATGTTGTCTGACCCACTGACTGGCCAGTGATTTCCACTGGGAGGCTCAGCACATTATTCTGTCTCGGAACTGTATGAAATGTCACCCTGTCAGAATTTTGCATTCAGACTAAAACTAATAATTCAACAGTAACAGATCGATAAGAAACAAGTGATGATCATGGTCTAAATACTTCGAAAATTATAAAGAGTTAATCAGCCCCCAGAGAACAATAGACAGTGTTCAGTTCTTAGAGGGAAGGCCAGCCTGCTCCCCACCCCTTCCTCAGGGATGATTCAATTCCTCCCCCACCCTGCAGTCTCTTACACCATGCCCCCACTCCCAGAAGATATTACTCCCTGTACTCAGGCTGCCTTCCTAAGAGGCCACAGTCAGAGTGGATCAATAATAGCATGTCCTCCTCACCAACAATAAACACAGGCACATCTCAAATGTGAGTGTTTGGTCCTCTGCTCTACACACGTGACTGTGTGGCTCAGTTCTGCTCAAATGCCATCTATAAATTTGTGGATGACACCACTGTTGTTGGTAGACGAGTAAGCATACAGGGGTGAGTTGGATCAGCTGGTTGAGTGGTGTGACAGCAATAATTTTGCACTTAACGTCAGCGAAATCAAGGAAATGATTGCGGACTTTCAGAATGGGAAGTCAGGGGAACACATACTGTCACGTGTTCATCATAATAAATCTGATTCTAATTCAGATTCTTTGCATCCAGTTCACTTCTGGTGAGAAATATAATTGTAAACTGGCTCCCTGCAGCTGAGAGAGTTTGTAGCCCTGATTTTCACACTGACACATTTTTGTTATCATTACTGCTGTCCTGATCTGAAGACCTTCTATGTTCTGGCATAATGGCAGACGTGGTAGATCAGGTAGGTAGGAGGATATAGAGACACAGAGAGGTAAATGAGCTGGTGAGATTCCAAAATGGTGAGCCCTAGTTGAGATACAAAAATGGTGAAACTCGAGAGTGATTGATTTTTGATGTTTACTCAGTGTCTAAATATTTGATCCGCAGAACCCGTATCTGTTCCGGTACTTGGATTTCTGTCAGCTCCAAACGATTCACACCTTGCGGATTCAGCATCAATGTCATGTGAGTCTGTCCAGGGATCCCTTCCCATTCAATACTCATGGTATGAAAAGACACCATCTATGGATTCAAAGATCTCAAACACCAATGAACTGGATCTACATTGTCAACCTTTCAAACACCAACTCTATCAATATTACTGCAAAGCCACAAATATTCTTGGAACAAAATCCAGTGAAATGGTGAACATATCCATCTACAACAGAGGAGGGAAGTACAAGTATCTGATGGAATTGAGTCACGGGGGTAAGTTGTGGAGGGAGTGACTCCTTTGGGTGAACACTGTGGTGTAATTGAATGTGCGGTTTGTAATGAATGTTATATTCTTAGACTTGTATTTGTCTCCACCATGAAGTTTCCTGCCGAGAATGGAATGCCCTACCAGTCAGTAGCTGAGAAGTCCGTCCTTCACCAGAGAGCAACGTATCTCCAGCTCGCTCTAGCTGAATATGGTGGCTTTGTGTTTAAACTACTGACTGAGATTTTCTCATCTTTGAGAAGCAGTAAATAACCAAATATGCTCTTTCTAGATCTGTAAACATTTTCCTGTAGTGTATTTATTCTATAGAAAATAGGCAATCTAAAAAACCTCTAGAAAGCTCATGCAGTTAGTATAAGAACTCAAGATACTTGCAGTAGCAGGCCATTTCATCTCTTATTAGAAGGACTGTTCTATCTCAGGTTTCAACTCTTCTTCCCACAGTTCTCCATTCTTTGTCTATAAAAATGATTATCTACTTTCTCTTTAAGTACCCCCTTTGATTCAGCATCACAACCTCCCATGTGGAGAATTCCAGAGATGTGAACAAGTTCCTAAGCACCTCAGTTTTGAATCACCATATCCTTGTGATGAGAGTCCTTGATGTGGATGAATTGGACCCATATACTGGGATATCTGGAAGAAGGTTTGGATCTGAGCTCAAAACAAACACTAGACGAAATCACTTGTAGGCTTATGATTGAACACCGAACCTCATTTCAGCTATTTCTTGAACACTCAATCCTTGGTGCCCAGAATATGATTGGCAATAACTGGGTCAGTCCTTAATCTTTAAAGGGGCCACACCACCTATCCACACTCTGGGGAGTTAGAGCTCCTAAACCTCGGAAGCTGGCACAGATGGGTGTGTTGTAATCTTAACCTTGTTAATATGTTACAGATCCTCTAACAAATGTAAACACTTTGGCATCTCCTCTGTGATGCCCCTAAGGATCTTCCCCAGCAACACTGATGTTCAGTAATGCACAGGAAATATGTGTGAAAGCAATCATTTTTCACTCAAGGCATGAGTTTCCACTTGTCAATCATATACTCCTACTTGGGTGCGTTTGGAAAACACGTGAGACTGAATTTTCTTTCCTTGTTTCAACAGGACGTGAATATTCATGTGAAACATTTACAACAGCGTCAACTGCAAGGTAAACCACTTGATCCAGTTTTGCTGAAAGTACAATGTTCTCATTGCTGGTGCTATGATTGACCCTTTCTAATATTATGCTGTGTCTCCGTGATCAATCATTTTGAATCTTCTCTTCTTCTTGCACACTTTATCTACCAAATCTCTATGCCGAGCCACTCAACATCTGTTTTTTTCCTTAATGCATTAACTTGTTTTTCTTATCATGATAAAGTGCATTTTATTGTTGTCACTTCTTTTTGCCTTTCATAAATGCTCTGGTTAATTTATCCCACATTTGCTTCAATTTGCAAAGACTTCTATTGGCTTTTAGATGTGTTATGAAATTGTTGAACTTAATTCCTCCAACCCCACATAAACACTAGTCCAGAGAGTAATGAGTCTTTTTTCTGATCACCAAAGATTATCTTACTCAGTTCTATATTCATTTGTTATGTGCCATGTTGTATGACGTGCACGATCACGGTCTTTCCATAACCATGATTGTTCTTGGCAAATTTTTCTTCTGAAGTAGTCTGCTATTGATTTCTGCCGGGCAGTGCCTTTATAAGATGGCTGACCCAGCCATTATCAATACGCTTCAGAAATTATCTGGCTGGTGTAAGTGGTCGCATTACCAGGACTTGTGATATGCACCAGCTGCTCATACAACTATCCACCACCTGCACCACGTGACCCTGATTGGTGGGGGTGGTGTGGGGTGAAGCATGTTCTTTATCTGGCCCATGGTGATCTGCAGGCAAGCGGTGGGCTGCAGTACTTTATAGCTGCTTTGGTAGAGTCATATTTCCACCCTGGCACCCTAAGTTATCCATCTTAAGTTTTCTGAAGCAACACACACAAAATGCTGGAGAAAATCAGCAGACCAGGCAGCTTCTATGGAAAAGAGTCAACAGTTGATGTTTCAGGGAGAGACCCTTCATCAGGACTGGCAAGAAAGAGGAGAAGTCAGAGTAAGAAGGTGGGGAAAGAGGAGGAAAATGTACAAGGTGGTAGGTGATAGGTGTAACAGAGTGAGGGGAAGGAGGGGAAGGGTAAAGAGTTGGGAAATTGACTGGTGAAAGAGATAAAGGGCTGGAGAAGGTGTAATCTGATAGGAAAGGGCAGAAGACCATGGAAGAAATGGAAGGGGAAGGAGCACCAGAGGGAGGTAATGGATAGGTAAGGAGATAAGGTGAGAGAGGGAAACAGGAATGGTGAAATGTGAAGTGGGGGAGGGCAATATCCAGAAGTTTGAGAAATCAATGTTCGTGCCATCAGGTTGGAAGCTACCTGTTCAGAATATAAGGTGTTGCTCCTCCAACCAGAGTGTGGCCTCATCGCAGCAATAGAGGAAGGAGGCCATGGACTGACATGTCCCAATGGGAAAGGGAAGTAGAACTGAAATGGGTGGACACTGGGAGATCCAATGTTCTCTGGGGGACGGAGCATAGGTGCTCGGCGAAGCAGTCTTCCAATCTACGTCAGCTCTTACCGATATACATGAGGTGACACTGGGAGCACCGGACACAGTGAATGACCCCCAACAAACTCACAGGTGATCCCAACAAACTCACAGGTGAAGTGTCACCTCAGCTGCTGGGACTGTTTGGGGCCCTGAATGGTAGTGAGGGAGGAGGTGTAGGGGCAGGTGTGGCACTTGCTTGTGATTCTAATTTGTCTGCATGATTTCATGTCCTTTCTCCCTTTCACCATCAGTCACACGTCATTTATTATCTTTCACATCTATCCGCGTGGACTGTCTTCCTTACGGCAGTGTCCGCTTCCTTCAATTGTATTTCTTTATCATTGTCGCACCTCTGCACTTCACTATTTCCTTTTCTTCCTTTCCAAAATTTATTTTCACTTTGCAATTTCTGATTTACAGTCCTCATTTTTGTGCGGTCATGTCCCAGTAATGAGGTCTGTAACTGATGATCAGAGGTAATTCTCTCACTCACTCTGTCGAACACTCGTTTCGCCTCCTGTTTGAACTCCCCTGGCTCAGCTGCTTTACCTCACTCCACTCCACTGAGATTACAGCGGAAACACAAAGCCACCTCATTTCCTCGCACTGATTCTATATCTCTTCCCCTTTGCTCAGTTTCATGATATGGAAGGTGGGTCGTTGGATGCTCTTCGCTCTCCTGATGATCAGCACGATTTCAGTCATGTGGTTCACAAGAGAAACGAAGGTAGGCTTATGGACATCAGTGGAATCACTTTCAAATATACTGTTCATTTGAGGAAAAACATTTAAATACATGAATCTCTTCTTATCCTATGGTAAAACCATACTTTATGCAAATAATATGGCTCAGCTTTGACATGGTCTCTTGTATGTAGAATGATTGATGTATGTATGGAATGCTTCTTTCAGACAGAATTCCATTATGAGTGGCCATCTAAACTAAAGCATTGTTGAAAAATCTGATGGGTTGACCATTGCCTTTTCCAGAGACGTGATGAATCTGATCTTTTCAGCCTGATGGTCCAGGAGGTAAAGTGAAGACTCCCAGATTACACTGACTGTGCTGGAATTTTACATCAAGTTCGAACATTCATTCTTCAGCACACTTTGTGCAGTGAGAATTAAAATGAAAACCGAACAAGATAATGTTGCCATCCTTCAAGTCAATGACTTTAATTTTTGATTTCCTTCTCAAAATGTTACCCTCATTGATATCAATATTATGGCAGATTTATCTCTGCAGATGCCAACTGATTTGCTGGGTATTTCAATTATATGCTGCTTTCATTTCAATAGGTACATATAGAGAGCTCGAGTTTCATAGCCATTCAACCATACCTGAATATGCATGAATATAGCCAAATGAAAGAGTGTTATTCTGGGGCCAAGGTGCAAAACACAGTACCAACAGTCACACACAGCACAAAGCACTATAATACATGTAAAATAACAAACATGTTTCTATATCAGTAAAATACAGTCACACAAGACCCTAAGTCCCATGAATGTTGCAAAAATCTGCAGTCAAACACAAAATGGCTTGTCTTCTGCTGAGTGAACACTGGGAGGCAGCACTGTCTCCAGTTTGGATGCTGTGCCACACTGCCTCCAGTGGAGGGCACCAACTCTGATGCCTCTCTCATGGGTGGCTGTAAACAGACAGCACAGCTTGGGGCCAAGTCCTTTCTATGACTAAGGCCACACAGCTGTCCTGCCATCGGCCTGTAAATCAGTGATACTGACCTGCAGCATTACACATTACCAGTCCCCAGCAGTGTTGTGCGACCTCAAGAAAAGCGAATAAGACAATCACTCACTGCTAGACTTCGCGCACCAATGCCTCTCTGTTGCATGCAGCATCACCGTCCACACCAGATCTGGCTCCTTCAGTTTCTCCACCAACGAACAACTCTCAAATGGGTTAGACCAGCAGTACTTTCAGTTCTTAATGCTCAGCAGGTTCTTGCGACCCTGTTGGAGCTGCAGCAATCAAACGCGCCACTATCTTATTTTGCTTTTGTGTGTTCAGAAATATTGATACATAGTGATTGCTGTGATGAATTATTCAATATGGGTACTTTTGATGTAACTGTACAAAAGTGATAAAGGACCAGGAGCAATAGAAAGTAATATAGGGAACTGAATAAAATGAGTGATGCACAACTTTTTGCATGTTGTATCAGTCATCGGGGTGTGTGTATATCAAAGCTGATCTGTGACTGTAACCCAAGATTGTACAATAAATCATCCTATTTGAAAATGACAGAAGCGGAGCTCTGTTGTTGTAATCAAGAAGTTAGAAAACATAGATTACTCACTCCTAATCAGGTACAAATGATCAGGTGTCATAACATCCTTCATTTGATATGTGAGAAAGTGATGCAACATGACCAGAGTCTGGTTCGAGTTCATGATCTCTTCAGGTCACGGTTATCTCATGAGTGTTGATTAGCCACAGATATTTCCAGATGCAGTTGCCCCACTGATGAATCCGGACCTCTTAAACCTGAGCTTGTCAATGCTCTGAGGGAAGGAATGCTTAAAATCCAGCCTGACCCTGTCGTGGGACATCACAAAGCACTTCAGAAACACAGAGTGGAAAACATTGCAATATTCCACTGTTCAGTTTACAAGATTGGTGTTAGGTTCCAGCAAATATGATTAAACAGCATCTTCACTCATTTCACCAAATTGTTGTAAGGTGTTGATGCTCTAATCCAGCCGTAGAAACACAGGAAGTGTTTCATATCTCAGAATCAGGTTTGTTATCACCGGCATGTGTTGTGAAATTTGTTAATTTAGCAATACATGGTAATATAGAAATTTTTAAAAATACATCAATTACAGTAAATATATATGTATATTGAATAAATTAAAAATATCCCAAAAACAGAAGCAATATATATTTTTTAAAAGTGAGGTAGTGTTCATGGGTTCAATGTGCATTTAGGAATCAGATGCAGAGGGGAAGAAGCTGTTCCTGAATCGCTGAGTCTGTGCCTTCAGGCTTCTGTACCTCCTTCCTGACAGTAACAAGGAAAAGAGGGCGTATCCTGGGTGGTGGGGGTCCTCAATAACGGATGCCAACTTTCTGAGGCTCCGCTCCTTGAAGACATCTTGGATACTATGGAGGCTAGTATCCAAGATGGAGCTGACTTATTTTACAACTTTCTGTAGCTTCTTTCAGTCCTGTTCAGTAGCCCTCCCCTATCCTCCATACCAGCCTGTCACAATGCTTTCTATAGTACATCTATAGAAGTTTTTGAGTGGTTTAGCTGAGAAGCCAAATATCTTTGATCTTCCAATGAAACATAGCCACTGTCTTGCCTTCTTTATAGCTGCATCAATATGTTGGGACCTGCTTAGATTCTCAGAGATCTTGACACCCAGGAACTTGAAACCGCTTACTCTCTGTACTTCTGATCCCTCTGTGAGGATTGGTATGTGCTCCTTCATCTTACCTTTCCTGAAGTCCACAATCAACTCTTTCATTTTACTGATGTTGAATGCGAGGTTGTTGTTGTGATACCACTCCACTAGGTCTCGGTCCTGTACGTCCTCTCTTATCTATCTGAGACTCTACCAACAATGGTTGCATCATCAGAAAATATATACTGGCATTTAAGCTATGCCTAGCCACACAGTCATAAATTAAGTATAGAGTGATTAGAGCAGTGGGCAAAGCACACACCCCTGAGGTGTTCCAGTGTTGATCGTCAACGAGGAGGAGATATTATTTCCAATCCACTCAGATTGTGGTCTTCAGTTAGGAAGCTGCGGATCCAATTGCAGAGAGAGGTAGAGAGGCCCAGGATCCGAATTTATAACTGAACTGTGGGAATGATGATGTTAAATGCTGAGCTATATTCAACAAACAGCATCTGACATAGCAGTTTTTATTGTCCAGGTGATGTAAGACCGTGTGAAGAGCCATTGAGATTGAGTCTGCCATAGATCCATTGTGGTGACTGGCCAATTCCAGTGGGCCTTTGGTCCTTGGTGAGGCTGGAGTTGACTCTAGCCATGACCAACCTCTCAAAGTATTTCATCGCCATAGACGTGAGTGCAACTAGACGATAGTCATTAAGGCAGCTCATACTGGTCACAGGTATATAGTTGCCCTTTTGAAGCAGGTGGGGACTTCCGACCGTAGCAGTGGTAGTTTGAAAATGTCCTTGAATACTCCCACCAGTCAGATGGCACAAATTTTCAGAGCCTCCCCAGGTACTCCATCGGGGCCTTCTGCCTTGCGAGGGTTCACCCTCCCGAAAGCAGCCTGACATTGGCCTCAGAGGCAGTGATCACAGGGTCCCCTGGTGCCGCAGGGATCTTCACAGCTGTAGTAATATTCTCCCTTCCAAAGGGGGCATAGAAGGCATTGAGCTCATCTGGTAGTAATGTAGGAAGCAATGTCCCGCAAACCCTGCCAGAGTTGACGTGCATCCGATGCCACCTCCAACCATGCTCAGAATTGTATCTTCACTCTTGAAATAGCCCTCCACAAGTCATACCTGATTTTTCTTGTGCAGGCCTGGGTCGCCAGATTTAAATGCCATAGAACTAGCCCTCAGCAGATGATGTGCCTCCTGGTTCATCTGCGGCATTTGGTTTGGGAATGTACAGCCAGTTCTCGTAGACAAATACTCATCCACACAGGATTTAATGAAGTTGATAACAACTGCAGCATACTCGTCCAGATTCGAAAGTGAATCCCTGAATACAGTCAATCTGAATCGCTGCGTCTGGAATGGAAGGGGTTAACCAGGATTCTATGAAACAAATGATTCAAGCAGTCCTAATGTCCCTTCTGATACTTCACCGTAGTTCTGAGATCTTCAATTTTATTTACTAGAGACTGTACGATTCCCAGCAAGATAGTCGGTACTGGAAGGTGAAATCCCCATTTTCTTAAATACACCCACATCCCTGATCGGCAGCCACGTTTCTTTGAGGAGTCAGAGAACCACGCAGCATGAACTGAATAGATCACATTTCAATTAATATCTAACAATTTGACCAGGTGAGCAATCATATGGCGGATTTATAAATCCAAGAGATTCTGCAGATGCTGGAAATCCAGAGAAACACACACAAAATGCTGGATGAGTTCAGCTGGTCAGGCAGCATCTATGGAAAGGAATAAGAAATTGATGTTTCAGGCTGAGACCCTTCATTAGGACTGGATCATGAGGACATGTTGTGGAACATTGTGAAAAAAATACAACCTCACCCTTCTTCTTCTATTCCCCACTCTGGCTTCTTACCTCTTCTCAGCTGCCTTTCACCTTCACCTACATTCCCTCCCCTTTCCCTTCTCCTATGGCCCACTATCCTCCCCTATCAGATTCCATTCTCTCCAGCCCTTTATTTATCCTACCCACCTGGTGTCACCTATCACCTTCGAGATATCCTCTTTTCCCTCCCCCCATATTTTTATTCTAGTGTCTTCTGCCCAGTCCTGTAGAAGGTTCACAGCTGGAAATGTCGGCTGTTTATTCATTTCATTAGATGCTGCCTGACCTGCTGAGTTCCTCCAACTATGTTGTGTATGTTACTTCGGAATTCCAGTATCTGCATAATTTCTTGTTGTTGTACTGAATATTGTGGAATTGGCAATTTCCATTAGCTGACAAGGTGAGTGAGGGTGTGCTAGGTTAGAGGTGAGAGAGAACATAGGGTCAATAGATACTGTACATGTGGCCTGTCCAAATTCTGTCCTGTATCATTCTATGAGAAATATTTAAATGACTCACGCAGACCATTTCCATTTCCTGATTTGACTCAAGAACAGAGCTGGCATGAATTTTACCACCGTGATAATGTGTAATGTGTAATTCGATCCACTATTTCACCCTAGTACTGAACTGAAGTAAAGTGAAATCCCATCGTAGCTTTTGAAACTACACTGACCAATACAATGCATTTCAGAAGAGGTGAATTTAAAAGTTGGCTCAAAAGATCTGACACAGTCTTGAAAGGAAATGAAGCTATGTATTGCATGCTGAGTTTGTTTGCATGAAAGGCCCCTTCTACGTCATGTCTGCTCCCTGCATTGCTCTCGAGAGGCAGCTTCTCCAAAACAGATTTGACTGAATTATCACCAAGGCAGATCCAGAAGGATATGCAAATCTTGGAGTTCAGGTCCATAACTCTGTGAAGGTGGCAACATAGACAGATGTAATTTTGGTGGTAAAACAGCCTTCAGTCAGGACATTAACCAAAAAAGTTATGAATGCATGTAACAGCTGTATAAAACTTTGCTTAAGACACATTTGGAGTATGTGCGTAGTTCTGGTAGCTACATAATGGGAAAGGTGCAAACCCTTCAGGGGAGCAACTGAAGAAAAGGTTTGCTTGCTTATTTTCTGGATGAGAGCATGTAAGTTGCATGCAGAAGTTGTATAAACAAGGATTGTTTTCTCTGGAGACTGATCAATAGGAATTTTTTTTTATTTTGTTAAATATAACTATGAGTTTTTCATATTGTCACATATCACACTTCATTTGGTTTGCTAAGGTTTCAAAATCGGACTTCCTGCTCCTTCCTTCCTTATTTTGATTTGACAGTTATTTTCACAATGTCCACTCTCTTATTTACACAATGATCCCCCTCCACTCAGATTCTATGCAGGGTCTTGACCCAAACCTTCGACAGTTCTCTTCCCCCTGACAGACACTGCATGGCCTGCTGAGTTCCTGCGGGAGTTTTCTCTGAAATTCCAGTTTCCAGCATCTTTGGTGTCTACAAATATTCACGCTCTGTTCTGGAAATGATGCACGACCCCCAATCTGAAATGGATTATGAAAATCTCCCATACTGGTTGTCACTCACTGGGTAGGAAATGAATTAGACGAATCAAAATCCACATTGTTTTATTTGCAGATACCAGGTCAGCACTGGTCTGTTCACAGCGTTCTGAATGAGGTAGCTGAAGAGATCGTGGAAGCATTAGCAGTGATCTTCCAAATGTGGTTCCAGAGGACTGAAAAATTACAAATGTCAGGCATCATTAAGAAAGGAGGGAGACAAAAGTAGGATATTATAGGCAAATTACTGACTTCAGTGGTTGGTAAGATGTTAGAATCCATTATTAAGGCCTGGATGGTGGTTCATAAATGAAGGGTGCTGTTTTTGCTGTGACAATGCTCCTTGTAAATGTGCTCAACAGTGAGGCGGGGCGAAGGGGGGTTATCTGCGATGAACTGGGCTGTATCCACCACCTTTTGTAGGTTTTTCTGTTCAAGGGCATTGGTGTTTTTATACCATGCCATGATGCAACCAGTAAGAATGCTCTCCACAGTGCATCTATAGAACTTTTTCAACGTTTTAGATGGCATTTTGTTCTTTGCAAACTTCCAAGAAAATAAGGCACTGCCATGCCTTCTTTGTAATGGCAGTTAAGTGCTGGACCCGGGGCAGATCCAAAGAGGTTAATGTTACTGACTCTTCCCATCTCTGGATCCCCTGATGAGGACTGGCTCATGGACCTCTGGCTTCCTCCTCCATGGTCAATAACCGGCTCTTTGGTTTTGCTGATGCTGAGTGAGAGGTGGTTGTTGTGACACCATTCAGTCAGATTTTCAATCATCCTCCAACATGCTGATTGAAGACATACAAATGCTGGAGGAACTCGACAATACAGGCAGCATCTATATAAAAGAATAAGCAGTTGATATTTCAGGCTGAGACCCTTCATTGAACCCATTTTCAGGTCAGGGACCCCTCCTCAGATCTGGATAAAAAGTGGAAGACTGTCAGTTTAGAAAGCAGATCTTGTCAGAGGAAAGATGTGTAAGTTAAAAGACGATACAGTTCTGTCTCAGGTGATGAAACCCTGATTTATGGACACTTCTACATATGAACAAGACTCTGTAATATTGCTTAATTCAAAAGTCCAATGTATGTATATGTACATATATCTACACATGACATGAAGATTGTTGATGTTGTGGATGGCACAGACGGTTGTTGAATGTTACGACAGGATAAAGACAGGATGCAGTGCTGGGTGGAGAAGTGGTAGATGGAGGTTAACACCGCAACATGTGAAGTGGTACATTTTGGATGATCAAACTTGAAGGTTAATGGCAGGATTCCTAACAATGAGGAGAAATCGAGGGATATTGGGGCCCAAGTCTGTGGTAGATTCCTCCAATTTGCTGTGCAATTTGAAAGGGTGGAAAAGAAGGTGTATGAGGTGTTGGAATTCACTAGTCAAGGGGATTGAGTTCAAGAGATGCAAGGTAATGTTACCGCTCTATAAACCTCTGGTAGGGTCACACGGAGTATTGTGCTCGGTTCTGATTGCCTCATTGTAAGGATGTTGTTGAAGTTTTAGGGACAGTGCAGAGGAGGTTTACCAGGATGCTATCTGCATCAGAGAACATGTCTCATGAGGAAAAGTAAAAGTTGAGTCAGCCGGTGCTTTTGTCTTTGGAGCAAACGAGGGTGAGAGGTAACTTGGTAGACAGGTGTAGAAGAGGAGTATAAGACATAGAGTGGACAACCAGCACTTAATTCTCATCCATTTATGATGAGTGGAGGAAAGTTTAGGGGAGATGTAAGAGGTAGAATTTTTTTTTACACAGAGTGGTGGGTCCCTGCAACGCACTGCAGGCATGGTGGTAGAGGCTGATACAATAGGGATATTTAGAGGCTCTCAGGTGGGCAAATACATACATGTATGAAAATATAGGGTTATATACTGTGTAGGATGGAAGGATTAGATTGATCATGGGGTATAGATTAGCACAACACTGTGGGGTGAAGGGCCTGTACTATGCTGTATGTTCTCCATTCTTACAAATAACAGAACTAGTTTCCTTTCTCTCCTCTTTTCAGAATTACTCTTTCTTGTCAGTTTTATATGCAGTTGATGCCTTTCATTACAATACCATGGAGGTATGGATATGATATTGAGTGATATTTGTTGTGCTTTCTGACATACGGGTAAAATTGGCCTGGAGGTATCTGCAAAAACAGAACCCATTCATTACTCAGGGATAGTCCTTATGGAGATTGATTAAGATTGATCTGATTAGTTGATAGGTGAAGCCCAGCCCACCAGTGAATACATCTGCAAAGGAATCCTGGCACTAGAGAGCAGAATCCATCATGAAGGACCCCCACCATCCAGACATGCTCTCTTCTTGTTGCTGCCAATGGAAAGGAGGTACAGGAGCCTCAGATCCCACACTACCAGGTTCAGGAACAATTCAGCCATCAGGCTCCTGAACCAGCATGGATTAATTTCACTCACTTCAACCCTGAAATGATCACTGAACACAACCTCTGAACTCACCTTCAAGGAATCTACAACACATGTTCTCAGTTTTATATATTTATTTATTTATTTATTGTATTTTCAGTTTGTCTTCCTTTACAGATTGTTTCTTTGTCCATATCTCTGTGTTAATCTTCATTGAATCTGTTGTATTTCTTTGTCCCACTGTGAACACCAGCAAGGAAATGACTTTCTGGGTGGCATATGCTGACATAATTGTATTTTGATAATAAATTTACCACGTACTTTTGGAACTTTGATAAGGTGCATGATTGCTGACGTTTCAGAACACATTTTGTAGAAATGGAGTGAGAAAGAGACACAAGAATGAAAATTTCCAATCACTGTACAAAGGTCTTAAAGGAGAATGAGCTATGGAAATACAAGTTGTGTGCTGAATAAAATGAGTGAGCTGCAAATTACTGCAACTTGCTTTGGTCATCAGGGCATGAGTCTGCAAAGAGAAGGTATAACTTTTCTCAGTACTGATCTGTGACTGTAACCCATGAATGTACAATAAAGCATCTTATAAATGAGAGAAGGTGAACTGCATTATTGTCATTATAATCAGTGTAGTCTATGGTGACATATGTACTTTGCTGGTAGACATAATTTGAATGTTGGACTTTGAAATGCACCATTCACAATTTGGGAATATCACATTATATCCTTCACCAGCTGTGTGAGGATGTGAAGCGGTAACACCAGAGTCTGTTTGGAGGTCTTGATCTCTTCAGCTCAAGGTTATCTGATGGATGTTGATGAGCCGGAGATAATTCCAGATGCAGTGGTCCCACTTGTGAATTTGGGCCTGTTAAACCTGAGCTTGTTAAAGGTCTGAGGGAAGGAACTTGCTTTGTGTTTTTTCTACTGCAAATCAACACATTTCACATCAGAAGGCAGTGTAAATAAATCTGATTCAGATTTTGAAAGCGACCCTTTCTCTGAACCAGATTCCCTAAAGCAATTCTCAAAGGACATGGTTCAAAATTCTGTGGCTCTTTACTTGACTTACAAAACAGAATTTAGGGAAGTTCCAATGGATGCCTGACGAAAACAAATTGTTCTGTCATCTTCCTGCATTGCTCCATCATTTAAGACCAAAAGAACAAAAGAGATAGGAACAGAATTAGTCCATTTAGCCCATTCACTCTGCTCCACCGTTCCATAGAGACTGATTTATCATCCCCCTCAACCACATTCGCATTGTAACCTTTGGACAATCTCACCAGTCAAAAACCTATCAAACTCTGCTATAAACATACCCAATTACATGGCCCCCATAGCTGCCTGTGGCAGTGAATTCCACAGATTCATCACCACCTGGCTAAAGAAATTCCTCCTCATCTCTCACTTAAAAGGACCTCTTTGTATTTTGAGGCTATACCCTCTGGTCTGAGACTCCCCCACTATTGGAAACATCCTCTCCACATACACTCCATTGAGGTTCAAAGCTCTTCACTGTTCAAGAGGTTTCAATGAAATTTCCCCATCATTCTTCTGAACTCCAGCAAGTACAGGCCCAGAGCCATCAAACAATTCTTACACATTAACCCTTTCATTCCTGGAGTCATTCTCATGAATCTCTTCTGGATCCTCTCCAGTTACAGAACATACTTTAATAGTTAAGGGGCCCAAGATCGTTCACCATATTCCAGGTGAGGAACAGGACTTCTTGGAATGTATGCGGGATGGTTTTCTGAACCAACATGTCGAGGAACCAGCTAGAGAGCAGGCCATTCTGGACTGGGTATTCAGCAACGAGGAAGGGTTAATTAGCAATCTTGTCGTGAGAGGTCCCTTGGGTAAGAGTGACCATAATATGGTGGAATTCTTCATTAAGATGAAGACAGACATAGTTAATTCAGAAACAAAGGTTCTGAACTTAAAGAAGGGTAACTTTGAAGGTATGAGATGTGAATTAGCTAAGATAGACTGGCAAATGACACTTAAAGGGTTGACAGTGGATATGCAATGGCAAGCATTTAAAGATCGCATGGATGAACTACAACAATTGTTCATCCCAGTCTGGCAAAAGAATAGACCAGGGAAGGTAGCGCACCCTTGGCTGACAAGGGAAATTAGGGATAGTATCAATTCCAAAGAAGGAACATACAATATAGCCAGAAAAAGCGGCTCACCTGAGGACTGGGAGAAATTCAGAGTCCAGCAGAGGAGGACAAAGGGCTTAATTAGGAAAGGGAAAGAAGATTATGATAGAAAACTGGCAGGGAACATAAAAACTGACTGTAAACGCTTTTATAGATATGTGAAAAGAAAAAGACTGGTTAAGACAAATGTCGGTCCCTTACAGTCAGAAACAGGTGAATTGATCTTGGGGAACAAGGACATGGCAGACCAATTGAATAACTAATTTAGTTCTGTCTTCACTAAGGAGGACATAAATAATCTTCCAGAAATAGTAGGGGACCGAGTGTCCAGTGAGATAGAGGAACTGAGGGAAATACATGTTAGTAGGGAAGTGGTGTTAGGTAAATTGAAGGGATTAAAGGCAGATAAATCCCCAGGGCCAGATGGTCTGCATCCCAGAGTGCTTAAGGAAGTAGCCCAAGAAATAGTGGATGCATTAGTGATAATTTTTCAAAACTCGTTAGATTCTGGACTAGTTCCTGAGGATTGGAGGGTGGCTAATGTAACCCCACTTTTTAAAAAAGGAGGGAGAGAAAAACCAGGGAATTATAGACCGGTTAGCCTAACATCAGTGGTGGGGAAAATGCTAAAGTCAATTATCAAAGATGTGATAACAGTACATTTGAAAAGTGGTGAAATCATCGGACAAAGTCAGCATGGATTTGTGAAAGGAAAATCATATCTGACGAATCTCATGGAATTTTTTGAGGATGTAACTAGTAGAGTGGATAGGGGAGAACCAGTGGATGTGGTATACTTGGATTATCAAAAGGCTTTTGACAAGGTCCCACGCAGCAGATTAGTGTGCAAACTTAAAGCACATGGTATTGGGGGTATGGTATTGATGTGGATAGAGAATTGGTTGGTAGACAGGAAGCAAAGAGTGGGAATAAACGGGACCTTTTCAGAATGGCAGGCAGTGACTAGTGGGGTACCGCAAGGCACAGTGCTGGGACCCCAGTTGTTTACAATATATATTAATGACTTAGACGAGGGAATTAAATGCAGCATCTCCAAGTTTGCGGATGACATGAAGCTGGGCGGCAGTGTTAGCAGTGAGGAGGATGCTAAGAGAATGCAGGGTGACTTGGATAGGTTAGGTGAGTGGGCAAATTCATGGCAGATGCAATTTAATGTGGATAAATGTGAGGTTATCCACTTTGGTGGCAAAAATAGGAAAACAGATTATTATCTGAATGGTGGCCAATTAGGAAAAGGGGAGGTGCAACGAGACCTGGGTGTCATTATACACCAGTCATTGAAAGTGGGTATGCAGGTACAGCAGGCGGTGAAAAAAGTGAATGGTATGCTGGCATTCATAGCAAGAGGATTCGAGTACAGGAGCAGGGAGGTACTACTGCAGTTGTACAAGGCCTTGGTGAGACCACACCTGGAGTATTGTGTGCAGTTTTGGTCCCCTAATCTGAGGAAAGACATTCTTGTCATAGAGGGAGTACCAAGAAGGTTCACCAGATTGATTCCTGGGATGTTAGGGCTTTCATATGATGAAAGACTGGATGAATTAGGCTTATACTCGCTGGAATTTAGAAGATTGAGGGGGAATCTTATTGAAAGGTATAAAATCCTAAAAGGTTTGGACAGGCTAGATGCAGGAAGTCTGCTCCCGATGTTGGGGAAGTCCAGAACGAGGGGTCACAGTTTAAGGATGAAGGGGAAGCCTTTTAGGACCGAGATGAGGAAAAGCTTCTTCACACAGAGAGTGGTGAATCTGTGGAATTCTGTGCCACAGGAAACAGTTGAGGCCAGTTCATTGGCTATATTTAAGAGGGAGTTAGATATGGCCTTGTGGCTAAAGGGATCGGGGGTATGGAGAGAAGGCTGGTACAGGGTTCTGAGTTGGATGATCAGTCATGATCATACTGAATGGCGGTGCAGGCTCGATGGGGCGAATGGCCTACTCCTGCACCTATTTTCTATGTTTCTATGTGATCTGATGAATACCTTATAAAGCCTCAGTTCTTGGATAACTTCTCAACACCGAATGAAAAATGTTTTATAATCCCACCGTTATCCCACCGATTGGGATTAGGTTTAAACACAATGGCTAAGTGGCCTTTTCACTTTTCTTCACCAGACTGTTATTGTTGTTCATTGCTCTAGTTGCAGAAACAAAAATGCTTTGCTGAAGATGTTTTGTATCTCTGCACTTGTTCACGTCAGTATATTGCACAATAGTCACTGAGAAGTTTTCCAAAAAGTGATGGAGCAATGCAGAAAGAGACCGGAACTTCTGTCAGTGTATAGCAACCACTGGTACTTCTCCATATTCTGTTAAGTCAAGTAAAAAGGATAGAAGTTCTAAGCACATCAATGTGTAATTTTTGTATTTTAAAGTATACAGTATATGTCTGACTATGCATCTTTGCAACAATAATTTCCTTTGGGGTAAATAAAGTTTCAGCTTTCCTTATCTTAACCTCTCTTATCCTTCACTGAAGGTGAACATTACACAGTTGACAGCAGTGACTGATGCAATAGAGCCAGCACTCATACTATGCAATGTACAGAATCTAAGCAGATATAAATTCACGGCTAATACGCTGCACTGTTTCCCCCAGGACAAATGTAACAAACCCAAAGTAACAAAAGCTCTCCGTGTAAACTGAATTATTTTATCATTTATCTATTTCTAAACAATTGTAAAGTCAGCAACAAAAATTCAGGACAAAATAAATGAGCCACATTCTTGGATCACCTCAACCCTCACACTACAATGAAATCAAAAGCAAAACATACAAAATGCTGGAGGGACTCAGCACATTAGGCAGCATCTATGGAAATGAATAGATAGTCAAGATATCAGGCTGCTACCCTTACTTACCTCCTCTTCTCAGCCTGTTATTTCCCCCTGGGTCCCATCCTCCTTCCTTTTTTTTATGGTCCACTCTCCTCTCATATCAGATTCTTTTGTTTCTAGCCCTTGACCTTTCCCACTCACCTGTCTTTACCTATCACCTTCCAGCTAGCCTCCTTCCCTTCCTCCCAGGCTTTTTATTCCAAAACATTCCTCCCTCATTCTCAGACCTGAAGAGGGGCCTTGGGCCAAAATGTAAGTTATCTATTCTTTTCCACAGATGATGCTGCCTGGCCTGCTGAGTTCCTCCAGCATTTTGGGTGTGTTGATTTCCAGCAAATACAGATTTTCTTGCATTTGCTATGAAATCAGAATTGAGCAATTAACATTTTTAGTTAAGCTTCAAGATGCCGCCAATATGTGGCGATTCTCCGAACAGCTCCAATGGGAATCATCAAATATTCCCATTTAGGACAACTGCAGCTAATTTCCCAACATACAGTATGCCGGTGATATTAAACCTGATTCTGTATTACTTCTCCAATATGTGTGACACGTGAGAAGTGTTTTCACTTGTACTGAAGCTCTCCTCAGACTTCATCTGCCCTAGGAATCACGCAGCATGAATCTGGATTAATCACACTTCGACTGATGTTGAAAGATCTAACCAGGTGAACAGGGATATTGGGAAGCTAGCAACTGAGAATCTGAGCAAAGGTATGCAGGGTTGGGGTATAGAATTGATGTTTCTTTCTGAGACCCTTCATCAGGTCTCATGTCGTGTTTCTCTCGTGTCTCATTTTGATTGAATCATCATCAAGGCAGGTTCAGATTAATGTACAAATCTTGGACTGTAAGTCCATAACTCCCTGAGATTTGGAACAGAGGGAGATGGTAAAGTAGGTGTTAAAGAGAGCTTATGGATTTGGATGAACATTTAACATTCAAGAATTCGTGTTGCAGAAGAAACTCATCAGATTGGTAGTTGTACAACAAAAGACATAGGAGCAGAATTAGGTCATTCTTCCTTTAGAATCTGTCCCACCATTTCATCCTGGCTGATTTAATTTACCTCTCAACCCCATTTCCTGCTTTCTCCCTGTAACCTTTGATGTCTTTTCTAACCAAGAACTTATCAACTTCTACTTTAAATATATCCAATGACTTGGCCTCCACAGCTGTCTGTGGCAGTGAATTCCACAGATTTATCACCGCGTGTCTAAAAAAATTCTTTCATCTCTGTTCTATAGGAATGTACTTGTACTCTGAGGCTGTGCCCTCTGGTCCCAGACTCCCCTACTACAGGAAACATCCTCTCCACATTCTCTCTATCTAAGCCTTTCAATATTTAATAGGGTTCAATAAGAACCACTCTCATTCTTATAATCTCCAGTGAGTACAGTCCCAGAGCCATCAAATGCTCTTCTGGGCAGTACTAGTGGTGAGGTAACTTTCAATCTCGGTCACAACACTCAACATGGGCTCTTTCCCTTTCCACCGTTAAATTTTCACTATGAACATTTTCCCCAATGACTCACCACAGCTAACATTTTAATTAAGCAAAAAATAAAATTTAGACCATAAGACCATAAGATTTAGAAGCAGAAGTTGGCCATTTGGCGCATCAAGTCTGCTTCTCCAACTTCCGGAGGAACATGGTGAATCAGGTGGAATCTACAGAGGCAGAGTGATCAACATTTCAGATTAATCTCCTGCTTCGGAAACCTTCCAGCCATTTATTGTTCCTTCCGATCAAATCATTTGCTGTTGCTTGCACCTACCGTTTTAAAACTTCTCACCAATTCATTCAGTCTTGGGGAATTGCTTAAATGTTTCTGTATTGCTAAATGTAACTGAAAGCTTTTCAGATTGTCACATACCACACAGCAGTTGGGTCACTGTGGTTTTTTTGATCAAACTTCCCGCTGACTTCTTCTTCCATTTTATTTTACAGTTATTTCTCTCTGAGGACAGATAGATCCGAGCTGGATCCTGTGAATAAAATGATGTGGCCTTCGATTATTCTGATTGGTTTCCTACCTGGTGAGTGACAACCAGCGCTGTACATTCGCATAGTCATTGTTGGATTGGGGGTCGTACACGGTTTCCACAACAGTGCTTGAATACCTGTAGACATAAAAGATATTGGAAAATGGAGTTCAGAGTACACTCCTGGAGGAACTCATCAGGCCAAGCAACATCTGTCATGGGGACAGGAAATGACAACAGTTTGGGTTGAGACCCTGCATCAGGTGTGAGTGCAGAGGGAGATAGTGTACATAGGAGAGGGGGAGGTGTGAGACTGGGTCCAATAGGTGGTCAGGAACTGAGGAGGGGTGAAGCACAACAGGCAAATGGAATGGGGAGGAAAAGGGGTGGAGTTTGGAGATGGGTGAGAGGCAGAAGCAGATAAAGAGAAAAGGTGAATAGTGTGGAGCCAGGTGGGGAGAGAATATGTCCAGCTGGAGAAATCTTCTAGAGGCTGTTAAGCGAGAACATCAGGTCTACCTTTGTTGGAATCTTATCTCACTCTGCAGGGATCACTATGACAATTGACATTATTGTCTTGAAATCAGTGTCATTTCTGGGCCATTTCAGTGGGCCAATTAGTAAAGAACATTACTAGATCTGGAGTCAAAGGTAAACTAGGGTGTGTAGGGATGAAAGATTTCTGTCCTGAAAGGCCTTTCTGATCCAGATGGGATTTTGTCAGTCTGGTAGTTGATCATTATCATTATTGATATGTGTTTTAAACCAGAAGTAATTAATAAATCATCTATACAAACTCTCAATGTATCCTCACAGAAATTAAAATTGCACCTGAATTTCTAGACACTAAAGTAGTAATGACCACTGTTACACCACCTTCTAATTAGACAGAGAAATACTTGATAGGTACAAAATATAAAGTTTCCATCAGAACCAGAGGGCCTGGTTTTAGACATCATGAGGGGTTTCTTTCTGCAGTTTATAAACTTGTCTGTAAGTGAGGAGTAAATCAGGACACCAGTCTAATGGAGAGGACTGAAACATGATCTCAAATGATCCTACCGACCCCATCTCAATAGGTTTCAATAGATACATTTAATGTCAGAGAAATGTATACAATGTAAATCCTGAAATTCTTTTTCTGAGCAAACATCCATGAAAACAGAGGAGTGCCTCAAAGAATGAATGACAGTTAAATGTTAGAACCCCAAAGCCCCCCCCAACTCCCCCTCCCATGCATAAGCAGCAGCAAAGCAAAGACACAGCAAAAAAGCATCAGCACCTCCCACTGAGCACTCAAGCATGCAGCAAAGCATTAATAAAGACACAGACTTGCAGTATCCTGAAGATTATTCATTCACCCGGTAACTTAACATACTACAGGCTCTCTCTCTCCCTGATAAGGGAAAAGAGGTGTCCCTGTTTCACAGGTAGAAGGGAGATTTAACAAAGGGACTCGTTGAATTATGCTGTTAAAAGTCTGTTGCGTCGCATTTTCCAAGCCCTGTGCCCAAAAGACTCGGGCCTCTGGGAACACAGCCTGTAGCCAGCTCGCCGCTTACAATCTTCCGCGTACTCCCACGACTCACCAGCCTTGAATCCGCCTGCCTCCAGAGCCATGAAAAGCCGGCACGCTGGTCTTCCAGGCTGCATCTTTGGCATATCGAAAAGCGACCAGTCGTGAGGCCCCAAAAGCAGGTCCCATTTCCGCCAAGAATTGAATTGAGCATGTAACCTTCAGATCAGGGACTGCAAAAGAATCTTGAGGGGGATAAAGAGAGCTACCAAAGATAGAAATAGAGCTGTTTCTGAAGATGCAAGCAAAGGAATTGCCGTTAGGCTCCGCCTCCAGTTCCAATTTCCTGGAATCTGACACACACACACACACACAAAAAAATCTGGGAGCATCCCAAGTTAATTCGTTGGGAACTTTGTGAATATTTGAAAGGCTGATAGGAGGTAATTGATAGTTCAACACTGCGTCTCTCCCTCAGTACTGCACTGAAAGGTCAGCCCTGGGTTTCTGCTCAGGACTCTGGAGTGGGAAGTGAACCCACAATGTACTGACACAGGGGAGAGAGTACTGACACAGCTGACACAGTAACAGCACTGACTGCACCTCAGACCAAAATCATTGGCTGTGGTGTCATGGACCACATGTTGGACGTGACCTGCACCTGTTTTCATCGTCATGTTCAAAAATATTAGTTTGCATTAGTTTGCTACACATGCCCTTACACTTCCTCCCTCACCACCATTCATGGGCCCCAGACAGTCCTCCAGGTGAAGTGACACTTCACCTGTGAGTCGGCTGGGGTGATATACTGCGTCCGGTGCTCCCGATATGGCCTTCTATATATTGGCGAGACCCGACGCAGGCTGGGAGACAATTTGCTGAACACCTACTCTCTGTCCGCCAGAGAAAGCAGGATCTCCCAGTGGCCACACATTATAATTCCATGTCCCATTCCCATTCTGATATGTCTATCCATGGTCTCCTCTATTGTCAAGATGAAGCCACACTCAGGTTGGAGGAACAACATCTTATATTCCGTCTGGGTAGCCTCCAACCTGATGGCATGAACATTGACTTCTCCAACTTCCGTTAATGCCTCATCTCCCCTTCATACCCCATCCCTTATTTATTTATTTATTATTATTTTTTTCCCCTTTTTTTCTCTCTCTCTTTTTTCTCCCTCTGTCCCTCTCACTATAATGGGCTCTCCTCCCCCTTTCTTTCTCCCTAGGCCTCCCATCCCATGATCCTTTCCCTTCTCCAGCCTTGTATCCCTTTTGCCAATCAACTTTCCAGCTCTTAGCTCTATCCCTCCCCCTCCTGTCTTTTCCTATCATTTCAGATCTCCCCCTCTCCCTCCCACATTCAAATCTCTTACTATCTCTTCTTTCAGTTAGTCCTGACGAAGGGTCTCAGCCCAAAATGTCGACTGTACCTCTTCCAATAGATGCTGCCTGGCCTGCTGCGTTCACCAGTACTTTTTTTGTGAGTTTGCATTAATTGTTCCTTTCCCCGCAAATCTGAAAATAACTCCCTCAGTTTCAGGTGCATTGTGGGCAGAGAAATATGTAAGAGGAGTTGTGGGAAGAGTGATCACAATCGATTGTCACTATGGAGCAACGTACCGCTCACACACAAAGTATTGGTGCCGTGGACGGACTCGTCACTGTTCAGTTTTAGTGGAAACAAATAGGCAACACGGACGGAGTGGACGAGTGTCAATCACAGATAACCCGGAACAGGGAATATTTATTGTTACTATGGAGAATCTTCAAACCAGAGATACAGGATGGTACAGCTGTGGAATTACAACAGTCGGTTATGATCCATTATTTTACGTAGATCTACAAGTATCTGTTGGTAGGTTTCTTAGTGAATAACTTTGTGCCTTCAGTAAAATAAATGTCTCATCCATGTTTCCCCTGGGAAGGGTCAGTGCACTAGATGTCCTGGGAAGTGACGATGTGCTGATCCCAGGGTTAAGCTTGTAAAATGCAGAAATGTCCATCTCATGGATGTGTCTGAAGAACAGCATTCTCCTCCTCCTCCTGCTCAGCCTCAGCACAGATTACAAGATCCTTGTCCAGGCATTGTCCACCCCTCACTACCTTTGTATTAATATCAGTGCCAGAAGTTTCCCTGTCTACGGAAGGTCATTTTCTTATGAAAGCCACCAAACATGTGACGGATATCTCACAAGTTGCTGCCTTTAAGCACTCCGTGGCAACTTTATTAGGTATCTTCATAACTAATAAATAGGCCACTGAGTGTACATTCATGGTCTTCTGCTGCTCTGACCAACTCACTTCAAGGTTCAGATACTCTTCTGCACACCACCATCATAACACATGGTTATTTAAACTCCTGTCATCTTTCTGTCAGCTTGAACCAGTCCGGCCATTCTCCTCTGACCTCTCTCATAAAGAAGGCATTTTTGATCACGGAATTGCTGCTCACTGGATACATTTTGTTTTATTCACCACACTGTTGTGCATGAATATCCCAGGAGGTCAACAGTTTCTGAGATCCTCAAATCTCCCCATCTGGCACCAACTATTATTCCATTGTCAAAGTCACTAAGATCACATTTCCTCTCCATTCTGATGTTTTGCCTAAACAGCAACCGGACATCTTGACCATGTCTGCATGCTTTTATGGACTGTGTTGCTGCCACATAATTGACTAATTTGATATTTGCATTAATGACTAGGTGAACAGGTGTAGCTAATAAAGTGGCAGAAGAGTGTTTGATTTTCAGATGTTCATTCAGTGTCTGATTGTTGAATTCCTTCCCACAGAACCTGTGTCTGTTCCTGTGCTTCGATATCTGTCACCAGCAAATGTCTCACGTCTCGGGGGCTCAGTGTCAGTTTCCTGTGAGTGTTTCCAGGGATCTCTTCCCATTCAGTATACTTGGTATGAAGAAACCTCATCTGGGTATCAAAAGGTATCAGGCACCAATAAACTGGCTTTACATTGTCAATCCTTCAACCAGCAGCACCATCGATATTACTGCAGAGCCTTGAATTGGCTTGGAGCAAGATCCAGTGCAACGGTTAATGTGACAGTCTTCAACAACGGAGAGATCTGCAGCTACGTGACAGAAATCAATGGCACCAGTAAGTTCTAATTTTGAGGCAAGATGTATTTAAATATTTTTTTTTGTTACTCTGTTACTGCTGCTCATATACTTCTAGTGAGGGTAAGGAATTTCTTTGCATTTGTAGAAGCTGCACATTGCAGCCACCATGGTGTAGAAATAAAGTGTGGTAAACAGTTAAGTCTGTCACTTCCTCCTGGAAGATGTGGAGCATCTAAACATAGTTGGACTTGCACCTCCAGAAAAAAGAGAGAATTCCATTCATACTTTTGTCGAGTTGTGAGACAGAGACACTATCATATAAACAAAAGGAAGGACTCTAAAGAAGACACAAGCAGTATGAAAGAAATTCAAGTATGTCGGAGGGCAGGAGTGAGTGTAGTTGCTACTACTAAAGAGAAGGTGCTTGGGAAGCTGAGAGGTCTGAAAGTTAATAGGTTGCCTGGACCAGCCAGACTACACCCCAGCGTTCTGAAAGAGGCAGCTGAAGTGATTGTGGAGGCATAAGAAGTGATCTTTAAAGAATAACTGGATTCTGGAATGGTTTTCTAGGACTGGAAAATTGGGAATGTTCCTCCACTCTTTAAAAATAGAGGGAGGCAAATGAAAGGGAACTATAGACCAGTTAGCCTGACTTCAGTGGTTGTGAAGATGTTGATGTTGGACTCCATTATCAAGGATGAGCTTTGGGTTTACTTGAAGGCACATGATTAATATGGTTTCATATAGGGGAAATCTTGCCTGAAAAATCAGTTAAAATTCTTTGAGGAAATTACAGGCAGGATAGATGAAGAAAGTCAGGATTCTCTAGATGGCGCTCATGGTGTGAGGTCACTTCTTGGCTTCGCTCTATTACCATTTCATTTTATATCTATGATCACCTTTATTTAATTTACTTTTAAGTTTGGATTTTGAACTTTGAAGACACGAACAAAGAGACAGTTACAAGACCTAAAGTCCGAGACATTAAACCTGCAAAAGAAGCCAATGGCGATGGAAGAAAGAAACACGATCCTAAACAACCTGTCTTAACTTATGAATTGATGTTGAATTTGTTCCGTGAACAAGCTGCAGAAATACACGGAAGTTTTAAAGACGAGATTAAGTCAATTACGGATTCTATTGATGTGCTCGACCATCAAGTTCAACAGCAACAAAACGAAATCGCTGAACTGAAGGAGAACGCATGAAAGAAAGATCAAAAAATCGGGAGTTTGGAACTAAAAGTTGCTTCGACAGATAAACAGCTGGAGAGTCTTAAATCCAAGATTACTGATCTGGAAAACTGATCCAGAAGAAAAAACTTAGGTTTAATTGGTCTCCCCGAGGGACTTGAGACAGGAGACCCTTCAGTATTCTTTTCTGAAATTTTAAAGATGAAGGAGAGTCAGTGGATATTGTTTACTTGGATTTTTAGAAGGCCTTTGACGAGGTGCCACTCTTGAGGCTGCTAAGGAAGAAGCCACAGTAGTACTGGAAAGATTCCAGAATGGTTAGAGGATTGGCTGGCTGGCAGGAGGCAAAGAGCGTGAACAAAATGGTGCCTTTCCGTTTGGCTGCCAATGACTCCACAGTGGTCTGTGTTGGAACCACTTCTTTTCACATTTCATGTCAACGATTTGGATGACAGTATTGATGGCTTCGTGGCCAAGTTCGGGGACAATAAAGTCAAAGTGAAAGTCAAAGTCAAAGTTTACACTGTTTGTTTTCCATTGATCCTGTTTACAGTTACTGTTCTGTAGATTTGCTAAGTATGCCTGCAGAAAAAGAATCTTAGGTTTATGTGTGGTGAGATGTATGCACTCTGATAACAAACTTTTACTTTGACTTTGACTTTGATGAAGGAGTATCTCATTGAATCCTATCGAATATTGAAAAGACTAGAAAGAGTGGTTTTAGAGATACAAACAAGGCTGAGCTTCATCCATTTCCTTGCATTTGGTCCACATCCTTCTAAAGCTTTCCTGGACATGAACTTGTCCAAATGTATTTTAAATAGTGTATTTGTACCCACCTCCAAAACTTCTTCTGACTTTTTCCATGCACATACTGCTCTGTGTGGAAAACACTACCCCTCCCAGCCTTCTAAGACTCTTCTCTCACCTTCAGATGAGACTCTTTAGTTTTTGACGTCCCTAGTCTGCAATAAAGACCGTGATTATCCATCATACCTTTGTCCCTCTTAATTTTTAAACCAAGGTCACCCTTCAGCAGAGTTCACTTCAGGGCAAACAGTCCCAGCCTATCCATATCCCAAAACTTCCAATCCCAGCAGAATCTTTGTGGATGTCTTCTCTAAATTAATCACACTCTTCCTCTGGACAAGCTGAAGTCTTGTCAACATCCTTTATAGCTATAACATACCATCCCAACTGTGCTTAATGCCCCAACCAATGAAGGCAAGCATGGCATTTGCCTTGGTCAACACTTTGTCCACCTGTGTTGCCACTTTCAGGGACCAATGAGGTTGCACACCTCGCTCCCGACAGTGTAAGTTGTGTTTGTTTAATTTCCCAAAATCCCAAAATTTCACAGATCAATTCCATCACCTGTTCCATTGGCCACTTACCTAGTTCAAAGTTCAAAGTAAATTTATTATCAAACTATGTATACCATAAACAATCTAGAGATTCATCTTCTTGCAGATACCCACAAAACAAAGAAACACAACAGGATCCACGACAAACCACACACAACAAAAACTAACAAGCATCCAATGTGCAAAAGAGGATGAATCGTGCAAATAATAAGAATATGTAAACAAATGATACATAGAACATGAGTCACAGAGTCCCCAAAAGTGAGTCCACAGCTGCAAAGTCAGTTCAGCGCTGAGGCGAGTGAAACTGGTCCAGGACTCCTGTATGTCCTACCCAATGGTGGTAGTGTGAAGAGAGGTAGATGTTTCATATTCAGACAAATGGGATGGGCTCAGGTGGAAGGATTGTGCTGGTACTGTCACAAGTGCGGAGCGAGGGTGGGGCCCAAATGCAGGACACAAACACGTTTTGTAGGGTTAACTAAAGAGAATTTATTAATAATTACAAGGAAAGCCATGATGCAAGGATAGAACAGAAAGAAATCAAGGAGAGAGCAAAGCGGAAGCAGGAATAAGCGTAATGGACTGGGAACAGGACTAGGTGTGTCAAGAAAGCAAGGGAAATGGGGAAGAAACGACACTGGACAAGACACAGGCCCTTAACAAGACTAGGATACTGGGCCTGGGCTAGGACTAGACTAGGAAAGCGGGACCTGGACGAGGAACTAGGAACTTGGAACCTGGACAAGGACTCCGAGCCAGAGACTGGACAGGGACCCGGTACCTGGGTCTTGACTCGGGCTCGGACTCCGGATCTAGGCGAGGACAAGACGTGGTAAGGCAACAGGATTGGACGAGGAAGATAGATAGATAGATAAATTGGGTTTCGTTACAGCCGCACCAAGCAAGAATAGAGCATAAATATAGCAATGCAAAAACTACAAACAATCAAACAACAAAATGCAAACTATGCCAGATGGAAAATAAGTCCAGGACCAGTCTATTGGCTCAGGGTGTCTGACCCTTCATGGGAGGAGCTGCAAGTTCGATGGCCACAGGCAGGAACGACCTCCCATGCCGCCCAGTGTTGTATCTCGGTGGAATATGGCCGAAGTCCAACAGTAAAAGGTTCAATATCCAGTCTACAAACATGTTCCTTGATCGTAATATGACCCGGATTGCACCATCTGTTGTTAACCAGAACAGTAAGCACCGAACTCCTTTACGCTTACCGCTCTCAGTGCACTTCCGGTCAGCCCGAACGGTCTGGACAGGACGAGAACACAAAGCTTTGACTTGGACTTGGACCTGGACTTGGAACTGGAACCTGGAACTTGGGTCCCGGACATGGACTGGATACTTGAACCTCGGAGCTTGGATTTGATCCACGAAACCTGGACCTGGACTTGGACACGAGGAGACAGTTCCCAACACAGGGTAGCGACAGACAGTCGGGCCTACCCTGTGGAGGCGAGGACAAGAAACACTGAGCCAGGGCTCCTCTCAGGACACAGGACAGAGTCGGAACTCTTTTTGACACAGGGTCAGGACCCTTCTAGGGCACAGGGCTGGGACCCCTTTTCGACACAGGACATGGAGACGGAGACCACATAATGATAGACAGTTTCTTCGCTGGACACAAGTGCGCTCCAAGCAGCGGCGAGATCTTGACTCCCCCCGGCGGGTTATCTTTGATGGACCTGCTCTTGCAAGGGAAGGCGAATTGCTGGCACTTGCTTCAGGAGGAGACTTGGCTTGCTGCGGCAAGAAACTTTGTTGGCTCCGGCAAGGTGACTTTGGCTCGCACTAGCTTCGGTGACCTCGTTAATGCTCCATAATGCTCTCGCACCGAACGGCTGAAAGCCGGAGACTTATAAACTGCCGGTTCAGTCGAGAGTAAATTGCCCTTAATCCAGAGGGACACGGGAAAACAGGGAATTAAAGGGAAACAAGGAGTCAACTGTCCCGATCGTAACACAAACAAAGGAAGTTTAAAGGGAACCTGATCCCGACCATGACAGGTACAGAGTAACGTGGCTGAACACTGGTTCATTTTCCAGATCCCATTATAAAATTCGACAACTCTTTCCACTGTCCACCACACTACAGTGTCATCTGAAACTTATTAATCATGTGACTTACATTATCATTACAAATTATTAATATCAATGACAATAACAGTGGTTAATGAATAACAGCACTGATCCCGATGGCACACCACTGGTGATAAAGTCTGATGTTGTCAGACTTCACAATCACAATCTTATCCCTTCCGCCAAGCCTATTCCGTATCCATCCAGTTAGCTCACCATGCGAGCTCACATTACAGATCAGTCGACAATGCAAGATCTTGTCAAAAGCCTTGCTAAGCTCTATGGGCTAAAGACTACTGCCCTGACCTCAGCAGTCCCTTATATTATCTCTTCCAAAAAAGTCAGCCATATTTGATTGAAAGAGGATATCCCATGCCCAAAATCACATTGACAATCCCAAATCAGATCTTGTTTTGGCAAATTCAGGTAGATCCTGTCTCACACAATCACCTCCAGTAAGTTACTCACCAGTGATCTTGTGCTCACCTGCCTGGAATGGGACTGGATCAGTAATCTATTGACTCAGAAATGTGGAAACACGCTGAGACATTAGTGGGCAGTGACAATGATGACTCCAGTCAAATAAAAATCTTTACTTGTGAAGAACTGTGAGCACGTGATGAGGGACGATGCTGTTGTCTTCTCAGTCCATGTGGAATTCAATGATAGCAATTGACAATGTGGGCAGATTCCTTAGAACACAGTGACAGCTTTAAATAAAACATCTTTGTTTATTATTATTATGTTCTTTATCTTTTGTGTTTTTGTGCTGCAGTAGACCAGAGTAACAATTATTTCATTCTCTTTTACACTTGTGCACTGGAAATGACATTAAACAATTTTGAATCTAGAGTCTAGAATCTGCTTGTGTAAATTTGATTTTATCAGTCCATATTCTGAAAAACTTCTCCCTCAGTTTCAGGTGCTTTATGGGCAGAAGATAAAGTGAGAGGAGTTGTGGGAAGAGCGATCACAATCGATTGGCACTATGCACTAATATATCGCTCAAACTCAAAGTTTTTGTGCCGCATATGGGATCGCCGATGCACATCCAGAGTGAATACAAATGGGCAAAATGAGCAGTATGGAAGAATGACAATCAGAGATAACACATCCCAGGGAATATTTACTGTTACTATGGAGCACCTTGACTCTAACGATACAGGGGATTACATATGTGTAATTACATCATCTGGCAATTCTCCAATATTTAACGTGTATCTACAAGTATCTGATGGTAGGTTTCCCATTGATTGACTTTATCTTTCCACTGAAGTGTCTGATTCATGTTTTCTCTGGGAAGTGTCAGGGCAGCACCGATATTCCGCGGTCTGTTACAGTGCAGGCCCCCATGGGGAGGGTGCCTGTTTCAGGAAACCCCACTCCAGTTGCTCTCATCCAGTGTGGGGTCTGACCCACTGGTTTCCAGTGGGAGGCTCAGCACATTATCCTGCTTCTGAACCGTATGGAACGTTACTCTGTCAGTGGTTTGCATTCAGACTAAAACTAATCATCTGCTATTAACAGGTCAATGAGAAACAAGTGTTACACATGGTCTAAACACTTCAGAAAGCATAGAAAGGGAATCAGATCCAGATCACAACAGATTGTGTTCAGTCCTCCCAGGGCAGACTGTTCTGTTTCCCATCCCTGCTTCGTGGATTAGTCACTCCCACCCCTACCCTGCACTCTCTCTGTGCTCTCATAAACCACCCGCCGGCACCCATAGACCATACACTTCCCGGCAGCCAGTCTCCCCATCCAGCCCATTTCTGGTGGGAAATAGAGCAATGGGGTTAGGGAGAACTTGGGATACAGTCCAGCACAAGAATAGATTCTTTGGCCCACCATGTCTACACTGACCATGATATCATTCTAAGCTATTTCCATCTTATTGCATGTGATCCATATCTCTCCAATTCCTCCCTTTTCATGTCCATGTCCAAAAGCTTCTTAAATATTGACATGATATCCCTTTCACCAACTGGTCTGACTGTGTGTTCCATGCAGTCACTACCCACAGTGTAAAGAAAAGCTTGTCTCGCAAACATCCTTAAACTTTTCCCCGATTACATTAAAACTATGCTCACACTGATTTGATATCTCAATTCTGGGAAAATGATTCTGACTATCTTCCCTATCTATGGTCTTCTAGAACTTTATAGACTTCTATCAGATCTCTCCTCACCCTCCTACAATAAAGCGAACACAAACCAAGTTTTTCAAACTTCTCCCCATAACTAATACACTCCTATTCAGGAAACATATATTTATTTATTTATTTGTTGGTTTGTTTGGAACACCATGGAATCAACCCTCCAACCCTCGGTCCACACCGCCCAGCAATCCCCAGATTTAACCATAGCCTAATCACAGGACAATTTACAATGACCAATTCACTTACCAACTGGTAGGTCATTGGAATTTGGGAAGAAACCAAAGCACCCGGAGGAAATGCACACAGTCAAGGGGAGAAAGTACAGACTCCTTACAGACAGTGGCAGGAATTGAACCCAGGTCACTGGTACTGTAAAGCATTGTGGTAACTATTATGCTACTGTGTCACCCCTGGTACCATTGTGGTGAGCCTCCTTACCCTCTCCAAAACCTCAACATCTTTCTTATTGTGTTGCAACCAGAAGTACGCATTATGTTCTCAATATAACCTAACCAGAGTTTTATGAAGCTACAAAATGCCTTGTCAGATTTAGTCTCTAACATGCAGAATGAAGAAAGAAAACGTGCTGAATGCTTTCATTACTATTATGTTCACTTGTGTTGCCAATTTCAGGGAGCAATGGACTTGTACCCCAAGAACTCTCTGTACATCAATTCTGAAGGGACTCAGATTTTAAATTCCAGGTGACGTCACACTCCCCTAATGAATAAAGAGTGTTTGAAGGCCCTGGGCCTGTGCTCATCAGAGTTTAGAAGAATGAGGGAGGATCACATTGAAAGCTATCAGGCATTGAACAGCCTAGTGGATGTGGAGACGATGTTTCAACAGTAAGAGTATATAGGACCTGAAGGCACAGACTCAGAATAGGACATCCCTTTAAAGTAGAGATCAGGAGGAATTTCTTCAGCCAGAAGCTGGTGAATCTGTGGATTTCATTGCCACAGGCAGTTGTGGAGGCCAAATCATTGGATATATTTAAAATGGAAGTTCATTGGTTCTTCATTAGTAAGGGCATCAAAGGATACAGAGAGAAGGCAGGAGAATTGACTTAGACCATAAGACCATAAGACCATAAGATATAGGAGCAGAAGTAGGCCAATCGGCCCATCGAGTCTGCTCTTCCATTCAATCATGGGCTGAGCCAATTCTTCCAGTCATCCCCACTCCCCTGCCTTCTCCCCATACTCTTTGATATCCTGGCTAATCAAGAACCTATCTATCTCTGCCTTCAATACACCCAGTGACTTGGCCTCCAGAGCTTCTCAGGGCGTCAAATTCCAGATTTACCACCCTCTGACTAAAGTAATTTCTCTGCATCTCAGTTCTAAAAGGACATTCTTCAATACTGAAGTCGTGCCCTCTTGTCCTCGAATCCCCTACCATGGTAAATAACTTTGCCATATCTAATCTGTTCAGCCCTTTTAATCTTCGGAACGTTTCTATGAGATTCCCCCCTCATTCTCCTGAATTCCTGGGAATTCAGCCCAAGAGCTGCCAGATGTTCCTTATACAGTAACCCTTTCATTCCTGGAATCATTCTCGTGAATCATCTCTGAACCCTTTCTAATGTCAGTATATCCTTTCTAAAATAAGGAGCCCAAAACTGCACACAATACTCCAAGTGTAGTCTCACAAATGCCTTATAGAGCCTCAACATCACATCCCTATATTTATTCTATATGTAGCCCCCCGGCAAGCCTCAGGGTCGCTCAACTCACTGTCGTCTAGGGAAACAGCCCTCGGACCCGCCAAACTGGGTAATTAAGTTTGTGTGGATGCTGTGTGATGTACCCCACCCTGCCAAATAACAGACAATACACCATATACAATCAAATGAATGACAGTTTATAGATATTACTGGAACTATATAATTAATAGAGATAAAATATAAAGCGCCACACTTATCAAAGTTCAATCCCTTCGTGCACGACAGTTGGAGCTCTAGTAACATCCTCTCTTCACCATTCGATCCCCTCTGACCACCTCGACCTGCCACCTGGGACCAACCACAGTGGTGGACCAGACACACCACACGAGTCTGTCTCCATCTCCTCTCCTCGCCAAAGACCCTGGATCTCGGACTCCTGCTCGGGGTTCGACCTCGTTAATTGGTTCACAGCACCTTGTCCATTCTCTTGCTCTCCATCGCGCCTTCTGCCCAAAAACCCGCGCATCACACGAACTCACAGACACACTAGAAAGAATAACATCTATCCCAATTGGTTTGTTCACACTCTTATCAATAACATAATCCAAACAAGCTGCTAGCGGGAGAACTTTCTCAGCTGTTAACATAACAAAGAAGCCATTTTAATTATAACATAACAAAGAATCCATTTTAATTAGCCTATGCAATAACATAAAAGAAGAAACCTCTACATATACCTCCAGAAATGAATGCCAACATTGCATTCGCCTTCTTCACAACTGACTCAACCTGGAGGTTAACCTTTAGGGTATCTTACACAAGGGCTCCCAAGTCCCTTTGCATCTCTGCACTTTGAATTCACTCCCCACCTAAATAATAGTCTGCCTGTTTATTTCTTCCACCGAAGTGCATGACCAGACACTTTCTAACATTGTACTTCATTTGCCACTTCTTTGCCCATTCACCTAAACTATCTAAGTCTCTCTGCAGGCTCTCTGTTTCCTCAACACTACCCGCTCCTCCACCTATCTTTGTATCATTGGCAAATTTAGCCACAAGTCCATTAATACTGTAGTTGAAATCATTAACATACATCGTAAAAAGCAGCAGTCCCAACACCAACCCCTGTGGAACTCCACTGGTAACTGGCAGCCAGCCAGAACAGATTCCCTTTATTCCCACTCTCTGTTTTCTACCGACCAGCTAATGCTCCACCCACGCTAGTAACTTCCCTATAATTTCATGGGCTCTTATCTTGCTAGGCAGCCTCATGGATGGCACCTTATCAAAGGCCTTCTGAAAATCCAAGTGCAGCACGTCTACTGCATCTCCTTTGTCTACTCTGCTTGTAATTTCTTCAAAGAATTACAGTATGTTTGTCAGGCAGGATTTTCCTTTCAGGAAACAATGCTGGCTTTGGCCTATCTTGTCACGTGGAGGGATATTAAATCAGCCATGATGGAATGGTGGAGCAGACTCAATGGAGTGAATAGCATAACTCTGTTCCTATCTCTTATGACCCTATGGTCTATGGTCTTTCTGATTCTCCAGTCTCACATAGATCTCAAAACTAATGGGTTCCCTTCCTGCTACAGGTCACTGAAACCAATCACAATTATACTCTCCCTCAATAGATATCAGTACTAATGGGATCCCTTCCTGCTGTAGGTCACTGAAACAAATCACAATTATACTCTGTCCGTAAAGTCACCATTCATTTTGTACATATCTGACAATTTCCTGCTTTCATATTATGGGGGTTTTCCTGGACACACGCAAATGCCGCCATTGCAAAGTCAAACTGTTAGGTGCCACTTTAGACTGTCTCCTTGTGTCTGAGAGAGATTGTAACTGATTTTCACACTGACACAGACTTTGTGTCATCAATGCTGTTCTGATCTGGAGACCTGCTGTGTTCAGGGATAATGTCAGACATGGCAGTTCAGGCAGATGTGAGGATGCAGAGACACAGAGAGGAAGATGATCTGCTCAGTTTGCAAACTGGTGGGTCCTGGTTGAGATACAGAATTGCTGAAATCTTCGGAGTGTTTGATTTTCAGAAGTTCACTGATTCTTTTCCACAGAACCCGTGTCTGTTCCTTTGCTTCGATTTTCACCACCAACAAGTGGCTCAAGTTGTAGGGACTCTGTATCAGTGTCCTGTGAGTCTGTCCATGGATCCCTTCCCATTCAGTACTCATGGTATGAAAAGACCCCATCTGTGGATTCAAAGATCTCTGACACAAATAAACTGGATCTACGCTGTCAATCCTTAAAATACAAAAATCATCTATATTATTGCAAAGCCTCAAATGTTAATGGAACAATGTCCAGTGAAATGGTCAACGTATCCATCTCCAACAGTGTCAGGACCTGCAGAAATGTGATTGAAGTCAACAGCATGGGTAAGTAGTGCAGGGTTTGATTCTTTATGATGGTCAATGGAGTATAACTGAGCAACTGTGGCGTGCTGGATTTTCTGTTGTTGGATCTTCACTCAGGAGCATGGAGTGTATGCTGTCACCACTTTTCAAAGAATCAACAGCCTTTTGGCACAGCAGTTCAAACCTCAGTCTCTCACCAGAGTGTCTCCTGCTTTCGATCTGCTCTCGGTGGCTGGGTGTGAATGTGGTAATTTTTTCGGCCATTCATTAAGATAGTCCTTCCAAGGTAAACTACCGCAAGATGCAAAGTAAATCCATTATCAAAGTACATATATGTCACCATATTCTACCCTGAGTTCCATTTTCCTGCAAACATTCACAGTAGAAACAAATACATAAAACAGAAGCAATGAAAAACACACAATCCAAGATGGACAAACAACCAATGTGCAAAAGACACATACAAATACAAAAGGATCAAATTATTAACACGTAAATAAATAATTAATGTTGAGAGCATTAGTTGGTAAGTCCTTGGAAGCGAGCAGTTCAGTGTTGAAGTGAGTGAAGGTATCCATGCTAGTTCAGGAGCCTAATGGTTGAAGGGTAATAACTGTTTCTGACCCTGCTGGTGTGACACCTCCTGCCCAATGGCAGCAGCGTGAGGAGAGCATGGCCTGGATGGTAGCAGTCCTTAATGATGGATGCTGCTTTCTCGTGGCAGAGCTCCTTATAGACTTTTATCCATGTTTGCTCTACCTGAATTTATTAACAATTATCTGTGCTGCATTTGAGAGAAAATGGGCTGAGTCATAAAATCAAAGCAGTTGTACCTTGATAAAATGAGCAGAAATCACATGGATTGTGAATGTTTGTGTCCTGAAAGCCAACATATCTTTCTCTAATAGATGGAATTGAGAGATGTGACCTCAAAAAACTGTGTATCCTAGTTCACTGAGTCTCCAAGCAAAAGTGTAGATAGACTGAACTCAAATGAATCCTATAATGAGTAGCTTCAAGAAACATTATTGAAGAGGGAAGGGTTATATTGGAATCATTCAACCACTCAACCAATGGAGACTTGGATAAATTATATTGGGCCTTACTATTTCCCCAATTCAGCTAATCAGAAATACTTAGGAAAAAATTAGTATTGCTTAGACTGGGGCAATAACAATAATGTAGATAATTTCCTAAATGGTAATAGAATAGAAAGGGGGGGAAATATAATGAGTTTTGAATATCTTTGTACATCTTTCAGTGAAGGTAAACCATGCAGATGCAGCAGGGCATAAGGCATGCAAATTGTATTCGGACTTTCAGAGAGATTTGAGTAAAGGAACAAGCATGAAACACTGTAATGATACAGGGATTTTATCAGTTAGGACCAAAGTTCAAATACATTTATTATCGAAGTATGTATACCATATACAACTTTCTGATTTGTCTCCTTGCAGGCAGCCACATAACAAAGAAACCTAATAGAACTGCAGAAAAAAAAAGATACCATTCAAACAATGATAGTAAGCAAATAGCATTCAGGAGTGAAATTCATGCAAGTGAGTCCACAGCCATGAAGCCAGTCACAACCCGTCTCAGAGCCTGTTAGTTGCAGGCCACAGCCTCAGTTCAATGCTGAGATGAGTAAATCTTGCAGAGCATTTAGCCTCACTTCAGCCAGTCCCTCTCATCCAGCCCTGACACCCGGACCTTTTCAATCTGGCCTGGTGCTTAAATCGGTCACATATTGACTTGTTCCTTGCTCTCGGGCCACCAGCATTGTCAGCAGATTTGAGCCAATGAACGATGTTCTTGTTATGGAAGGCGGCAAGCAAAGGATCAGCAGACTGATTTCTGGAATGTCACAAGTGACAAAAGATCAGAGATTTGGTTGATAAGGTTTTTATTTGCTGGAGTGTAGAAGGCTGAGAGGTGATCTCATAGAAACTTGCAATATTTTAGCAGGGTGATAAGCAGGTAGGTTGCCTCCAATGCCAGGGAATACAGGACAGTGCATGGAATCTGAGAATAATCTAAGGGTGAGCTATGAGGGGTGATTGATAAGTTCGTGGCCTAAGGTAGAAGGAGTCAATTTTAGAAAACCTAGCACATTTGTTTTTCAACATAGTCCCCTCCTACATTTACACACTTAGTCCAGCGGTCGTGGAGCATTTGGATCTTGGACCTCCAGAAAGTGTCCACAGCAGGGATGATTTTTATGTTTGTGGCCTATGGTAGGTGGAGATGAGTAACACAGCTCTAGTTTCATGCACATGCAGTTCAACTCTTTGAGTGATTATGTACAAAGTTTGAAGTTAATAATTCATCTCCTTTTACCTTAGGCCACACATTTATCAATCACCCCAATGAGTTATTTATTAACTTCAAACTTTCTGTATAATCACTCAAGGAGTTGAACTGCATGTGCATGTAACGAGAGCTGTGTAACGCTGTAACGCATCTCCTTCTACCTTAGGCCACGAACTTATCAATCACCCATGCTGTGGACACTTTCTGGAGGTCCAAGATTCTTATGTTCCACAACCGCTGGACTAAGTGTGTAAATGTAGGAGGGGACTATGTTGGAAAATAAGTGTGCTAGGTTTTCTAAAACGGACTCCTTCTACCTTAGGCCATGAACTTATCAATCATCCCTCATATTTAAGACTGCGACTAGGAAAGATTTCTTCTCCCAGAAAGTGATGAACATGTATTCAAGTAAGATCTAGTTACTTTTTTCAGAGGTGGAGAGATTAAGAGATATGGGAAACAATTACTCTCCCAGAAATACTGGAGATCAGAGGGTTTATTGAAAGGTAAAACAGGGGTGAGGCAGGGGTGTGTGCTAGTGCCAGTGCTCTTTAACATCTTCCTCTTGTGTGTTACCAAGCTTCTCCACAACAAGACTGAAGACATCAGCAGTGTGGCAGTGGACGTCAGATTAGATGGCAACCTCTTTGACATTGGGAGGCTCCACACAACCACCAAACTCCGTGGAGAGCAGGACCTGGAACTGCAGTATGCAGACCACTGTGCTCTTGTGGCCCATACTCCAGAGGATCTTCAGACTGTCCTTGCTGTGGTGGTGAGAGCGTACAGCACGATTGGGCTGACTGTCAATACCACTTTGCCAGTGGAGTACCAGCATCCCACCCACTCTACCTGCCTTCACTGTTGGTGATGAAAAGCTGTTAGTAGTGCCATCTTTCAAATATCTGGGGAGCATTCTGTCTGAGGATAGCGGCATTGACAACGACATCCAGAGCCGCATTAAACAGGCATCAGCTGCCTTTGGGAAACTTCAGCGTAGAGTCTTTCAGAACAGGAGTCTTTGTCCCTCCACAAAGGTCGCCGTATACCAAGCAGTCTGTGTCACCACCCTCCTTTATAGCTGTGAAGTATGGCCTACGGCCATCACATCAAGTCCTTGGAGTGCTTTCACATAAGCTGCCTCCAGTGTGTCCTGGGAATTACTTGGCGTGAGCGGGTGTCTCACACTGAAATACTCGTAAAGACCAACTGCAGAAGTATGGAGGCCATGATCACCCAGCGTCAGCTGCAATGGCTGGGGCACGTGATAAGGATGCCCCCATGCCAGCTAACCCGCAGAGTGTTATACGGCCAGCTACATCATGGTCGACGCTCAGCTGGAGGGCTGAAAAAGTGCTATAAGGATCAGATGAAGAATGCTTTAAGGAAGTGCAAGATCAGACCCAAGGACCTGGAGGATGTTGCTGCTGACCGTATCACTTGGCGACAGCTGTGTAGGGACGGGGTTCGTATTCTGGGGATGGAAAGAACAACCAGAAGACAGCAGAAGAGAGCCAGGAGAAATGCAGCCATGGTTTCCACCACTACTACATATGCATGTTCCACCTGCAATAGAGCTTGTGGGTCCAGGATAGGACTGTATAGTCATCAAAGGTCACACCGTTAAAGGAGTGGACGTTGTCATCCGATTTCGATGGACAACCAAAGAAGAAGAAAGTCGGTATTCACCAATAATATCAGAATGGTGATGGGAAAACTGATGTGACTGAAAACCAATAAATCTCCAGGTTCTGATACTCTACATCCCAGAGGACATAAGGAATTGGCATGAGAAAACTATAGATGCATTATCGGCCATATTTAATTCCAATGGACAGGAGAGATGCTAACCCTTCTATTTTAAAAAAGGAGGTACAGAGAAGAGTGGAAATTATAGAGCAACTAGCCTGACATGAGTTATCAGGAAATGTGGTGAAGCAGGACAAAAGGCAAAACCAAAATATTGAATTGGTCTTGTGTTTCTTTGTGCCCATTATAAATTCTCCCATTTCGGTCTATTAGATGGCCAATATTTGTTTTAGTTAATCTTCTCTTCACATATCTATAGAAGTTTTCACATAGGTATATATGTTCCCTGTAAACCTGCTCATGTTCTGTATTTTCAATGCTTTAATCAATTACTTTGTTTTGTCATGAATTCTAAACTACTTCTAATACTCAACTTTGCTGTTTCTACCAAACATTTCACATTTCGTTGAACCTAATAGATCTACAAATCTCATTTGAGAGTCGTGCTCAACAGTCTAAAAGCTTCAGAGGGGATCTCTTTAATACATGAAATATTCCCTGAGGGATGGATGGAGTTTATGTTGAACTCCTTGCCTGCTCTCCTTCTTCCTCTGGTGCTCCCCTCCCCCTTTCTTTCTCCCTAGGCCTCCCATCCCATGATCCTTCCCTTCTCCAGCCTTGTACCCCTTTTGCCAATCAACTTTCTAGCTCTTAGCTTCATCTGTCCCCCTACAGTCTTCTCCTATCATTTCGGATCTCCTCCTCTCCCTCCTACTTTCAAATCTCTTACTATCTCTTCTTTCAGTTACACCTGACAAAGGGTCTCGGCCCAAAACGTCGACTGTACCTCTTCCTAGAGATGCTGCCTGGCCTGCTGGGTTCACCAGCATTTTGTGTGTGTTGCTAGAATTTTCAGCATCTGCAGATTTCCTCGTGTTTATGTACAAATGATTGCACTTAATTGGAGTTTGTACTGAGGAACAGCCTTTTCATTGAGAAAACGTCCTGCATTATCCTGTTGGATAAAAAGTGTACTTGAACCATTATCTGCCTGAATACTCAAGCACAGTTATGACCACGCCCCTGCAGAGGGTGATGGGGCCCCGGAAAGAAGTCTCCCCATGGCTGGCAGAGGCCAGCTCCCTGGCTGGAACTTCCCCTTATGATTGGGATTACAGTTCCCTCAGTCCAAGTCCCCAGCGGCATCTCCACACCACCAGTACCTGAATACGGGAAAGAATCCAAATTGTCAGTGAATGTAATTGGGTGCTCAGGAGAACAGCAATAAGCATAACACCACTACAGCACCAGTGATCAGCGACCGGAGCCCAATTCCCACCACTGTTGCAAGTTGTTTGTGCATTCTCCCAGTGACTGTGTGGGTTTCCTCTGGGTACTCTGATTTCCTGTCACGTTCCAAAGGCACACGGGCAAGTATTAGTAATTCATAGGCAAGCCATTTTGGTGCTGGAAGCATGGAACACTTGCAGGCTTCCCCCAGAAAATATGCTGTGTTGGTTGTCATTGCTAACAATGCATTTCACTGTGTGATCTGATGAACATATGACAAATAAATCTCATCTTTAATCTTTAAATGTGTATTGGATAACAGATCACCTTTGGTCTACCGTGCTCAAGTACCCATTGGTCCACCGATTGTGCTCTCTTGTTTTTGCAAATACAAAGCAGATAAAATTTAATTTGATTTTCTTTTAACAGGGCCAATCCATTTCTGTGAAAATACTGTGACAGAATCTACGACAACTACACAAGGGGAAGAATCTAAATCAGATAAAATGTAAAGTATAAGTTTCTCTCTACGGCTGGTTTCACTGCTACTCCTTCCAAATAGAGCCAGTTGGGAGAGAAATCTGTTTCTCTTTAACTGGTATTAAAAACATTTGACATGATTAACTTCAATGAAATGATGTGTTGGAAACTGATTTTCTTGTACAGGTGTCAAGCCTGAGATCAAAGATAATCTTCTTACCCTAAATATTCTGAGTACTAAAGTCATTGTTGTATATTAGAACAACAGGCCCTTCAGCCTGACTCGTCCAAGCCAAACAAGGGTCCAGACAGCCGCAAAACAAAGAAAACCATGGAAACCATTCAAAGAAGAGGTTCGGCTACATGGTCAGCAACTCTGTCTGTCAGAGAAGAAGCCACCAATCAATTCTTTAATGTAACAGTTCCAATGAAATGTTTGTAAAAGAACATGTGAGGGTTCCCAAATAGCCCGGACAATAGTTACTCTTTAACCAAATCGCTATCATTGGTCGTGGTCACATTTCTACTTGTGAGACCTTGCTGTGAGCAGATCGGCTATTGCAATTTCCCACACTGTCAACAGTGTCTAATGTTCATTTTCTGATCTGCAGACATCCTGAATGCATGAAAAATGCTGTGTAAATGTCAGACTTTACAAATGGCCAAGAATAAGTTTCAAACCAGGACTGACCCTTTCCTATTCTTTACCACAGGCCTACTTACATAATTGTGCTCAGTGTCGTTGGAACTCTTCTCATACTACTTGTCATTTGTCTACTTTGCTACCTGAAGAGAAAAAACAGGGGTAGGTTTCTTTTTTCCTTTAATTATTTCATGATGAATATGATAACTAGCAGCTGAACCTTAAAGAACTTGATTTCGTTGCCGTCAACAAAAAGCCAGGATTAGAGTGCCAATTTGTTGGTTTACAACACATGATAAAATGGTGTTGCTTCCACTGAACCTGGTGACTCCATTATTCCTGAAACATCAGGTGATGGAATCTCACCTCAGGTGTGGAATGGCAGAGAACCAAGAGGCTGGGTTGAAGAAAGATTTAGGTGGTCTCACTGTTGTACTCAGTTTTGGGGAATTAGCTGTTGTATTTGAAGGTGTATTCCATAAGCTGTTCCTCAGTACAACTTCCAAATTAAAAGCAATCATTTGGACAATGTATGTGTAAACTCATTCTCTCATGTCATTCTCAAAAAAAAAAGATCAGGTGTATCTTTCACCTATCTACCACTCACTATATATCACTGGACAAAGTACCCTGCTCTCATTGGTTGCTGTAGATTAAGTCACGGGTCTGCTTTGCTGAGATGATCCTGAGATGGGCACCACGGTAGCGTAGGGGTTAGCACCACACTGTTACTCCTTGGGGCTTTTTGGAGATCGGAGTTCAATTCCGATGTTGTTCTGTACAGAGTCTCTGTGTCCAGCCCATTGAACGTGTCTCTGGGTGCTCCAGTTTCCTCCCACTCTCCAAAGAGAGTTATATGGTCATTGTAAATTGTTCCATGATTGGATTAAGTTTAATCAGGCTTGTCGGGGTCACTGGGTCAGCGTGGCACAAAGGGCCAGAAGGGTTTACTCTGTGATGTATAAATAAATAAATAAGTAATCTTGTGTCCTTTAAGTAGACTTTGTAAACCATTGAAGAGAACTGTGAGTACAGAGATCATCTCTGTGTTATTATTAGATGGGGAAATGGAGTTGAACACTGGAAAATAAAGCCCCTGCAGCCTCCAACTCACTGGCTGAAAATTAAGACAACTAATATTTCAACTGCTCCCCGTGATTTAGTTTCTGGCCTCTCTCTCTCTCTCTCTCCCCAACAAACCAGACAATTACTTTCAGCGTAGTATTATCCCCTAGCCAGTGTTTATTGCAAAGATCTGAACCAAAGGAATGCATTCTTTTCCAAAGAGAAATTCCCTAAATATTCCCTGAGATATAGGCAGAAAAGTGCTAGGGATGCACAGCATGTCAGATGGCAGCTATGGAGAGAGGAACAGCTGATCCTTCAAGGCAATGGTCTTGCATCAGAACTGGAATATGTGAGCAATAACGAGTCTTGAGATGCAGAGGAAGTACGGAAGGAAGCACAAAAGAGAGGGTTTCTGAGGGAGTACAGGACAGAATAAGTTCATAAGGAATGATGACGTGTGAGACAAAAGGTGGGTAGTAATAGGATAAATGAAGATTTAAAGATGGGCAGGCTTTGAGATTTGATTTCTGCATCGGTGACATTATCCTCATCAGTAATAGAATGTACTGCTCTTGATTTCCTTTGAAATTTCTCTTTATATGGTTAACTACCATTAATTAAAAAATGGGAAGCAGGATTTGGGAAATAAAATCTGTTCACAATTCAACTTGCACTATTCTGCCCTCACTCAAGGGTTTTCCCTATTTTTTAGACTAGACAGATAGATAAACTCCAGTCCAGGTGTAGTTGTAGTCTGAAGGTGGTTTTATTGGTCACCAATGCATTGCAGTGCACAAGGAGCTGAGTAAAAAGACAATGCTTCTAGCTGTTCTCACAAGAGATGGATTCAAATGTTGATTAAAATTCCTTTGACTCATCACAAGTTGTTTCTGATAAATGAACGAATAAGTACACAAGTGATTATAAAAAGGCCAACCTAATGTCAAAGGTCAATTGCTTAGAAACACAGTAGTAAGGAATGAAAAACTGCTGTAAACTTACAAGTAAGCAGTGATATCTAGTGGCTAGAAATAAAATAGCAAACTATATCAGGAAGGAACATGAGATTCACTAATAGTCTAAGGCCATCAAAGCCGTTCATTGAGGATGGGACATTCGGTTTCCATATGAAATTGTTTATCTTGGTGTTGAATTTGAAAGGATTTATGGTCAGTTGGTAAATGAGATGATTTTTATTTTGGGCAGTTTGTTCCTCCTGCCTGAGGGACAATCTACCACAGAGTCCTGGGGAGATCAGTGAGATGTTCATGGGACAGTGTGAATATTGTCAGGTAATCTGCTCCATCATATTGTGAAGGAGAAATATTCTCTAAGCACACACACACAGACAATGAAGGAAATGTAGGTAAATCAGACAGAATTTGTAGCAATAAAAAGAAAGATAAAATTTCAAATCCAAAACCTTTATCATAATGTTCAAAGATGATAAACGTTAGTTTTCAGTAGCAGAGAAGGTGAGGTAAAAAACAATATGATCCTTTCTGAACATTGTGCAGTAACCAGAGCAGAGGTTTGCTCTGTGTGAAGAATCACTACTGTGTTGCAGCTGGGGTTCCCGTGGTTCTGAGATTCAGTATGGGTGTCATGGTAACCTAGTGGTTCATGTGAAGCTATTACAGCTCGGGGCGTTCTGAAGTTTGCAGTTCAATTCCAGTGCCGTTCTGAAAGGAGTCTCTGTATGTCCTCCCTGTGGGATGCATGGATACACTCCGGGTCCTCCAGTTTCCTCCCACAGTCCAAAGACGTACCGGGTAGGTGAATTGGTCAATGGAAATTGCACCATGATTAGGTTACGGTTAATCTGGTTTGTCCAGGGTTGCTGGGGAAGGCTGAAATTGCCTGCTGTGTGCTGTATCACTAAATAAACAAATAAATAAATCTTTATGTCTGTTCCTGACATGGAATTTTTAGCAGTAATGTTGTATTTTCCAGAATCTAAGCACAACACAACTCACGGAGAAGGCAACAAGGATACCCAGGTACGGACTTGAAGTATAAATTGTCTGAATGCTTCAGAATGTTTAGAAATTGGATTACATGGGAGTTTACAGCTCATTAATCCCCACTAGTCCAGTCTAGTATTTATATTAGACACAAACCTCCGAACCCCCCCTCATTGATTTCTATTGGCCTATCCTTCGGGTTATTTGTCTCTTTCTGTTCTGCTCATCCAGCTTTTCCTAAAGTGCGTCTATAATATTTTACCTGACTGTTCATCTAAGTGGCTCCAGTCTTTATTATCATTACTGAATGGTGAAGAGTGAGATTGGTCCTTTCTCTACTGTTAGAGATGGAGCATCTAATTGTGTAAATCTGTCTTTGGGTTCAATGGCTTTTCAGTTTACATTTTGTATATTCCCTCTGAGTCTCAAACTCAATGTGAAATCAGAAAAAATGGGTCAGATCAATTAAGAATAACAATTTTAGAGATGACACAGTAGCTTAGTGGTTAGTGTAACACTAAACAGCGCCAGTACCTTGGGTTCATTTCCACTCCTCTCTGTAAGGAGGTTTTATGTTCTCTCCGTGACCGTGTGGATTTCCTCTGGGTGCTCTGGTTTCCTCCCACATTCCAAAGAGGTTAGTATGTTAATTTGGTCACATGAGTTTAATTGGGTAATACGGGCTTGTTGGGCCAGAATGGCCTGTTACCAAGCTGTATCTTTAAATAAGTATCTGTCCTGTGCTGACCTCACCCACCCACTTTCTCACCCTACCCCTCAATCCTGACACCAGTATGAATATTCTATTGACCCTTAGGTCTGTTATCAACAATCTTTGTTCATGATATTTTCCACAGTTTTCAGCTTGCTTGTTATTATTACCTTCAATAATTAATGTTCTAATTGATTTAATTTTTCCAAATTGAATAATTAAGGTCAATATCATCAAAGAGCTTTCTCAATTTCACAATTTCATCAGTTGCTTTTCACTTTTCCAAAGGTAACTAACTGCAGAGTGGAGATTGCTGAAGGATTCTGCTCTGCCGTACATTTTCCCTTCTTTGCATCACGTTCTCTCCAAGAGCTGTACCCTCAGAGAACTGTTTGTTCCTCTTGTGCATCCTCCAGTCTTGGAATCCCACTACCAATGTCGGTAGCTTCAGCTGCCCAAATCCCACACACTAGACTTAACACCATGAACTCCTGCAATTCTGTCCTCTTAACTTTTGTTCATTAGAGATACAGCAGAGTAACCGGTCCTTCCGACCCACGAGCCACCTAATTACACCCATGTGATCAATTAACCTCCTACAACAAACCATTTAGACTGTAAATCCTAAAAATATTGTAATTTGCCCAAATAATTCTCAAGTTCATTTTGAAACTCTTCTCTTGCTAAACTCTGTGAAACACCTTGGACCAGCTTAGCATGTTGGTGTTGTAAAGCAACATGCTGTTGTTGCCCAGTTAGTAGTGGGTCCTGACTGAGGATCACAGTCATTGAGTCATAAGCTGTTATCAACCACTCTGGAAAATTAAATTCTAGAAGTTGAGGGTTTATTTAAAGGATCAGGGTTTATTTAAAGAGAGAAAACTGAGGGTGATCTAGTAGATGTGTTCAAGACTATCCAATTGTTTTACAGGATAGTGAAGGTGTTTCCACTTACAGATCAGAAAAGAACTTGAGTTATGAACATAGGATAGTTATTTTTAAAAATTGGAGGAACTTAAAACCGTAAGATCATATGGTATAGGAGCAGAATTAGGCCATTTGGCCCATCAAGACTGTTCCACCCTTCAATCATGACTGATTTATTTTCCTTCCACCCTATTTTCCTGCCTTCTCCCAGTAACCTTTCACACCCTCACCTTTCACATTCAACAGACATAAAATAGATCTTGGAAGTTATTTATCATTTCAGGAACTGGCCATGATGGAAGAAAACATCGTTTATGCAGATCTACACCATGTTCGAAGCAATGAGGCAGCTGCCCAGTTGGCTAACAGTGAAAATGGAAATGTGTATGCCAACGTGAAATTTAAAAGAAGATCAAGAGCAGTGCACTCTTTTACTGATGAGGACAGTGTCACCTACGCAGATATCAAATTTCAGAGCCAACCCGCAAGGCCCAAACGGAAAACTTCCTCTCCTCGTACCCCACAGGACTTGGAATAAGCTTGATAAAGTAATTATGTGGATGAATTAAGGCAGAAGAGTTGCGCTCAGAGGCCACTTTATTAGGTACACCTGTTGATGCTTGTTAATGAAAATATCTAATCAGCCAATCATGTAGCAGCAACTAGATGCATAAAAGCATGTATGTCAGTGTGTTCTGCATTGAAAAGTGTTCTTCTGCACACCACTGTTGTAACACATGTTTATTTAAATTACTGTCACCTTCCACCAGTCTGGCCATTGTCCTCTATAAGACCTCTTTATTTAATCTTTCTTCTGGTTCTTCTGGGAGTCAGGAAGGATGTGCATCTTAATTCTAATGATTGTTTATTTTAAACTACAAACAAACAGACAAATACAAAGCAAAATAAATTAAGAGCTGAGTAACAAAGTAAGAGGTAAATGAACAGCAAAGAATACAAAGGCAAAAAGATGGCACCTCTGAAAAATCCATTACTTTTATAGCTAAGTAGAATTCCTTATAGAGAAAAAATGGCTTAATACAATACATAATTGAAACAATTACCTCACGTGGGTAATGTGCTAATACTTACCCAGTGAAAAATGAGAAAAATGATAAACCATGAGTTTAACTGCTATAACGCTTTCTGCCAATGAGTGGGGACAAACCAGCACGTACGGTGAAAAATACGTGAGTTTTTTAAAAAGTACAGATCTTATAGAAAGAATTACTTTAAAAATGCAGTGGTTTCCAACACCTCTGACCTCTCTCAGTAACAAGGCATTTGCACGCATAGAACTGCCACTCACTGGATCTTTTTTTTTGTTAATCGCTTATGTCACATTTCTTCTCCATTCCAATGTTTGTTCTGAACAACAACTGAACCTCTTGACCAGATCTGCATGCTTTTATGCATCACATTGCTACCACATGATTGGCTGATTAGGAATTTGCGTTATGAGCAGGTGAACAGGTGTACCCAATCGAGTGGCCACTGAGTGTAACTCTTTTGCTTTAATCTATCCACATAATTACTTTGTCAAGCTTTTTTCTGAGCTGCTTCTTCCACCCAGGCCCCTTTCTAGCTCCTCTTCATCAGCAAGTATGACCTATTGGAAGCAAGGGTCTGAGTCTAGATCTCTCTGTGTTACTGCCCGTTCAGCTGCTGGCATTTTGGGCACCAATGAATGTCCTCCATCTCTGGTGGTGTTCAGGGCTTCCTTCATCATGTCAGTAGCTTCCTCTCAGTTTTCACTCTTGGTAGCTGGGCAAATCCCAGGTTGAGAATCAGCAATACCATCTCACTCAGATGCAGAAGGACTCTTCATTGCTGTTTCTATAACAGTTTTGTTTTACCTGTCAGGGTTGTTAGCCCTGAGCTGAAACCCCGAACCTGGAGGACCGGTGGACCACTCTTAGTCTGGCCTCTGCACTTTGACCTGATTGGCAAGGATAACCCTACCAAGAGACAAAGCATAGCTCTCTGGGTCACTGAGGCACACAAGCCTTCAAACCTTGACAAGGTTGTGGTCCTCTTGGAGGCTAGATCACCCCTACAAATGTCAAAATGCCCTTGCTCCTCTTTCTGAGTTCTACAATATTCACTCAAGACACACCCTCCTCAGTCATAACTTTTTTCACCTATTTAAATGCTAACAGAGTGATTATCATGTTCCAATTATACAGAGCCCTGGTAAGACTGCATCTGGACCATTTTGTGTTTCTTTCCACCTGAGGAAGGATACAGTTACAATGGATTGAGTACAGCAAACTTTTCCCAGAAGGATTCTTGGGATTTTGAGTTTGTTATATAATGAGAGATTGCTGTATGAGACTGACTGGAAATCTACTCTCTCACCTTTTGAGGCAAATTCAGCGAAACAAAGAATATAGAATGTAGATCATATCAAGGTATAACACAGGGAAAGGCCCTTTGGCTCATCCTGTCTGTGCTGACCATTATTCCAGTCCAACTAATTCCATCTGTCTGCACGTTCTTACCTGTCCATGTGTCTGTTTAAATACCTTTTCAATGTTGCTATTGTATCTGCTTCCACCACATCCCTTGGTAGACAATTCCAGGCACTACTTATACTCCCTGTGTATTTAAAAAAAATGTCTCTCACATCCCCTTCAAAGTTTCTACTGTACACCTTAAATGTGGGTCCTTTTGTATTTTACACTTCTACCCTGGAAGCTATGACTATCTCTCCTATCTATGCCTTTCGTAATTTCACACCTTTCCAATAGCTCGCCCCTCAGGCTCTGACACTCCAACTTGTCCAAGCTCCCCATATAGCTATTACACTCTAATCCAGGCAAAACCATGGTTAACCTCTATTGTACAGACATCTCCGAAGCCTCCACATTCTTTCTATAGCATGAAGACCGAAACTACAGTCAATTACTCTAAGTATTGCCAAAGTTTTACACAGTTGCAACATGACTTGCCAACTTTCATACTCAATGCTGGCAAGCATGCCATACACTGCCTTTACTGCCCTGCTCACTCGCATTGTTACTTTCGGGAGCTGTGGACTTGCATGTCACAATCTCATTGTAGATCAGTGCTCCACAGCGTCCTGCCAGTAACTATATAATTTTGTCTTGCATTTTACCTCCCAAAATGCAACACCTCATGCTTGCGTGATTTGAAGTCTATATGTCTTTTCTCTGTCCCAATTCCCAGCTGATCTATATCTTGCTGTATCCTTCGACCACATTCTTCACTATCCACAGATCCTACAATTTTATTTTGTCTACAAAACTACCTATATTTTCATGCAAATCATTTATATCTATTACAAGCAACAGAGATCCAAGCACTGAATCTTACAGAGCTCCACTGGTCACAGGCCTCCAGTCAGATAATCACCCCTCCACCATGGCCTTAGTTGTCTGTCAACATGCCAACTTTGCTTCTAACTTACAAACTCACTATGGATCCTGTGTTACTTGATTTTCTGGACCAGCATAATATGAAGGACCATGACAAAAGATTTACAACAGACCATGTGTAAAACATCTACTACATTCCCCTTATCAGTCATTTTCTTCACTGCTGTGTATTATCCAGGAGTTATAAAATTATAGAGATAATTGGTATTAATTAAAAATGGGAGCAAAGCTTCCTGAAGTACAATGTAATCCACTGATTGTCAAAGAGTTTTGAAACCAATCACTGAGTGTGAGACATTCTGATTCTAAAGCAACATACACAGAAGGCTGGAGGAACAGGCAGCATCCACGGGAGTGAATGAACAGTCGATGTTTGGGTCCGAGATTCTTCATCAGGAGTGGAAAGGAAGGGTGAAGATGCCAGAATAAAAAGGAGGGGGAGGGAAAGGAGGATAGCTGGAAGGTGAAACCAGGTGAGTTTGAAAGATAAAGGCTGGAGAAGAAGGGCTGGACTCTGATAGAAGAGGAGAGTGGACCATAGGAGAAAGGGAAGATGGAGGGGTCCCGGGGGAGGTAGAGGCAGTTAAGAAAAGGTAAGAGGCCAGAGTGGGGAATTGAAGAAGAGTGAAGGGGGAAGGACTTTTATTTAACAGGATGGAGTAACCAATATTCATGCTATTAGGTTAGCGGTTAACCAGATGAAATATAAGGTGTTGCTCCTTCACCCTGAGGGTGGCCTCGTCTGATTCTATACCACCCCAGTGTGAGACAATAGAAGAATGGTGATATTAAATTGCACTTAATCAAGCCTTCAGGATAAAATCAGGGGAACCATTAAGTGGCCGTCTCCTGAATTAATACAGTATTAAAGGCCTTTGTATAGTCAGGGGGTCATTGCTCAACTTTGCAATAAAAAATATACATTTTGGGTGCCTGGTGCTTATGCTGAGATGCTCTTGGACCAGCCACAAGTCTATTAAAATTCAGATATGCTGTTCATTTGGGATGTCCTTCCATTATAAATATGCAATTCTGCAAAAGCTGCCAGTCTATTTTTAAGAATTAAAGTTAAGGATTAAGTAACAATAGCTATTAAATTGCATTTATTCACTGTTTGTTGTCTTTTTATTTACAAGGTATAAAGCATCACTGTTCTGATGCTTGGAGAGAGCAGAAATAGACTCTCTCAATCTGCTGTGTTGAATAAAGTTCTTCTGTATCTCACATGTTCAGTGTCCATGTGGCTCAGTTCAGCACTCACAACAATCTCGTAGAGTTACAGAGCAATACAGCGTGGATAAAGGCCTTTCGGCCCAGTCTGTCCATGCTGACTGCAGTGCCCACCCCAGCTGCTCCCAGTTCAGGTGGGAGAAGTCTAGTGAACATACACCAGTGCACAGCGAGGGATCAGCAGGGCAAAGGGTGAGCAGTTTCAAGTTCCTCAGTGTCAACATCTCTGAATATCTATCCTGGGCCCAACATATTGATGCAATTACAATGGAGGCACAATGGCGGCATATTTCATCGGAAGTTTGAGGAGACTTGGTATGGCGTCAGTGATACTCACAGATTTCTACAGATGTACGGTGGAGAGCATTCTAACTGAATCCATCACTGTCTGGCATGGAGGGGTAATTGTACAGTAAAATCTGCAGAAAGTTTAAACTCAGCCAATTCCATCGTGGGCACTATCTTCCCACAATCAAAGACACTTTCAAAAGGTAATGCCTCAAAAAAACAGTATACATCATTGAGGACCCTCTTTACATAGGGCATGCCCTCTCCTCATTGCTACCATCAAGGAGAATGTACTCAAGCCTTAAATCAAACACTCATTGTTTCAGGAACAGCTTCAAACCCTCAACCAGCAGATTGGTGAATGGACAGTGAACCCATGAACACTATAACACTATTTTTTCCTCCTTTATGCATTTAATTTAATTATTTTTCACACTTTCACAATACTTTCTGTAAATTTCAGTGTTTTAATAATTAATACACTGAAACTTGCAATAGGTATATATATATATATATATATATATATATATATAGTAATTTACAGTTTTTTATTATTATGTCTATCAATGAAACTCTGATGTGAACCATCAAATTTCACGACATAGGGCAGTGATATTAAACCGGATTCTGATTCTCATTTCCTGCATTCAGCCCACATCTCTCTGAGCCCTGCCACTCCATGTACCTATCCATGTGCTTCTTAAATGGGTACGTTTGTACCTGCCTTATCACTTCCTCTGGAAGACTCTGCAACTCAAACTTCTGCTGCCTTGCAGTAATACCCACTCATGGGTAAGGCTTGGGGAGTATCTGGAGCTGGAGTCCCTATTCCAGTCCGACATTGAGTTCAATACTGATTGGCAACTCCTGTGATGCCGCTGGTGCCAAACTGTATTTATATCTGCCATTCCTTTGGAATCATTGGCTGTGTGAAGAAGGCGAGCCTGCTACATGGGCAACAGCTTACACTCTATATTGTACTGGCTTGCTTATCATGTAGACTGCTGGGACACAGCATACAAGGTCAACCATGACCAACAGAGCACCACTTATTATTTTTTTCTTAATTTCTCAGCTCAAGCTGGTAAAATTTGAGGTACGGGCATAGCCAAGCACACACATTTCTCAATTGCTAAGAACTTTCCGACTGTTCTAGTGGTGTTTGGTATTGTGGATTTCAGAAGACTTACATAGATACTAGACAATGGGGTGACCTATTGGGGCACCCTTTGAGAGAAGGGTAGTGCAGTCTGATGTGACCAGAATGAACATTTTAAATTTTCCTCAATGCTATTGGTATCGCTTTGCTTTGGAAACTGAAGTAGAAAACCTCAGTTTATTAAAGAAGAATGACACGTAGCAAAGCAAATATAGCTCCTCCTCGTTTAGTGAAGGACACTTTTGATGGCATCATTTCTGGTTTATCTGCTACCCTTGTGCCTTTCGTTGTCATTCTGGAAATGTGCAGTCCTTTCATCCCCCATCTCTTCATCCTTCATCCTTCATCTCACTGATCTCTGATCTTGGAGACATTCATGCCTCTCCTCCTCTGTCTCTTCTTCTCTCATCTTTTTATGTCCTGACTCTATGATCCTGGAGTCTTGTGGCCCTGGCCTCATCCGATTCTTTTTCTCTCCCTCTCCTTACCAGTTCCCAACGATGTTTGGCGTCATCTCTTGATCATAATGTCCCCCTTCCCTTTCCACGCGGCATAATTAGGCTGACCATTTTTTTTACTCTAATGCTGGATAGAAGATATGAAGCAGTAACACCAAAGGATGCTGATTATTCTTGATGTGGTTGGCGCTTTCCTAAACGGATGTGATATAGTCACTGCTGTCCTTTGACTGCAGCAAAGGGTTTTATGGGTATCTTGAAGTATGTCATTACAATAAGATTTAATTATCCCTTATTGATGGGTGGCAGTTAGATTTGTCCCAATCCTGCACATGCTGATGGTGATTAGCAGAATGTGACCCCTCGAAATAGAGCTGCCCTGCCATTTTGCTCCAGTAGGTGTCGCTGCTGAGGGTGGCTGTGTGCATGCATTGGGCTGTCATGTCCCAATTTCCATGATGATGGATCAGCTCTTGGGTGAATGCGAGCCTGTTGATTTTGGAGAATGAGCAATTTTATACAAATATATAACCCTGAACTTTGCCTACATTCTGTAACTTAGAGCATTTTAATTCGATTTAGCCAAAAGAAGTGCTGCTGTAATACACCGTTTGCCCTAATTGGAGGTCACAAACAGACAAACAGACAGACAGAGCTTGAGAGTTTTAGTAGTACATAGAATACCATGCAACCCTAATTGTTTAATGCTATTGTGCAGTGCCTTTGGGATGATACTAGTTGTAGATTTTACTATCAGGCAATGTATACCCTGTTTATGTTCCAAAGTCTTTCAATTTCCTCTTTTAATTCAGCATGTTCCAGCTGTTTTTCATTTATTGATTTCTGTAAGTTAGGTGGGTTTGGAATAGCTTTATCTACTAAATGAGTTGTTCTTACTTAATTATTGTGTATTATTATTTCCGGACATTATTATAGATTGTCCTATCTGTAATAACTGATCAGTCGTAATATAATTTGTGGTATTCTGACTCTAAAACTGGATCAGGCTTGGATTTATAGTAAAGTGTGATTTCATTTCTGAGTTTGTATTTTAAAGCAAGATTTTGATGAATGATGTTTGCCACTTGATTGAGCCTGCGTAAGTAATCAGATTGTGTTAAACTGCTACAGGATCCCCTTAATGTGTTGGATTGTTTCTGTTAACATAGAAACATAGAAAATAGGTGCAGGACTAGGCCATTCGGCCCTTCGAGCCTGCACCGCCATTTATTATGATCATGGCTGATCATCCAACTCAGAACCCCGCCCCAGCCTTCCCTCCATACCCCCTGATCCCCGTAGCCACAAGGGCCATATCTAACTCCCTCTTAAATATAGCCAATGAACTGGCCTCAACTGTTTCCTGTGGCAGAGAATTCCACAGATTCACCACTCTCTGTGTGAAGAAGTTTTTCCTAATCTTGGTCCTAAAAGGCATCCCCTTTATCCTCCAACTGTGACCCCTTGTTCTGGACTTCCCCAACATCGGGAACAATCTTCCTGCATCTAGCCTGTCCAATCCCTTTAGGATTTTATACGTTTCAATCAGATCCCCCCTCAATCTCCTAAATTCCAACGAGTACAAGCCCAGTTCATCCAGTCTTTCTTCATATGAAAGTCCTGCCATCCCAGGAATCAATCTGGTGAACCTTCTTTGTACTCCCTCTATGGCAAGGATGTCTTTCCTCAGATTAGTGGACCAAAACTGCACACAATACTCCAGGTGTGGTCTCACCAAGGCCTTGTACAACTACAGTAGTACTTCCCTGCTGCTGTACTCGAATCCTCTCGCTATAAATGCCAGCATACCATTCGCCTTTTTCACCGCCTGCTGTACCTGCATGCCCACTTTCAATGACTGGCGTATAATGACACCCAGGTCTCTTTGCACCTCCCCTTTTCCTAATCGGCCACCATTCAGATAACAATCTGTTTTCCTATTTTTGCCACCAAAGTGGATAACTTCACATTTATCCACATTAAATTGCATCTGCCATGAACTTGCCCACTCACCCAACCTATCCAAGTCACTCTGCATCCTCTTAGCATCCTCCTCACAGCTAACACTGCCACCCAGCTTCGTGTCATCCGCAAACTGGGAGATACTGCATTTAATTCCCTCATCCAAGTCATTAATATATATTGTAAAGAACTGGGGTCCCAGCACTGAGCCTTGCAGTACCCCACTAGTCACCGCCTGCCATTCTGAAAAGGTCCCATTTATTCCCACTCTTTGCTTCCTGTCTGCTAACCAATTCTCCAGCCACATCAATACCTTACCCCCAATACCATATGCTTTAAGTTTGCACACTAATCTCCTGTGTGGGACCTTGTCAAAAGCCTTTTGAAAATCCAAATATACCACATCCACTGGTTCTCCCCATCCACTCTACTATAGTTACATCCTCAAAAAATTCAATGAGATTCATCAGACATGATTTTCCTTTCACAAATCCATGCTGACTTTGTCCGATGATTTCACCGCTTTCCAAATGTGCTGTTATCACATCTTTGATAACTGACTCCAGCAGTTTCCCCACCACTGACGTTAGGCTAACCAGTCTATAATTCCCCGGTTTCTCTCTCCCTCCTTTTTTAAAAAGTGGGGTTACATTAGCCACCCTCCAATCCTCAGGAACTAGTCCAGAATCTAACGAGTTTTGAAAAATTATCACTAATGCATCCACTATTTCTTGGGCTACTTCCTTAAGCACTCTAGGATGCAGACCATCTGGCCCTGGGGATTTATCTGCCTTCAATCCCTTCAAATTACCTAACACCACTTCCCTACTAACAAGTATTTCGCTCAGTTCCTCCATCTCACTGGACCCTCTGTCCCCTACTATTTCTGGAAGATTATTTATGTCCTCCTTAGTGAAGACAGAACCAAAGTAATTATTCAATTGGTCTGCCATGTCCTTGCTCCCCATAATCAATTCACTTGTTTCTGTCTGTAGGGGACCTACATTTATCTTTACCAGTCTTTTCCTTTTTACATATCTATAAAAGCTTTTACAGTCAGTTTTTATGTTCCCTGCCACTTTTCTCTCATAATCTTTTTTCCCCTTCCTAATTAAGCCCTTTGTCCTCCTCTGCTGAACTCTGAATTTCTCCCAGTCCTCAGGTGAGCCACTTTCTCTGGCTAATTTGTATGCTTCTTCTTTGGAATTGATACTATCCCTAATTTCTCTTATCAGCCACGGGTGCACTACCTTCCTTGATTTATTCTTTTGCCAAACTGGGATAAACAATTGTTGTAGTTCATCCATGCAACCTTTAAATGCTTGCCATTGCATATCCACCGTCAATCCTTTGTGTCATTTGCCAGTCTATCTTAGCTAATTCACGTCTCATACCTTCAAAGTTACCCCTCTTTAAGTTCAGAACCTTTGTTTCTGAATTAACTATGTCACTCTCCATCTTAATGAAGAATTCCACCATATTATGGTTAGTCTTACCCAAGGGGCCTCTCACGACAAGATTGCTAATTAACCCTTCCTCATTGCACAAAACCCAGTCCAGAATAGCCTGCTCTCTGGTTGGTTCCTCGACATGTTGGTTCAAAAAACCATCCCGCATACATTCCAAGAAATCCTCTTCCTCAGCACCTTTACCAATTTGGTTCACCCAATCTACATGTAGATTGAAGTCACCCATTATAACTGCTGTTCCTTTATTGCACACATTTCTAATTTCCTGTTTAATACCATCTCCGACCTCACTACTACTGTTAGGTGGCCTGTACACAACTCCCACCAGCGTCTTCTGCCCCTTAGTGTTACGCAGCTCTACCCATATCGATTCCACATCTTCCCGGCTTATGTCCTTCCTTTCTATTGCGTTAATCTCTTCTTTAACCAGCAACGCCACCCCACCTCACCTTCCTTCATGTCTATCCCTCCTGAATATTGAATATCCCTGAACGTTGAGCTCCCATCCTTGGTCACCCTGGAGCCATGTCTCTGTGATCTCAACTATATCATAATCATTAATAACAATCTGCACTTTCAATTCATCCACCTTATTACAAATGCTCCTTGCATTGACACACAAAGCCTTCAGGAGCTCTTTTACAACTCTCTTAGCCCTTATACAATTATGTTCTTTCTTGTCATTATCTATATTTATCATCTTGAATTTGTTGGTCTTTTATTATGTATTTTTGGTATGTTTATATTATTATTATTATTTCTACTTTTCTTTTCGTATTTGCATGTTGGTTCTTTGTCCATTTCTGTTGTGTGTGGTTTTTCACTGATTCTATTGTGATTCATTCTACTTACCCACAGGAAAATGAATCTCAGGGTTATATGTGGTGACATGTATGTATTTTGATAATCAAATTACTTTGAACTATCCATACACTCACTACCCTCTGTATGAAAAAGTTGGCCATCGGGTCTCTTTTAAACCTGCCCCTTCTCGCCCTAAGTCTATGGCCTTATTTTTGGAGTCCCGTACCCTGGGGTGAAATAAAACTGTTACCATCTACCTTATCTATGTCTCCCATAATCTTAAACACTTCTATAAGGTCATTCTTCATTTTCCTGCATTCCAAGGAATAATGATCTAACCTGGCCAACCTCTCACTATAACTCATTGCCCTCTTGTCCTGACAACATCCTTGTAAAACTGCCCTGCACTATTTTGGTTTAACCATATCTTTCATCTAGCAGGGTGACGAAAACTATACACAGTACTCAACAACAAATTATGCAACTGCAGCATAATATCCCAATTCCTGTACTTGGTGTCCAGACTGATGAAGGCCAGTGTGCTGAATGTTTATTTCACACCACCTTTGCAGAGTTTTCAGTGAACTATGCACTTGTACTCCTGGGTTATTCTGTCGCATTATGCACCCTAACACCAAATCATTATAAATCAGATGGTGGCTTGACTTTCCAAAATGCATCTTTTTTTAACAAAACTATAAAAGTTTATTTACAACACAGAGGTACAGACAATCAATATCTAGTCATAGTCACAGTCATACTTTATTAATCCCGGGGGAAATTTACAACACAGTAAGTATACTGAAGTTAAAATATGGTTACTACAATATATAAAAACAGTCAATACCATGGTGGGGTCCACCGTTTATGGAAGTCCTCCGATGTGCCCACTGCGACAGCCGGACGTGAACGTATCCTCAGGGAAAAGGGCAGGCAGTCGGCCCGGGCAGCACCCTCCACCTTCCGCCACCTAGACCCATGAATGGCCATCTTGGCCAGGATCAGGAACAAGCCCACCAGGAGGTCCAGCAACCAAGGCAAGTCCAGTCAGCAGACGAAGGCAGGGAAGTGAAAGGTGTGCAGGAGCAGCCTGTATAAGAAGCGCTTCAGCACGTCCTGGAATGGCATGGAAGGCATCCCCATGAGATGGCCAACAACTGCACTTATATTTATTGAAATCCATTTGCCACTCCTAAGTGCACCTCCCTAACTGATCAAGATACTCCTGTAATCTATAGCAACCTTCTCCAGTATCAGTAACATCTCTTAATGTTGTGCCCTCCGGAGACTTACTTGTGCGTTTGCATCCGAACGATTGATAAAAAATATATAAGGAATAACAAGAGCCGAGACACTGATACTTGTGGCATGACAGGAGTCACCAACCTCCATTCCAAGAAACAGCCTTCAAACACCAACTTTTTCTTCCTACCTCAAGTCAATGTTGATTCCTCCTAGCTATCTCTCCATGGATTCCTGATTAACCTCCATTATGGGGCCTTCTTGAAGTCAAATTAGACTACATCCAAGGCTCTAAAAATTTGGCCAGGCGTCACTTTCTCTGGGAAAGTGATCGTGTGGTTTACTCTTTCTGTGCCCCTCACAGCTTTATGCCTCTCCATAAGATCAGTAGACATCTACAAGGTCACTGAAGCAAAGAATATTTCATCTAAACCCACAGCTTTGCTCCTTCTTCAGCAACAAGTTTCCCAAATGTGTTCGTTTGAATTCTTATTAAGGCAGATCCAGAACAAGTGTAAGTCAATAACTCTGCAAAGTTTAGATCAGAGAGAGATGGTAAAGTAGGTGGTGAAGAGAGCTTATGGCATTGGGCCAGCATTGAGCAGTCAAGAATTCATGATGCAAGTCAATGAAAACATAGTTAGGGCACATTCGTGCTTGGTGTGTAGATGTGTTTCCTGCATCACAGGAAGGATGTGGAAACATTGGAGAGATTGTAGAGGAGGTTAACCAGATTGTTTCCTGTATTAGAAGACCATAAGACCAAAAGACATCGAAGCAGAATTAGGCCTTTCTTCCCATAGAGTCTATTCCACCATTCAAACATTGCTTATTTCTCTCTCTTCTCTTATTTTCCTGTCTTCTCTCCGAAACCTTTGACGCCCTTATTAATCAATCACTTTAAATAGATCCAATGACTTGACCTCAAAACTGTTTCCATAGCAGTGCTTGAATACCTGTAGACACTAAAGATGTCAGAAACTAGAGGTCAGAGTTCACTCCTGGAGGAACTCAGTGGGTCAAACTGCATTTGTCAAGGGGAAGAAAAATGTCAACGGTTTGGGTCGAGACCCTGCATCAAGTGTGAGTGGAGAGGGAGAGAGTGTAAATAGGAGAGGAGGAGGTGTGAGACTGAATCCACTTAGTGGTGAGGAACTGAGGAGGGGTGAAGCACAGCAGGCAAATGGAATGGGGAGGAAATAGGGTGGAGTTTGGAGGTGGGTGAGAGATGGAAGCAGATAAGGAGAAAAGGGGAATAGTGTGGAACCAGGTGTGGGAAGACTATATCCAGCTGGAGAAATCTCCTGGAGGGTGTTAAGCGAGAACATCAGGTCTACCATTGCCGGAATCTGATTTCACTCTGCAGGGATCACTATGACAATTGACGTCATTGTCTTGAGATCAGAGATTTCTGTCCTGAAAGGTCTTTCCGATCCAGATGGGATTTTGACAGTCTGGTAGCTGATCATTACCATTATCGATATGTGATTTTTTAATTGCAGAAATAATTAATAAATTGTATTTAAACACTCAATGTAACCTTTCAGAAATTGAAATCACACCTGGATTTCTAGGCACTACAGTGGCAACAACCATTGTTGCAGCACCTTCTAACTACACAGAGAAATACTTGACAGGTACAAAATATAAAATTTCCATCAGAACCAGAGGGCACAGTTACAGATGTCATGAGGGGTTTCTTTCTGCAGGTTATAAAATTGTATGTGAGGAGCAAGTCAGGACATTGGCCTCAAGTGACCCTACCAACTCCATCAACTCCATCTCAACCCAAGAGTTCCCTGGAATCTGAGACAAATAAACAAACACACACACACACACACACACACACACACACACACACACACACACAAGTCTGGAAGCCTCCCAAATGAAATATCTGGCATCGTTGTGTACTTTTGAAAGGCTGATCATAATCTGAGGTAACTGAAATTTCAACACTGCTGCTCTCCCTCAGTACTGCACTGGAAGATCAGCCCTGGGTTTCTGCTCAGGACTCTGGAGTGGGAAGTAAACCCACAATGTACTGACACAGGGGAGAGAGCACTGACACAGCTGACACAGTAACAGCCCTGACTGCACTTCCCACCAAAATCATTGGCTATGGTGTCATGGTCAACATGCTGGACGTGACCTGGACCTGATTTTACTGTCAAGTTCAAAAATATTTTTTACATTAATTTGTTCCTTTCCCCTCAAATCTGAAAATGCCCTCCTCAGTTTCAGTTACATTGTGGGCAGAAAATACGTAAGAGGAGTTGTGGGAAGAGAGATCACAACCGAATGTCACTATGAAGCAATGCACCACTCGTGCACAACGTATTGGTGCCATGGATGGACCGTCAGTTGTTCAGTTTTAGTGGAAACAAATGGGCATCACAGATGGAGAGGAAGACTGTCAATCACAGATAACATGGAATGGAGAACAGTTACTGTTACTATGGTGGATCTTCGCTCTGGAGATACAGGATGGTACAGCTGTGGAACTAGAACAACAGGTCCCAATTTGATGATTAATGTACATCTACAAGTATCTGATGGCAGGTTTCTCAGAGACTGATTTTGTACTTCAAACAAAATAACTGGCTCAGTAGAGGAGGCCATGGACTGACATGTCAGAATGGGAATGGGAAGTAAAACTGAAATGGGTGACCACTGGGAGATCCAGTTTTTTTTCTGGTGAATGGAGCATAGGTGCTCAGTGAAACAGTCTCCTAATCTATGCCAGATCTCACCGATATACATGATTTGACACCGGGAGCACTGGATATAGTAGATGACCCAGCAAACTCATAGGTGGTGTCATCTCAGCTGGTAGGATTGTTTGGGGCCCTGAATGGTAGTGAGGGAGGAGGTGTAGGGGCAGGTGTGGCACTTGCTTGTGATTCTAATTTGTCTGCGTGATTTCATGTCCTTTCTCCCTTTCACCATCAGTCACACGTCATTTATTATCTTTCACATCTTTCCGCGTGGACTCTATCACTGTCTTCCTTACAGCAGTGTCCACTTCCTTCAATTCTATTTCTTTATCATTGTCGCACCTCTGCACTTCACCATTTCCTTCTCTTCCTTTCCAAAATTTATTTTCACTTTGCAATTTCTGATTTACAGTCTTCATTTTTGTGCAGTCATGTCCCAGTAATTGTGCAGTCATGTTTCAGTTGAACACTAGTTTAGTCTCCTGTTTGAACTCCCCCCCCCCCATTCAGCTGCTTTACCTCACTCCACTCCACTAAGATTACTGTGGAAACAGGAGGCAAGTGTTTCAAACGCAAAGCCACCTCATTTCCTCGCACTGATTCTATATCTCTGCCCCTTTGCTCAGTTTCATGACATGGAAGGTGGGTCGTTGGCTGCTCTTCGCTCTCCTGATGATCGGCACGAGTTCAGTCATGTGGTTCACAAGGGAAACTAAGGTAGACTTAAGGAAATCAGCAGAATCAAATATACTGATCATTTGAGGAAAAACTTTTAAATATATGAATCCTTTCTTATCCTGTGGTCAAATTCAATTTTATGCAGATGATATAGCTTGGCTTTGACATGGTCTCTTGTGTTTAGAATGAATGGAATACTTGCTTCAGACAGAATTCCATTGTGAGTGACCGTGTGAACTAAAGCAGAGATCCCATTGTCGAAGAATCTGATGGGTTGACCATTGCCTTTTGCAGAGACGTGATGAATCTGATCCTTTCAGCCTGGTGGTCCAGGAGTTAAAGTGAAGACTCCCAGATTACACTGACTGTGCTGGAATTTTACATCAAGATCAAATATTCATTCTTCTGCACACTTTGTGCAGAGAAAATTAACCTCTCGTCATTAAACTGTTGACTCCGTGAAACTGAAAACCGAACACGAGACAATGTTGCCATCCTTCAAGTCAGTGACTTTGATTTTTGATTTCCTTCTCCAACATGTTACCCTCATCGGTGTCAGTATTACGACAGTTTTATCTCTGCAGATGCCTCCTGATTTACTGAGTATTTCCATTATCGGCAAATTTCATTTCAGATAGTCACATATTTATTGTTCAAGTTTAATTGTCATGAATACGCATGAATACAGCCAACGAAACAGCGTTACTCTGGGGCTAAGGTGCAAAACACAATACCACCAGTCACACACAGCACAAAACACTATAACACATATAAATGCAAGCTCATTTCAGATATCAGTAAAATACAGTCACACAAGACCCTGAGTCCCACGAAGGTTGCAAAAATCTGCAGTTGAACACAATACGGCTCGTCCGCTGCCGAGCGAGCACTAGGGAACAGCACTGGCTCCAGCTTGGGCATCTTCCACAATGCCTCCAAGGACGGCGCCGAGTCTCACGATTCTCTCCCTGGTGGCAGTAAACAGGCGACAGCTTGGTGCTGAGTCGTTGCTATGACTGAAACCACATGGTTTTATCGTCATCTGCCAATAACTCAGTGATTCCGACTTGCAGCATTCCACTTCATCTATGTCCAACAGAGTCTTGTGATATCAAGAAAAATGACTAAGACGATCACTCACTGCTAAACTTCGCGCACCTGACACAGGCAGCATCACGGTCCGCACCAAGTCCGACTCCTTCAGTTTCTCCACCAACGAACAACTCGCTGATGGGGTAGACCCGGAGTACTTTAAGATCTTAATGTCCAGCAGGGTCTTATGACCCTGTAGCAGCCGCAGCGATCGAAGCTATCTTATTTTGCTCTCCCATCCACTGCTACCAACCTTATAGTTCCCACACCTCGCACTAATTTATAATTGATATTTTGTACAACAGGATAGTCAATATGACATGGAAATACAGTTGTGTCAAAATGAATTAAGCAATCTGATGGCCTGGTGGAAGAATCTGTCCCGGACCAGTTGGTCCTGGCTTTTATGCTAGGGTACCATTTCCCGGATGGTAGAAGCTGGAACGATTTGTGGTTGGGGTAACTTGGGTCCTCAATGATCCTTCGGGCCCTTTTTAAACATCTGTCTTTGTAAATGTCCACTGATAGATCTGGACCTGTTCAACCTGAGCTTGTCGATGCTGTTAGGGAAGGAATGCTTAAAATGGATAGGACATCACAAAGCACTTCAGAGACAGAGTGGAAAGCATTACAATATTCCACAGTTGAGTTTGCTGGATTGGGATTTGATTCAAGCAAATATGATTCAACAGTATTTTCACTCATTTCACTGAATTGTTGTATGGTGTTGAAACTCCAATCCAGCTGCGGAAACACAGGAGTGTTTCATATCTGTACACTCGTTCTCAGAATCAGGTTCATTAGCACCTGTATGTGTCGTGAAATTTGTTAACTTCATAGCAGCAAAACAATGCAATACATGATAATATAGAAATTTTAAAACTAAATCAATTATGTTAAGTGTGTGTGTGTGTGTGTGTGTGTGTGTGTGTGTACTATATATATACACACACATATAGAGAGAGAATAATATAGAATAGATTAAAAATAGTGCAAAACAGAAGCAATATATATTTAAAATGAGGTAGTGTTCATGGGTTTAATGTCTATTTAGGAATCAGATGCAGAGGGAAAGGAGCTGTTCATGAATCATTGATTGTGTGCTTTCAGGTTTCTGTACCTCCTCCCCGATGATAACAAGGAGAAGGCATGTCCTGGGTGATGGGGGTTCTTAATAACGGACGCTGCCGTTCTGAAGCACCGCTCCTTGAAGACGTCTTGTATACTACGAACACTAGTACCCACATGATTGGCTGGTTAGAAATTTGCTTTAAAGTGTGGGTGTACAGTTGTAACCAATAAAGTGGACACTGACTGTATTTGCATACATACCTAATACAATATGCTGTACTGTTTTCCTCTAAAGAAATAACAAATATAGAATGATAGATCCCATGTATGTTAAATTATTTTATTATCTTGCTATTTACACAAAAAATGAAATTAAGCTTTTACAAACACATGTATGAAGTCAGAGACAAATTTTCAGGCAAATATAAATCAATTGCATTTGAAAAGGTTCCACACGGTAGGCTTATTCAGAAAGTTAGAAGGTATGGGATCCAGGGAAGTTTGGCCAGGTGGATTCAGAATTGGCTTGCCTGCAGAAGGCAGAGGGTGGTGGTGGAGGGAGTACATTCAGATTGGAGGATTGTGACTAGTGGTGTCCCACAAGGATCTGTTCTGGGACCTCTACTTTTCGTGATTTTTATTAACGACCTGGATGTGGGGGTAGAAGGGTGGGTTGGCAAGTTTGCAGATGACACAAAGGTTGGTGGTGTTGTAGATAGTGTAGAGGATTGTCAAAGATTGCAGAGAGACATTGATAGGATGCAGAAGTGGGCTGAGAAGTGGCAGGTGGAGTTCAACCCGGAGAAGTGTGAGGTGGTACACTTTGGAAGGACAAACTCCAAGGCAAGTACAAAGTAAATGGCAGGATACTTGGTAGTGTGGAGGAGCAGAGGGATCTCAGGGTACATGTCCACAGATCCCTGAAAGTTGCCTCACAGGTGGATAGGGTAGTTAAGAAAGCTTATAGGGTGTTAGCTTTCATAAGTCGAGGGATAGAGTTTAAGAGTCGCGATGTAATGATGCAGCTCTATAAAACTCTGGTTAGGCCACACTTGGAGTACTGTGTCCATTTCTGGTCACCTCACTATAGGAAGGATGTGGAAGCATTGGAACGGGTGCAGAGGAGATTTACCAGGATGCTGCCTGGTTTAGAAAGTATGCATTATGATCAGAGATTAAGGGAGCTAGGGCTTTACTTTTTGGAGAGAAGGAGGATGAGAGGAGACATGACAGAGGTGTACAAGATAATAAGAGGAATAGATAGAGTGGATAGCCAGCGCCTCTTCCTCAGGGCACCACTGCTCAATACAAGAGGACATGGCTTTAAAGTAAGGGGTGGGAAGTTCAAGGGGGATATTAGAGGAAGGTTTTTTATTCAGAGAGTGGTTGGTGCGTGGAATGCACTGCCTGAGTCAGTGGTGGAGGCAGATACACTAGTGAAGTTTAAGAGACTACTAGACAGGTATATGGAGGAATCTAAGGTGGGGGCTTATATGGGAGGCAGGGTTTGAGGGTCGGCACAATATTGTGGGCCGAAGGGCCTGTACTGTGCTGTACTATTCTATGACTCTATGATTCTATGAATTATTTTCTCAGATCACCTTAATTTTTACTCTACAGTGAAATCAAGAATAAGCAGTTAAAAACAATGTATTACTTCCCCAAAATGTGTGAACATATGGGAACTGTTACTCCTGTACTGAATCTCTCCTCATATTTCACCTTTTTTTATTCAGTTATGCAATGTGGGCATCTCCAGCTAAGCCAGCATTTATTACCCATCCCTAGCTGCCCTTGAGAAGTGGTGACAAGCTGCTTTCTTGAACTGCTGCAGTCTCTGAGGTGTAGCTACACCTACAGTGCTGTTAGGGAGAGAATTCCATGATTTTGACCCAGCGACAATGGTGATATGTTTCCAAGTAAGGATGGTGAGTGACTTAGAGAGGGATGTCCAAGTGGTGGTGTTCCCAGGTATCTGCTGTTCTTGCCCTACTAGATGATAGTGGTTGTGTGTCTGGAAGGTGCTGCCTTAGGAAGTCTGGTGCGTTGTTGCAGTTCATCTTGTAGATAGTATACACTGCTGCAACTGTTTGTCGATGGTGGAGGGATTGGATGCTTGTGGAACGGGTACTAATCAAGTGAGCTACCTTGCATTGGATGGTGTCAAACTTCTTGAGTGTGATGGAGCTGCACTCATCCAGGCGAGTGGCGATTATTCCATTACACTCATGACCTGAGACTTGTCAATGGAGGACAGGCTCTAGGGAGTCAGGAGGTGAGTTACACACCAGAGGATTCCTGGGCTTTGACCTGCTCTGGTAGCCATGGTGTTTATATAGCCAAACCAGTTCAGTTTCCTGTCAATGGTAACCCCCAGAATGTTGATAGTAGGCGATTCAGTGATGGTGATGCTACTGAATGCCTAGGGACGATGGTTAGAGCCTCTCTGGTTGGAGATGGTCATTGCCTGGCACTGGCGGGGCTCGAATGTTACTTGCCACTTGTCAGCCCAAGCCTGGATATTGTCCAGGTCCTGCTGCATTTAAGTATAAACTGCTTCACTATCTGAGAAGTCACAAATGGTGCAGAACATTGTGCAGTCATCTGCGAACATCCCCACTTCTGACCTTATGACGGAAGGAAGGTCATTCATGAAGCAGCTGAAGATGACTGGTCCTTGGACACTTCCCCGAGGAACTCCTGCAATGATGTCCCAAGGACGAGATGATCGACCTCCAAACACCATAACCATCTTCCTTTGTGTCAGGTATGATTCCCACCAATGGAGGATTTTCCCTGTAATTCCCATTGGCTCCATTTTAGCCAGGGCACCTCGATGCCATACCCGGTCAAATACTGCCTTAACGTCGAGGGCTATCACTCTCACCTCACCTCTGGTATTTAGGTCTTTGGACTAAGAAGGTGATGAGGTCAGGAGCTGAGTGGTCTTGATGAACCCAAAACTGGGCATCTGTTAGCAGATTATTACCGAGTAGGAGCTGCATGATAGCACTGTTGATGACCCCTTCCATTACTTTGCTAATGATTGAGAGTCAGCTGATAGAGTGGTGATTGGCTGGGTTAGACATCCTGTTTCTTGTGTACAGGACATACCTGGGCAATTTTCCACATTTCCGGGTAGATGCCGGTGTTGTAGCTGTACTGGAACAGCTTGGGTAGAGGCATGGCAACTTCTGGAGCACAAGTCTTCGGGACTATTGCCGGGATTTTGTCTGGGCATGTAGCCTTCACAGTAGCCAGTGCTTTCAACCCCTTCTTGATATCATGTGGAATGCATACTGACATCTGGGATGCTGGGAACTTCAGGAGGAGGCCGAGCTGGATCATCAACTTGGTACTTCTGACTGCAGATTGTTGCAAATGCCTCAGCCTTATCTTCTGCACAGGTGTGCTGGGCTTGTCTATCATTGAGGATAGGGATAGTTCTGGAGCATCCTCCTCCAGTGAGTTGTTTGATTGTCCACCACCATTCACGGCTGGATGTAGCAGGACTATGGAGCATAGATCTGACCCTTTGGTTGCGGGACCCCTTTGCTCTGTCTATTACTTGCTGCTTATGGTATTTAGTTTGCAAGTAGTCCTGTACTGTGACTTCACCAGGGTGACACCTCATATTGAGGTATGCCTGCTGTTGTTCTTGGCATGCCCTCCTGCACTCTTTATTGAACCAGGATTGATCCCCTGGCCTGATGGTCATGTTAGAGTGGGGGATATACTGGGTCATGAGGTTGCAGATTGTAGTTGAGTACAATTCTGCTGCTGCTGATGGCCCACAGGATCTCATAGATCTCAGTCTCAGGCTGCTAGATCTGTTCGATCTATCACAGTTAGCACGGTGGTAGTGCCACACAATGCAGTGGAGTGTTTCTTCAATGTGGAGACGGGATTTACTCTCCACAAATACTGCGTGGTGGTAACTTCTACCAATGCTGTCATGGACAGATTCTTCCGCGGCAGGCAGGTTGGCGAGAATGAGGTCAAATATGTTCTTCCCTCTTGGTGGTTCCCTCACCACCTGCTGTAGTCCCAGTCTAGTAGCCATGTCCAGTACCTCAGTCTGTGGTGGTACTACCGAGCCACTCCTGGTGATGGACATTGAAGTCCTCCATCCAGAGTACATTCTGTGCCCTTGCCACCCTCAATGTCTCCTCCAAGTGCTGCTCAACACAGAGAAGCAGTGATTCTTCAGCGGAGGGAGGACAGTATGTGGTCATCAGCGGGAGGCTTTCTTGCTCATGTTTAACCTGGTGACATGAGACTTCATGGGGTCCAGAGTCGAGGTTGAGAGTTGCCAGGGCAACTCCCTCTCTACTGTATACTACTGTTCCACCACCTCTGCTCGGTCTGCCCTGCCGGTGAGACAGTACATACCCCGGACTGGTGATGGTGGAGTCTGGAATGTTAGAAAGGAGGACTTTGCAGGGTCGACAGGGCTGGTTTTGCCGTTGTTGTTTCCAGTGCCTAGGTCAATGCTAGGTTGTCTGTCCAGGTTAATTCCTTACTATTTGCTCTTTAGTGGTTGGATAGAACTGAGTGGCTTGCTAGGCCATTTCAGGGGGTATTTAAGAGTCTGTGGGCCTGAAGTCACATATAGGCTAGACCAGGCAAGGATGTCAGGGTTTCTCCCCTAAAGGACATTAGTGAACCAGATGTCTTTTTTACAACATTTACGACATATTTTTATTGAATTCAAATTCTTCATAGTGCTATGGTGGGATTCAAACTCATGTCCCCAGCGTATAATTGGTTCTCTGGATTACTGATCCAGTGTTAATTGCCACACCACCAAATCTGTGGCAGCTAATCACACAGCATGAACTGGGTAGACCACGTTTCAATTAACATCTAATGATCTAACCAGGTGAACAGTGATATTGTGGATTTATAAACCTAAGAGATTCTGCAGATGCCAGAAATCCAGAGCAACACACACAAAATGCTGGAGGGGTTCAGCTGGACGGGCAGCATCTCTGGAAGGGAAAGAGCAGTTGATGGTTCAGGCTGAGACCTTTCATCAGGACTGGATTATCAGGACAAGTTGTTGAATATTGCTGAAAAAAACTCCATCCTCACCCTTCTTCTTCTATTCCCCATTCTGGCCTCTTACCTCTCTCCGCTGCCTTTCAACTCCCCCTGGATCTCTTCCTCCTTCCCCTGCTCCTATCGTCCACTCTCCTCCCCTATCAGATTCCTTCCTCTCCAGCTTATTATCTTTCCAACCCACCTGGCTTCACCCTTCAAATTCTTGATATCCTCCTTTCCCTCCCTCCACATTTTTACTATGGTGTCTTCCCTCTTCCTGCCCAGTCTTGAAGAAGGCCCTCAGCCAGAAACATTGACTGTATATTCCTTTCCGTAGAGGCTGCCTAACCTGCTGAATTCATCCAATGTTTTGTGTATGCTGCTTTGAAAATCCAGCATCTGCGAAATTCCTTGCGTTTATATATTGTGGAATTGGCAACTTTCAGTAGCTGAGAAAGTGAGTGAAGGTCTGCTGGGTTAGAGTTAATGGAGATCATAGGGGGAGAGAGATGTGACCTGTCCAACTTCTGTCCTGTATCATTCTATGAGAAATACTTAAGCGACTTACACAGACCATTTCTTGTCAAAATGGATTTAATATGTTTCAAGAACAGAGCCGACACAGATTTTATGACTGTAATAAAATGCATGTCACCAGGATGCATGAATGTGTCATTCCTATCAGCTGTTTCCCCCTAATATTGAACTGAAGTAAAGCGAAATCCCATCGTAGTTCTTGAAATTACACTGACCAATGGAATATATTTCAGAAAAAGTGAGTTTAAGCGTTGCCTGAAAAGATCTGACACAGTTTTCAAAGGAAACGAAGCCACGTATGACGAAGGGTCTCAGCCCGAAACGTCGACTGTACCTCTTCCTAGAGATGCTGCCTGGACTGCTGCGTTCACCAGCAACTTTGATGTGTGTTCCATGTATTGCATGCTGAGTTTGCATGAAAGGCCCCTTCTACATCATGTCAGCTTCCTGCTTTGCTCGTTTCTCAGAGGCAGCTTCTCCAAAACAGATTTGACTGAATTATCACCAAGGCAGATCCAGAATGATGTGCAAAGCTTGGAGTGGAGGTTCATAACTCTGTGAAGCTGGCAACATAGACAGACGCAATGTCGGTGGTAAAACAGGCTTCAGTCAGGACATTAACCAAAAGAGTTATGAATGCATGTAGCAGCTGTATAAAACTTTGCTTAAGCCACATTTTGAGTGTGTGTGTAGTTCTGGCTGCCGCATAACAGCAAGGATGTGGAGCCTTTAGAGTGGCTGCAGAAGAGGTTTACCTGCCTATTTTCTAGATTAGGGTATATAAGCTGTATGGAGTGGTTGTACAAACTAGGATTGTTTTCTGTGGAGACTGAGGAGACATCAGAGAGAAGTGTATGAAATTTTAAGCAGCTTTTAGGCAGAGTCAAAGTAATTTTCTCCAGGATCAAATATGAGAGGAGAGAGTGGTAAAACCTAAAGGAATTTTACACATAATTGTACATGCCTGGAATACACTGCTATGTTAGATAGGAGAAGATGTGATGATGACACTTAAGAAGCAATTACTCACACACATGAATATGCTGGGACGGAGTGATAAGGAACATATACGGGGAGATTTGATTAGCATATTTGGCGTCATAGTAAAGGCAGACTTTTCCTGTTTTTTTTACTGTTTCATGTTCTATTAACTAAACATAAGCATGATATAGATTTTGTTAACTTCTCCAACCAGTAGAAAATACAGGCGGGTGGCCAGCATTTATGACTTGTTCCTGCGTTCACACTCTGACCCCATGACTCTAGTTTGCAACAAGTGAAGAACATTACTGACATTCATAATATAAATTTTAGGTATCTGTGCAGAGGCAGAATTGACATTTACCTTGGGATCATCATGCAGACTCCTGATGATCGAAGGCCTCCCTGGTTTACATTGGAGAGTGCCTATCTCGGGAATCCATGACCACTACAAGGGTAGCGGGATGAACAGGAGATACCGACCACATGAGGGAGGTAAGTGGAGCTATTTGTTTGATTCGGTTAAGTTTGAATACAAGTTTAAATTGCTTTAAATGTGTACCTACTCTAATTCCTCTGAATTAAAATTTTTGACCAATTTATCATAATGAACAAGATTGTTCAACGTTACAGGCCGGTGACATTAAGAGATTTTACTCTGACTCTGTCAACGAGCTCTGGATCAACTGCTACACCTCTAGGTTTATTTAGTTCCCCTCTGCTGTCAAAACAGATGGGGGTGGTTGTTGATGGAGGGGACTATTCCATTCATATGCAAAATAACACTCAACATATATTCGACAGGAGGTGTTTAATAAAGTGGCCACTGGGTGGATGTCTATGGTTTTCTGCTCATCCGCTTCCAGGTTTGACGTGTTGTGCTTTCAAACATGATCTTCTGCACACCACTGTTGTAACATATGGTTATTTCAGTTACTGTCAAGTTGAACCAGTCTGACCATTCTCTACTAATCTCTCTCATTATCAAGGCATTTTCCCCCCCACAGAACCCGCCACTAACAAGATGTTTTTGTTTAATTGTTTGCACTGTTCTCAGAACTGTTTGGAACAGTTTTAAGTATGGTTTCAGAGGACCCTTTTGGAACTCTGAAATCGAATAGAACTTGGGGACTGTTTTTTGTGCCATTTGCGGTAGATCAGTAGTTTCTGAGAGACTCAGACGGACCAATCATTCCACAGCCAGAGTCACTTCAATTGTATTTCTTCCCCATTCTGAGGTTTGTTCTGAACAAGGGAACATATTGATAAACTCTTTCCTCTTCTTCTCATTATTTTCTCCTCCTCAGTTAACTTCTCACTGTGAAACTCAATGACTCATGATGGCTGACATTTTCACTCAAGCAAGAAAAACGTCTTCTGGAACAACTTAGGGAGTCAGAGAACATCTACAGATGCAGAGTGGTCAACATTTTCAGATAAAGCCCCTGCTTCACAACACCTCCAGCAATTTATTTTTACTCCAGATAACATCTACTGTTGCTGGTGTCCAACAATTCAACTTTTCTCATCATTTCTGTCAGTCATTGGGAACTGTTTTTTAAAAATGTAACTATGAACTTTTCATTTTGTCACATATCACACTTCAGTTGGTTAACTGCAGTTCAAAATCGGACTTCCTGCTCCCTTCTTCCTTATTTTGATTTGACAGCTACTTCCCCAATGTCCACTCTCCTACTTACACAGACTTTCCCCTCCACTCAGATTCTCTTCAGCGTCTCAAACCAAACCGCTGTCAATTCCCTTCCCCCTGACAGATGCCGAGTTCCTCCACGAGTTTTCTCTGAACTGCAGTTTCCAATATCTTCGAATGCCAAACCAAAACTGATGATGAAGATGTCCCATGCTGGTTGTCACTCACTGGGTAGGAAACTAAATTAGAAGAATTGAAATCCACATTGTTTTCTTTGCAGAGACCGGGCCAGCACTGGTCTGTTCACAGGGTTCTGAACGAGTTAGCAGAAGAGATTGTGGAGGATCTAGCAGTGATCTTTCAAGTAAGGCTTCAGAGGACTGGAAAATTACAAATGCCAATCAACACTTTAAGAAGGGGGGGAAAAAAAGCAGAAAATTATAGGCAAATTAGCCTGACTTCAGTGGTTGGTAAGATGTTAGAATCTATTATTAAGACCTGGATAGGTGTTCATAAATGATGAGTGTTGTTTTAGCTCCTTGTAAATGTGCTCAACATTAAGGTGGGGTTTATCTGTGATGAATTGGGCTGTATCCACCACCTTTTGTAGGTTTTTCTGTTCAAGGTCATTGGTGTTTTCATACCATGCCATGATGCAACCAGTAAGAATGCTCTCCACAGTGCATCTATAGAACTTTGTCAAAGGTTTAGATGACATTTTGATCTTCGCAAACTTCCAAGAAAATGGAGGCGGAAAATACACTCGGAAGCGGAGGTGGCGCTAAACGGCAACTCCTTTGCTTGCATTTTCGGAGATAGCTCTGTTTCAATCTTTAATATCTTTATATTTCCCTTTCAGGTTTCTTTTGAAGACCCTGACCTGGAATTTCACACTGACTTTGGTTCTTTGCAGAAATGGGACTCGTTCTCGGGGTTTCGGGACTGGCCGTTGGTCGGCACGCCAAAGGTTCGGCCTGATAGTCCAGCTCAGGTTTGGAAGCCTAAGATTTCGGGGCACTGGAGACGGGTGGATCAAGAGTCGGTGTCACGGCAGGAGATCTGTGTGTCATCTGGGGAGTCGGGATATCTGCTGTACGCCCAAAGACCAGGGATCTTTGAGATCTTTGGGAACAGAGCTCGGAAAAAGCGATGTAATGGACTTTTAACATTGTCAACCAGTGAGTTTTTGTTATGTCTCCCTGCTCGTTGGGAAAAAGGGAGACACCTCCTTCTCCCTTATAAGGGAGAGAGAGAAACTGTGGTATGTCGAATGCTGAGTGAAATGCGAAGTCTTTGGGGTAACTGCAAGTCTGTGGCTTTGCTATTGCTTTGCTCACGCTTGAGTGCTCGGTGGCAGTGCCTATGCTTGCTTTATTTTTGCCAGTGGGGAGAGGGAAGATTATTGCCCACTGCCACTTATGCACAGGAGGGGGACTTTGGGGTTCTTACATTTAACCGTTGTTCATTCTTTGGGGCACTTCTCTGTTTTCATGGATGTTTGCGAAGAAAAAGCATTTCAGAATGTATATTGTATACATATCTCTGACATTAAGTTGGACCTTTGAATCTTTGAAATAAGGCACTGCCATGCCTTCTTTGTAATGGCAGTTAAATGCTCGACCCAGGACAGATCCAAGGAATTTAATGTTATTGACTCTTTCCACCTCTGATCCCCTGATGGGGACTTCCTCATGGACCTCTGGATACCTTCTCCTGTTCTTAATAATCAGCTGTTTGGTTTTGCTGATGTTGAGTGGGAGATAGTTGTTCTGACACCCTTCATTGAACCCAGTTTCAGTTCTGGGACACCATTTCAGATCTGTATTAAAAGTGGAAGACTGTCAGTTTAGAAAGCAGATATGGTCAGAGGAATGATGTGTCAGATAATAGACGATACATTTTAGTCCCAGGTTATGAAAACCTGACTTATGGACACTTCTACATATGAACAAGCTCCTGTTATGTTACTTAATTCAAAATTTCAATGCATGTACACATGTTTACACATGATGTGAAGATCGTCAGTGTTGTGGATGGTACAGAAGGTTGTTGAACGTTACGACAGGATGTGGTGCTGGATGGAGAAGTGGTAGATGGAGTTTAACACAGAAAAATGTGATGTGATGCACTTTGGATGATCGAACTTGAAGGCAGATTACAAAGTTAATGGTAGGATTCTGACCAATGTGGAGGAACAGATGGCTATTGGTCTCCAAGTCCGTAACATTCTTCAAAGTTGCTGTGCAGGTTGAAAGTGTGGAAAAGAAGGTGTATGAGGTGTTGGAATTCACTGGTCAAGAGAATTCAATTCAAGAGCGGCAAGGTAATGTTATCGCTCTACAGAACTCCGGTTACATCACACTTGGAGTATTGTGTTCAGTTCTGATTGCCTCATTATAGGAAGGTTATGGAAGCTTTAGGGAAGGTGCAGAAGAGGTTTAACAAGATGCTGCTTGGGTCAGAGAACATGTCTTATGAGGAAAAGTAAAAGTTGAGTGAGTCAGTGATCTTCTCTTTGGAGCAAAGGAAGGTGAGAGATAACTTGGTAGAGAGGTGTAGAAGGAGTGTATACGGCATAGACTGAGTGGACAGACAGCTCCTCTTTCTCATGGTGACAATGACCAATACCAGAGAATGTCCATTAATGCTGAGTGGAGGGAAGATTAGGGGAGATGCAAGAGGTAGTGTTGCTTTTCATTGATTCTGTTGTATTTCTTTGTTCTACTTTGAATGCCTACAAGAAAATGAATCTCTGGGTAGCATATGGTGATGTAAATGTAATTTGATAATACATTTACCATGTACATTTTGAACTTTGATCAGGTGCATGATTACGGACCTTTCAAAATGCATTTTGAAGAAATGGAATGAGAAAGAGACACTAGCATGAACATTTCCAGTCACTGTACAAAGGTCCAAAAGGAGAATGAGCAATGGAAATTAAAGTTGGGTGCTGAATAAAATGAGTGAGGGGCAAATTATTGCAACTTGCATTGGTCGTCAGGGTATGTATCTGCAAATAGAAGGTGTAACTTTTCTCAGTACTGATCTGTGACCCATGAACGTACAACAAAGGGACTTGAAAATGAGAGAAGGTGAACTGCATTATTATCTTATAATCAGGGTAGTTTATGGTGACATCGTGCTGCACGTTGATAAATTTAATTTGAATTTTGAACTTTGAAATGGCCTACTCACCAGGAGGAATATCACAAAATATCTTTCACCTGCTATGTGAGGATGTGAAGCGGTAACACCAGATTCTGTTTGGAGCTCATGATCTCTTCAGCTCAGGGTTATCTGTTGGGTGTTGTTTAGCTGCAGATAACTCCAGAAGCAGTGGTCCCACTTGTGATTCTGGGCCTGTTAAACCTGAGCTTGTTAATGGTCTGAGGGAAGGAACTTGCTTTTGTTTCTTTATTCTGCTGCAAAACAAGAAATTTTGCATCAGATGGCAGTGTAAATAAATTCGATTCTGATTCTGAATCAGGACATCATAAAGCAATTCTCAAAGAATGTGGTTAGAACTTTTGTGCCCTTTTACTTGACTTATAAAACTGAACTTAGGGAAGTTCCAATGGATGCCTCATGAAAATAAATTGTTCCATCCTCTTCCTGGACTGCTCCATCACATAAGACCACAAGACCGGAAGACCATAATACAAAAAGCCATGGGAACAGAAGTAGGCCGTTCAGCCATTCCCTCTGTTCCACCATTCAATACTGACAGCTTTATTATTCCCTTCAACCACATTCGCATCGTAACCTTTGACAACCTTACCAATCAAAAACTACTTTAAGCTCTGTGTTAAACATACCCAATTACATGGCTTCCATAGCTGCCAGTGGCAGTGAATTCCACAGATTCATCACCACCTGGCTAAAAAATTCCTAAAGGGACATCCTTGTATTCTGAGGCTACACCCTCTGGTCTGAGACTCCCCCACTATTGGAAACATCCTCTCCACATACACTCCATTGGGGTTCTAAGCGCTTCACTATTCAAGAGGTTTCAGTGAAATTTCCCCATCATTCTGAACTCCAGCAAGTACAGGCCCAGAGCCATCAAACAATTTTTATATGTTAACCCTTTCATTCTTGGGATAATTCTCATGAACCTCCTCTGGCCCCTCTCCAATTATAGCATATCCTTCAATGGATAAAGGACCCAAGTTTGTTCACTATTTTCCCAGTGTCATCTGACTAATACCTTATGAAGCTTCAGTTCTTGGATAACTTCTCAACAACGAATGAAAAACTGTTGTACAATCCCACCATTATGTACATGAGTGGGATTAGGTTTAAACACAGTGGCTAAATGGCCTTTTCACTTTTCTTCACCAAATTATTATTGTTGTTCAGTGATCTAGTTGCTGAAACAAAAATGCTTCACTGAAGATGTTTTATATCTCTGCACTTGTTCACATCAGCATATTGAACCATACTACTACTACGTCAACCACTACGTAAGGAACCATAATTGTTGAGAAGTTTTCCAAGAAGTGACAGGACAATGCAGGAAGAGTCCAGAACATCTGTCAGTGTGTAGCATCCATTGGTACTTCTCATATTCTGTTTGTTAAGACAATTAAATAAAACAGAAGTTCTACCCACATCAATGCTTATTTTTTGCATTTTAAAGTATACAGTATATGTCTGACTGGGCAACAATAATTTCCTTTGGGATAAAAAAAGATTTATCTTCTCTTATCCTTTGCTGAGGGTGAACATTACACAAATGACAGCAGTGGCTGATACATAGAGTCATCACTCATACTACACAAGGTGCAGAATTTAAGCAGATGTACATTCACAGCTAATATATTGCACTGTTTCCCCCGAAAAAATATTTAACAAAAACCACTCTACATGTATACGGAATTATTTTATCATTTATCTATTTGCATACAATGTGGAGTTAAGTATTTATAAGCAATTGCAAAGTCAGCCAACAAAAATTCAGGAGAATATAAATCAGCCAGATTCTTGGATCACCTCAACCCTCGCACCACAATGAAATCAAAACCGACACACCCAAAATGGTGGAGGAACTCAGCAGACAGCATCTATAGATATAGAAACATAGAAAATAGGTGCAGGAGTAGGCCATTCGGCCCTTCGAGCCTGCACCGCCATTTATTATGATCATGGCTGATCATCCAACTCAGAACCCCGCCCCAGCCTTCCCTCCATACCCCCTGACCCCTGTAGCCACAAGGGCCATATCTAACTCCCTCTTAAACATAGCCAGTGAACTGGCCTCAACAGTTTGCTGTGGCAGAGAATTCCACAGATTCACCACTCTCTGTGTGAAGAAGTTTTTCCTAATCTCGGTCCTAAAAGGCTTCCCCTCTATCCTCAAACTGTGACCCCTCGTTCTGGACTTCCCCAACGTCAGGAACAATCTTCCTGCATCTAGCCTGTCCAATCCCTTTAGGATCTTATACGTTTCAATCAGATCCCCCCTCAATCTTCTAAATTCCAACGAGTACAAGCCCAGTTCATCCAGCCTTTCTTCATATGAAAGTCCTGCCATCCCAGGAATCAATCTGGTGAACCTTCTTTGTACTCCCTCTATGGCAAAGATGTCTTTCCTCAGATTAGGGGACCAAAACTGCACACAATACTCCAGGTGTGGTCTCACCAAGGCCTTGTACAACTGCAGTAGTACCTCCCTGCTCCTGTACTCGAATCCTCTCGCTATAAATGCCAGCATACCATTCGCCTTTTTCACCGCCTGCTGTACCTGCATGCCCACTTTCAATGACTGGTGTATAATGACACCCAGGTCTCGTTGCACCTCCCCTTTTCCTAATCGGCCACCATTCAGATAATAATCTGTTTTCCTATTTTTGCCACCAAAGTGGATAACTTCACATTTATCCACATTAAATTGCATCTGCCATGAATTTGCCCACTCACCCAACCTATCCAAGTCACCCTGCATCCTCTTAGCATCCTCCTCACTGCTAACACTGCCACCCAGCTTCGTGTCATCCGCAAACTTGGAGATGCTGCATTTAATTCCCTCGTCCAAGTCATTAATGTATATTGTAAACAACTGGGGTCCCAGCACTGAGCCTTGCGGTACCCCACTAGTCACTGCCTGCCATTCTGAAAAGGTCCCGTTTATTCCCACTCTTTGCTTCCTGTCTGCTAACCAATTCTCCACCCACACCAATACCTTACCCCCAATACCGTGTGCTTTAAGTTTGCACACTAATCTCCTGTGTGGGACCTTGTCAAAAGCCTTTTGAAAATCCAAATATACCACATCCACTGGTTCTCCCCTATCCACTCTACTAGTTACATCCTCAAAAAATTCTATGAGATTCATCAGACATGATTTTCCTTTCACAAATCCATGCTGACTTTGTCCGATCATTTCACCGCTTTCCAAATGTGCTGTTATCACATCCTTGATAACTGACTCCAGCAGTTTCCCCACCACCGACGTTAGGCTAACCGGTCTATAATTCCCCGGTTTCTCTCTCCCTCCTTTTTTAAAAAGTGGGGTTACATTAGCCACCCTCCAATCCTCAGGAACTAGTCCAGAATCTAACGAGTTTTGAAAAATTATCACTAATGCATCCACTATTTCTTGGGCTACTTCCTTAAGCACTCTAGGATGCAGACCATCTGGCCCTGGGGATTTATCTGCCTTCAATCCCTTCAATTTACCTAACACCACTTCCCTACTAACATGTATTTCACTCAGTTCCTCCATCTCACTGGACCCTCTGTTCCTTACTATTTCTGGAAGATTATTTATGTCCTCCTTAGTGAAGACAGAACCAAAGTAATTATTCAATTGGTCTGCCATGTCCTTGCTCCCCATAATCAATTCACCTGTTTCTGTCTGCAGGGGACCTACATTTGTCTTTACCAGTCTTTTCCTTTTTACATATCTATAAAAGCTTTTACAGTCCGTTTTTATGTTCTCTGCCAGTTTTCTCTCATAATCTTTTTTCCCCTTCCTAATTAAGCCCTTTGTCCTCCTCTGCTGAACTCTGAATTTCTCCCAGTCCTCAGGTGAGCCACTTTCTCTGGCTAATTTGTATGCTACTTCTTTGGAATTGATACTATCCCTAATTTCTCTTGTCAGCCACGGGTGCACTACCTTCCTTGATTTATTCTTTTGCCAAACTGGGATGAACAATTGTTGTAGTTCATCCATGCAACCTTTAAATGCTTGCCATTGCATATCCACCGTCAATCCTTTAAGTGTCATTTGCCAGTCTATCTTAGCTAATTCACGTCTCATACCTTCAAAGTTACCCCTCTTTAAGTTCAGAACCTTTGTTTCTGAATTAACTATGTCACTCTCCATATTAATGAAGAATTCCACCATATTATGGTCACTCTTACCCAAGGGGCCTCTCACGACAAGATCGCTAATTAACCTTTCCTCATTGCTCAAAACCCAGTCCAGAATAGCCTGCTCTCTAGTCGGTTCCTCGACATGTTGGTTCAAAAAATCATCCCGCATACATTCCAAGAAATCCTCTTCTTCAGCACCTTTACCAATTTGGTTCACCCAGTCTACATGTAGATTGAAGTCACCCATTATAACTGCTGTTCCTTTATTGCACACATTTCTAATTTCCTGTTTAATACCATCTCCGACCTCACTACTACTGTTAGGTGGCCTGTACACAACTCCCACCAGCGTCTTCTGCCCCTTAGTGTTACGCAGCTCTACCCATATCGATTCCACATCTTCCCGGCTTATGTCCTTCCTTTCTATTGCATTAATCTCTTCTTTAACCAGCAACGCCACCCCACCTCACCTTCCTTCATGTCTATCCCTCCTGAATATTGAATATCCCTGAACGTTGAGCTCCCATCCCTGGTCACCCTGGAGCCATGTCTCTGTGATCCCAACTATATCATAATCATTAATAACAATCTGCACTTTCAATTCATCCACCTTATTACGAATGCTCCAGTATGAATATATTGTCGAGGTATCAGGGCATGACCCTTATTTTACTTCTTCTCAACTGCCTGTTACTTCCCCTGGGTCCCCTCCTCCTTCCTTTTCTCCTGTGGTGCACTCTCCTCTCTTATCAGATTCCTTCTTCTCCACCCCTGGACCTTTCCCACCCACCTGGTTTCACCAGTCACCTTCCAGCTAGCCTTCTTCCCTTCCTCCCAGCTTTTTTTTCCAAAACATTCCTCCTTCCTTCTCAGCCCCGAAGAAGGGTCTTGGCCCGAAATGTCGACTTTCTGTCATTTCCATAGATGACGATTTTCTCCAGCATTTTCTGTGTGTTGACTTCCAGCGAATACAGATTTTATCATGTTTACAATGAAGTCAGGGTTGAACAATTACATTTTTAGTTAAAGTTCAAGATGGTGCCGATAAATGGCTACTCTGTGTACAGCTCCAATGGGAATAATCAAATATTCCCATTTAGGACTGCTGCAGCTAATTACACTTTAAATATATCCAATGACTTGGCCTCCACAGCTGTCTGTGGCAGTGAATTCCACAGATTTACCAGTCTATAACTCAAAAAATTCTTCCTCATCTCTATTCTAAAGGAACATCCTTGTACTCTCAAGGCTGTTCACTCGGGTCTTAGACTCCCCTACTATAGAAAACATTCTCTCCACATTCTCTTTATATAGGCCTTTCAATGAGATCATCTCTCATCCTTCTAATCTCCAGTGAGTACAGGCCATCAAACGATCCTCTGGGCGGGACTCGGGGTGACGTAACTTTACTCTCACACTCACAACACCCAAAATGGGCTCTTTCCCTTTCCACCATTAACTTTTCATCATGAATACTTTCCGCCATGACTCGCCTCTGCTAACATCTTAAATCAAGCAAAAAATAAAACTTCTAGAGGAACTTCGGGAGTCATGTGGGATCTACGGAGGCAGAGTGGTCAACATTTCAGAGAAACCCCCTGCTTCGCGACACCTCCAGCCGTTTATTTTTGCTTCAGATTAGAACATTTACTGTTGCTTCTGTCCAATATTTTAACACTTCTCACCATTTCATTTGGTCTTTGGGAATTGCCCAAATGTTTCTGTATTGCTAAGTACAACAAAAAGCTTTTCAGATTGTCATGTACCACACACTAGTCGGGTCACTGTGGTTTTTTGATCAAACTTCCTGCTGACTTCTTCCTCATTTTTATTTCAGAGTTTTTTCTCAGAAGGACAGACAGATCCAGGCCGGGTCTCTGTGAATAAAATGATGTGGACTTTGATTCTTCTGATTGGTTTTCTACCTGGTGAGTGACAACCAGCACTGGACATTCTTTAATCAATGTTTCCTTGGGGCTGTACATTGTTTCCAGAAGAGTACTTGAATATCTGTAGGCACTAAAGATGTCAGAAATCTGGAGTTCAGAGGAGCTGCTGGAGGAGCTCAGCAGCTCAAGCAGCATCTGTCAGGGGAGGGGAAAATGTCAACGGTTTGGTTCGAGACCCCTCATCAAGTGTGAGTGGAGAGGGAGATAGTGTATATAGGAGAGGGGGAGGTGTGAGACTGGGTCCACTCGGTTGTCGGGGACTGAGGAAGGGTGAAGCACGACAGACAAATGGAATGGGGAGGGAAAGGAGTGGAGTTTGCTGATGAGTGAGTGGGAAAGCAGGTAAGGAGAAAAGGGGAATCGCGTGGAGCCAGGTGGGGAGAGAATACGTCCAGGTGGAGAAATTTTCTGGGGGCTTTTAAGCGAGAACATCACGTCTACCATTGACGGAATCTGATCTCACTCTGCAGGGATCACTATGACAATCGATGTTACTACCTTTCAATCAATCTTTCCTGGGCCATTTCAGTGGAGCAATTAGTAATGAACATTACTAGATCTGGAGTCAAAGGTAAACCAAGGTGTGTAGGGATGAGAGATTTCTGCCTCTAAAGGCCTTTCTGATCCAGATGGGATTTTGACACTCTGGTAGCTGATGTTTATCATTACTGATGTGGTTTTTAATTCCAAAACAACTAACAAATTATCTTTAAACTTCCAATGTATCCTTTTAGAAATAGAAATCACACTTGGATTTCTAGACACGGAAGTGGTAACGACCACTGTTGCACACCTTCTAACTGCACATAGAAACACTTGACAAACACAAAAGATAAAATTTCCATCAGAACCAGAAGACACAGTTTCAGACATCATGATGGGTTTCTTTCTGAAGTTTATAAACGTGTCTGTTAGTGGAGGATGTCAGGACATGGAGAGAATTGAAACATGATCTCAAATGGTCCTACCAATCCCCATTCCAACTTCTGAGTTCCCTGCATTCCGAGACGCACACTCAGGAGCATCCCAAATGAGTTCTCTGGGAACTTAGTGTACTTTGAAAGGGTGACATGGTCTGAGGTAATTGATAGACTACATTGTGGCTCTCCTTCAATACTGCACTAGAAATTCAGCCCTGGGTTTCTGTTCAGGATTCTACAGTGGGAATTTAATGTGCTGACACAGTAAAAGCACTGACTGCACTTCAAACCAAAGTCACTGGCTGTGCTGTCATGGACCACAGGCCGGATATGACCTGGACCTGCTTTACCATCATGTTCAAAGTTATTTGTTTGCATTAAGTTGTTCCTTTCCCCTCAAATCTGAAAATGCCTCTCTCAGTTTCAGGTGCATTGTGGGCAGAGAAATATGTAAGAGGAGTTGTGGGAAGAGCGATTACAATCCATTGTCACTATGAAGCAAAGTACCACTCACGCACAAAGTATTGGTGTCATGGATGGACTCATCAATGTTCAGTTTTAATGGAAACAAATGGGCAACACAGACGGAGTGGACGAGCATCAATCACAGATAACCCAGAATGGGAAATATTTACTGTTACTGTGGAGGATCTTCACTCTGGAGATACAGGATGGTACAGCTGTGGGATTTCAACACCAGGTCATGATCCGATATTTAATGTACATTTACAAGTATCTGATGGTAGGTTTCTCAGTGATTGACTTTGTGCCTTCAGTAAAATAAATGTCTTATCCATGTTTCCCCTGGGAAGGGTCAGTGTATTAGATGTCCTGGGGAGTGACGATGTGCTGATCCCAGGGTTAAGCTTGTACAGTGGAGAAATGCCCATCTTGTGGATGTGTTTGAAGAACAGCAATCTCCTCCTCCTCCTGCTCAGCCTCTGCACAGATTACAGGACCTTTGTCCTGACTCTGTCCATCTCTCACTATTTCTGCATTAATATCAGTGCCACATGTTTCCCTCTCTATGGCAGGTCACTGAACCCAGTCGCAATTTCATTTCCGCCTGAAAGCCACTAAACATGTGATGGGTATCTCACAAGTTGCTGCCTTTAAACACTCAGTGGGCACCTCATTTGGTAACTCTTATACCAAATAAAGTGGCCACTGAGCGTCTGTTCATGGTCTTCTGCTGCTGTGATTCATTCACTTCAAGCTTTGATGTCTTGTGTGTTCAGATGCTCTTCTGCACACCACTGTCATAAAATGAGGTTATTTGAATTTCTGTCATCTTTCTGTCAGCATGAACCAGTCTGGCCATTCTCCTCTGACCTCTCTCATTATCAAGGCATTATTGTTCACGGAATTGCTGCTCACTAGATATTTCTTGTTTTTCACACCATTCTGAAGACTGTTAAACATGCAAGTCCCAGGACATCAACAGGTTCTGAGGTATTCAAACCGCCCCGACTGACTCCAACTATCATTGCATGGTCAAAGTCACTAAAATCTCATTTCCTCCCCATCTGATATTTGTCCTGAACAACAACTGAATCTCTTGACCATAGGCACTGTATCTGATGGTAGGTTTCTCAGTGAGTAACTTTGTGCCTTCAATGAAATAAATCCATGTTTCCTCTGGGAAAGGTCAGAACATGAAAACTCTTGGAGAGCAATGATGTGCTAATCCCAGGGTGAAGCCTGTTGAATGGAGAAATGTCCAACTCCTGACATGTCTGAAGAACAACAATCTCCTTCTCCTTCTCCTCCCACTCTGCCTCAGCACAGTTTAAAAGATCTTTGTCCAGACACTGTCCATTCCTCACTATCTCTGTATTAATATCATTGTCAAATACCATCTATAATTTTGCTGATGATACAGCCATTGTTGGTAGAATCTCAGATGGAGATGAGAAGGCATATGGGAGTGAGATTTGCCAACGAGTGGAGTGGTTTCGCACCAACGAACTTGCATATGACGTCAGTAAGACGAAAGAGCTGATTGCGGAATTCAGGAAGGGATTGTGGACTTCAAGAACACATACCAATCCTCAAAGAGGGATCAGAAGTGGAGAGAGTGAGCAATTTCAGGATCCTGGGTGTGAAGATCTCAGATACCTAACCTGGTCCCAACATATTGATGCAATTATAAAGAAGGCAAGACAGCGACTATACTTCATTAGGAGTTTGAAGAGATTTGGTACGTCAACATATACACTCAAAAACTTCTATAGATGTACAGTGGAGAGCATTCTGACAGGTTGCATCACTGTCTGGTATCGGGGGGGCGGGGGGCGGGCTATGGCACAGGACCGAAAGAAACTGCAGAGGGCTGTAAATTTAGTTGTCTCCATCTTGGATACTAGCTTACAAATACCCAGGACATCTTCAAGCAGTGGTGTCTCAGAAAGGCAGCATCCAATATTAAGGACCTCCAGCATCCAGGGCATGCCCTTTTCTCACTGTTACCATCAGGTAGGAAGTACAGAAGCCTGAAGGCACACATCAGCGATTCAGGTACAGCTTCTTCCCCTCTGCCACCTGATTCCTAAATAGACATGGAACCCATAAACACTACAACACTTTTTTAATATATATTATTTCTGTTTGATGCACAATTTTTAACCTATTCAATATGTGTACTGTAATTGATTTACTTACTTATTATTATTTTATTATTTTTTTCCTTCTTCTTCTATATTATGTATTGCATCTAGATGCTTCTGCTAAGTTAACAAATTTCACAACACATGCCAGTGATAATAAACCTGATTCTGATTCTGAAATGTTTCCCTTTATACAGCGGGTAGTTTTTTCCTGATAGCCATCAAACATGTGACAGATATCTCACAAGCTGCTGTCTTTAAATACTCAGTGGCCACTTTATTAGGTACCTCCTATAACTAATAAATTGGCCAAGGAATATGTTCATGGTCTTCTGCTGCTGTGGCCCATTACCTTTAAGCTTAACTGTGGGTTGTGTGCCCAGATGCTCCTCTGCATAACTGTCATAGCACATGTTTATTTGAATTTCTGTCATCTTTCTGTCAGCCTGAAACTACCTGGCCATTCTCCTCTGACCTCTCCCATTGACCAGTCATTTTTGCTCACAGAATTGCTGCTCACTGGATACTTTTTGCTTTTTGCACCATTCTCTGTAAAGTCTGCAGACTATGTATGAATATTCCTGGAATTCAACAGTTCCTGAGATACTCAAACCTCCCTGTCTGGCACCAGCTATCATTCTATGGTCAAAGTCACTAAGATCACATTTCTTCCCCATTCTGATGTTTGGTCTAAACAACAGCTGAATCTTTTGAGTATGTCTACATGTTTTTATGTACTGTGTTGCTGCCAGATGATAGACTAATTAGATATTTGCATTAACAAGCAGGTGAACAGGTGTACCTAATACAGTGGCAGAAGAGAGTTTGATTTTCAGATGTTCATTCAGTGTCTGATTGTTCAATTCCTTCCCACAGAAACTGTGTCTGTCCCTGTGCTTCGAAATCTGTCACCAGCAAATGTCTCCCATCTCGGTGGCTCCGTGTTAGTGTCCTGTGAATCTCTCCAGGGATCCCTTCCCATTCAGTACTCATGGTATGAACAAACCTCATCTGGGGATCAAATGATCTCAGACACCAATGAACTGGTTCTACCTTGTCAATCCTTAGACCTCCAAGCCCATCAATATTACTGCAAAGCCTCAAATAGGCTTGGAATAAAATCCAGCGGAATGCTAAATGTGACAATCTTCAACAGCAGAGAGATCTGCGGATATGTGACAAGAATTAATGGCACCAGTAAGTTCTCCTTTCAAGGAAGGATACATTTAAAGATTTCTTTTTGTTACTCTGTTACTGCTGTTCTTATACTTCTACTGAGGGTAAGGAAATTCTTTGCATTCGTAGAAGCTACACATTGCAGCCTCCATGGGGTAGATCAAAGTGTAGTCAACAGTTAAGTCTGTGACTTCTCCTGGAAAATGTGGAACATCTTAAACATAGCTGGACTTGCAGCTCCAGACAAATTGGTGGCATTCCATTCATACTTCTGGTTTTTGCACTGAAGATACTAGAATGAGTGTTGAATCATGAGACAGTGGCACTGTCATAAAAGGAAAAGGAAGGACATATAATATAGCAAGAATTTGTGGGAAGTTAGAGAATTGGGGAACTTTAAAAAACCAACATAGTCATAGTCATACTTTATTGATCCCGGGGGAAATTGGTTTTCATTACAGTTGCACCATAAATAATAAATAGTAATAAAACCATGAATAGTTAAATAGTAATATGTAAATTATGCCAGTAAATTATGAAATAAGTCCAGAACCAGCCTATTGGCTCGGGGTGTCTGACCCTCCAAGGGAGGAGTTGTAAAGTTTGATGGCCACAGGCAGGAATGACTTCCTATGATGCTCTGTGTTGCATCTCGGTGGAATGAGTCTCTGGCTGAATGTACTCCTGTGCCCACCCAGTACATTATGTAGTGGATGGGAGACATTGTCCAAGATGGCATGCAACTTAGACAGCATCCTCTTTTCAGACACCACCGTCAGAGAGTCCAGTTCCATCCCCACAACATCACTGGCCTTACGAGTGAGTTTGTTGAAGAATGTAACAAGAAAAGCCAAAAGGAGAGAAAAGATTAAATATAAAGGGAAAATAGCCAATAATATAAAAGAGGAGACTAGAAGATTTTCAGATATATAAAGTGTAAGAGAGAAGCAAGAGTGGATATTAGATCACTGGATAATGAAGCTGGAGACATAGAAATGAGGTACAAAGAAATGGAGGAATCACTTAATAAGCATTTTATATTATTGGTCACTGAGGAAGACACAAGCAGTATGACAGAAATTCAGCAATGTCAAGGGGCAATGTCAAGGAGTGAGTGTAGTTGCTCTTGCTAAGGAGAAGGTGCTTGGGAAGCTGAGAGGAGTGGAGGTAGGTATATAAATCACCTGACTCAGATGGTCTACACCCCAGGGTTCTTAAAGAGGAAGCTGAAGAAATTGTGGAGGCATTAGTAGTGATCTGATTCTGGGTTGGTTCTGTGGGACTGGAATATTGGAAATGTTACTCCACTCTTTCAGAAGAGAGGGAGGCAAATGAGAGGGAATTGACGTCAGTTAGCCTGATGTCAGTGGTTGGGAAGGTGCTGGAGTTCATTATGAAGGATAGGATTTCAGGGTACTTGAAGGTGCATGATGACATTTGGTTTCATTATGGGGAAATCTTGCCTGAAAAATCTGTGGGAATTCTTTGAGGAAATAATAGGCAAGACAGATAAAAGAGAGTGGATATTGTTGACTTGGATTTTCAGAAAGCCTTTGACTAGGTGCCACATATGAGCCTGCTAAACAAGATAAGAAGCCAGGTATTACTAGAAAGATTCTAGCATGGATAAAAGATTGGGTGACTGGCAGGAGGCAAAGAATGTGAACAAAATGGTGCCTTTTTGTTTGCCTGTCAGTGACTTGTAGAGTTCCGCAGGGGCTGGTGTTAGGACTGCTACTTTTTATGGTGTATGTTAATCACTTGGATGGCAGGTTTGGGGATAACAAGGTCAAAGTCAAAGTTTGCACCGTTTGTTGTCCATTGATTCTGGTTACAGTTACTGTACTGTAAATTTGCTAGGTATGCCCGCAGCAAAAGAATCTCAGGGTTGTGTGTGGTGAGATGTACGCACTCTGATAATAAATCTCTACTTTGACTTTGACTTTGAGGGGAATCTCATTGAATCCAATCGAATATTGAAAGGCCTAATTAGAGTGGATTTAGAGAGAACGTTTCCTTTAGTGGGGCAGAGATATGAGAAGGGAGCCCACACCTTCTATTTGAGTCTATGCACTGAAATGATCAAGGCTGCTGCATTTCGTGATTGAGAATAGAATAATAAACCTTCAAAATCCATGGGAAACACTATAGGGATGCCTGTTGTAGGCAAGGAATGGGCCGGTGTTCAGCTTGCTGCTCCACAGGGTTTACTCGTCTCTGTGCTGAACTAAGGCTGCAGCTTGCAATTAACGGGCTCCTGAATCGGCTGCAGTGATGACTGGCTTTGTGTCTGTGACCCATTTTTGCGAATTTCAGTTCCGAACGTAATTTGCTTACTTTTATGGTTCGCATGATTTTTATTTCTGCATATTGGATGTTTGACAGTGTTTTTTTAATGGGTTCTATTTGGTTTCTTTGTTTTGTGGGTTCCTGTAAGGAGACAATCTCAATGTTGTATATAGTATACATACTTCGATAATAACAACGCCGTCTCCGCTGGCTGGGCCACGTACACCGCATGTCAGACAAGAGGATCCCGAAAGACCTGCTGTGCGGGGAACTGGCCTCCAGCAATAGAGGACAAGGGCGGCCCCATCTTCGTTTCAAAGACGTTTGCTAGAGAGACATGAAGTCACTAAAAATGAACGTCAAGAGGTGGGAGGACATCGCAAGCGATCGCTCTCACTGGAGGCTGGAACTATGCAGTGGTCTAAAAAGAGGAGAAGAGAAGCTGAGGCTTGCTGCTGAGAAAAGCGCACTTGTTGGAGAAACAGCACCAAGACAACACTGGAGGACAGCGCCTTCAAGTGCAGTCGCTGCAGCGGAGACTGTCACTCCCATGTGGGCCTCTATAGCCACAACAGATGCTGCTCTAACACAGACTGAAGCTAGACTTTCCAGGCGCAGATCCATGGTCTTGCGAGACTAACGGATGCCACCACTTTGATAATAAATGTACTTTGAACTTCAAACATTTCAGTTGAAGTGTAAGCTGATTGGCTGTGATTCCAAAAGCTATCACACCTGTGCAGTGAAATAGAATTCTGAATTTAACCTTTCAAAAGTGTGGTCTAGTTCAGAGAAGATGCAGCAAAGTCATATAGAGTTACAGGTTTTGGAAACAGGAGCTTCAGCCCAAGTCCATAGTCTCTTCCTGAGCTTCTCCCTGTATTTCCCTGTATTTGGTCGGTATGCTTCTCAAGCTTTCCTGTCCATGAACTTTTCCAATTGTATTTTAAATTTGTACCCACCTCTAGCACTTCCCCTGACAGCCTTTTCCATGTGCACACTGCTCTGTGTGGAAAACACTGCCCCTCCAGGCCCTCTGACCTTCAGTCTAGACTCTCTAGTTTTCGACTCTCTTACCCTAGGATAAGGAATGCTACCATACTTTTGCCCCTCTTAATTTGTGAACCTCTATAAGGTCACCCCTCAGCTGCCCTCACTTCAGGGAAATCAGTCCCAGCCTATCCATAACCCAAACCCTCCAGTCCCAGCAGCATCTTTGTGAATGTTTTCTGTCACCCTCTTGAATTTAATCACACTCTTCCTCTGGAACTGCACAGAGTAGTCAAGATGAGATCTTATCAATGTCCTTTATGGCTGTAACATGCCATCCCAGCTGTACTTAATGCCCCATCCAATGAAGGCAAGCAGATCGTATGACTTGTTCACCACTTAGTCCACCTGTGTTGCCACTTTCAGGGACCACTGTCATTGCACACCTCGTTCCCTACAGTGTAAGTTGTGCCCTTGTTTAATTTCCCAAAGTGCATCACTCCACACTGCCTGAGTTCAATTCCATCAGCCATTTCATTGGCCACTTTCCTAGTTCAAAGTTCAAAGTAAATTTATTGTCAAAGTACCTATATCACAAACAACTGAGAGATTCATTTTCTTGCAGATACACACAAAACAAATTAACACAGTAGAATTCATGACAAGACACACAGAGCAAAGACTGACAGACAAACAAAAGATGATGAGTCGCGCAAATCATAACAATATGTAAACAAATAATACATGGAACATGAGAGGCAGAGTCTCTGAAAGTGAGTCCACAGCTGTGGAGTCAGTTCAGTGCTGCGGCGAGTGAAGCCAATCCTGGAGCACGGTGGCTTAAGGGCAACAATTGCTGGCAAACCCAGCGGTGTGGGACCCAAGACTCCTGCACCTTCCACCTGATTGTAGAAATGAGAAGAGAGGGAGACAGGTCAAATGCAGGCAGACGGGACGGGCTCAGGTGGGGGAGTCATGCTAGTGCAGAGTAATGGGGCTGAACCCTGGTTCATTTTCCAGGTCCCATTGTAAGCTTAGATCTTTCCATTGTCCACCGCACTACTCTGTCATTGGCAACTTATTAATCACGTCACCTACATTTTCATTCCAAATTATTAATGCAGATGACAAAAAACTTTAGTTGGCAAACGACAGCACTGATCTTGATGGCACCCCACTGGTGATAAAGTCAGATGTTGTCAGTAGACCAACAACCACAAAGTGATTATTTTCACCAAGCCTCTTCAGTATCCATCCAACTAGCTTACCATGTGATCTCACATTACACATCAGTCTACTATGCAGGGTCTTGTCATAAGCCTTGCTAAACTCATGTGCTAAACTCTATTGCCCTGTTCTCAACAGTTCCTTTGATCATCTCTTCACAAAAAAGTCAAGACAATTTTTTTTTGAGAGATTATTTCCCACACACAAAATCAGGTTGACCATCCAAAATCAGAGCTTCCCTTTGCAAGTTCAGGTGGTCTATTGTTACACAATTTACCCACCACTGACCTCAGGCTCACCTGCCTGGAATGGGACTGGATCAGTTATCTATTGACTCAGAAATGTGGAAACAGACTGAGACATTAGTGGGCAGTGATAATGATGACTCCAATCAAATAAAAATCATGAGTTGTGAAGAGCTGTGAGCTCGTGTTGAGGGACGATGCTGTTGTCTTCCCAAACTGCATGCAGTCTGTGTAAATTTAATTTTACCTGTCCATTTTCTGAAGAACTTCTCCCTCAGTTTCAGGTGCTTTATGGGCAGAAGATAAAGTAAGAGGAGTTGTGGGAAGAACGGTCACAATTGATTGTCACTATGCACCAATGTACCGTTCACACACAAAGTATTGGTGCCGCATGTGGGATCACCAATGCACATCGTTAGTGGATACAAATGGGACAAATGAGCAGTATGGAAAAATGGCAATCAGAGATAACACAACCCAGGGAATATTTACTGTTACTATGGAGAATCTCGTCTCTCAAGATACAGGACTTTACAGATGTGGAATTACAACATCTGGCAATCATCCAGTGTTTGATGTGCATCTACACGTGTCTGATGGTAGGTTTCTCATTGATTGACATTATATCTCCATTGAAATGTCTGATCCATATTTTCCATGGGAAGACCCAGGGCAGCACCAATATTCTGAGGCTCCGTTAGGCTGAGGCTCAACAGACTCCGCTCAGTCCCCCTGGAGCAGGGCAACCCAATCCCCATCTCACCTCAGGGATCAGTCACACCCTCTCCAGCCCCACTGCCCCTATCTCTCTCTTTCTCTCTCCCTCCATACCAGTCAAGGAGCTCCAAGTCCCCACCTGTAGTACCTGCTGACCTGCCTGACCATTCCCATGTGGAAAATGCAGAAATGGAACTACAGAAGAAGATTGAACATGGAACAGCCAGCACAGAAGTGATGATACTGAGGATGCCTTTGGCCATCATGTGCTCCACTGACCATGTTCCCTGGAATGAAAGGGTTAACATATGGATGGCACTGAGGCTTTACGCACTAGAATTTAGAAGAATGAGATGGGATCTCATTGAACCTATAGTATATTGACTGGTTAGATAGAGTAGATGTGAGAAGCATGTTTCCAGCAGTGGAGAAGTCGAGACTAGGGGAAAGCCAACAGAAGGACATTCCTTTTGGATGAATTTCTTTTGCCAGAGGATGGTGAATCTGTGGAATTTATTGACACAGAAGGCTGTGGAAGACAAGTTATTGGGTATCCTCAAAGTGGCAGTTAATAGGTTCTTGATCAGTAAGTGTGTCAAAGATTTCAGGGAGAAGGCAGCAGAGTGGGGGTGAGAGGGAAAATATATCAACATTATTGAATGGTGGTGCAAACTCAATAGGCCAAATAGCCTAATTCTACTCCTATGTCTTATAGTTCTATGATTTTATGATGTCAGTCTAAGCTAATTCCATCTGCCTGCAAATGTCCATAATTACACCTGTGCCAAACTTTTTGTGGGTTAGTCTAAATGCATTCTAAATATTGTTGTTATACCTGTTCCGCCTTCTTGCCTGACAGAACAGTCACCACGCTCATTGTAGCTAAAGAACTTGTCTCACAAATCTCCTTTAAATTGCCCACCTCTCACCTTAAAACAATATTTGCATTGATTTTTTTAAAAACTCCACTGGAGACTGTCTCCTTGTTGCTGAGAGAGATTGCACCCTGATTTTCACACTGACACATCACATTCTCAGTATCATCACTGCTGTCCTGATCCAGAGTCTTGCTGTGTTTTGGGATAATGGCAGATGTGGCAGTTCAGGCATCTGGGAGGATGCAGACACACAGGTGGATTTAGAGGTGAGACACCCACCTGCTGGCCCTGGCTGAGATGCAGAGCTGCTGAAATCTTTATTGATTTTCTGATGTTCACTGATTCTTTCCCACAGAACCGGTGTCTGTTCCTGTGCTTCAATTTCTGTCTCCTGCAAATGTCTCGTGTGTTGAGGGCTCCGTGTCAGTGTCCTGTGAGTCTGTCCAGGGATCCCTTCCCATTCAATACACATGGTATGAAAACACATCATCTGTGATCTCTGTCACCAGTAAACTGGATCTACATTGTCAATCCTTCAACTACCAACACCATCAATATTACTGCACAGCCTCGAATACTTGTGGAGCAAAGTCTAGTGAAATAGTGAACGTGTCCATCTACAACAGGGAAGGCAATTGCAGTTTTGTGATTCAAATCACTGGCACTGGTAAGTGGTGGAGGGTGCGAATCATCAGGATGATTGATTGAGTATCATGTACCGTTTTCAAGATTCAAGATTGCTTAAAGTCATTTCTAGTACACAAGTGTAAGGGTCCAATACAGCACAAAAAAACAATATGATATAGAACACAACAATAAATAAACAAAATAATTATAAATACATAAGATTGTTTGTATGTAGTGACTGTGTATGTCCATAAAGTGACACTAGGCATAATAATGTTTGTACCTAAGGTGGGTGACATGAAATGATAATGTAGTGGTGGTGCGTGTTGTGGAGGGGTGGGTTAGTGGGTTGAAGTGTTAATCTGTTATGTTCTTTAGGCTGCATTCAGGCATTTCTGGACTATTCTGTCTCCGCTGTGACAATTCTTGCAGAGAATCGAATGCCATATTCAATAGCTGAGAACTGAGTCTTTCACCAGAGTACTTCCTGTCTGCAGCCAGTTCTTGCTGACGATGGTGGCTTTGTGTCTAAGCAGCTGATGTTTCTGGTTGATGACTGAGATTGTTCCATCCTTGAAAAAGAGCAAATACTCAAACTCGCTCCTTCTGGATCTATAAATAGTTGCCAGTGGTTTGTTTCGTGGAAAATAGAGAGAATTGTAGAGACTAAAGAAACAGTGGAAACCACCTGCAGTTAGTGCAAGAACTCAGGAAGGATGGCCGCAGCAGGCTGTTTAGTCTCTGAAGTCTACTCCATTATTCAATATAATCCTGGCTGACCTATACCTGGCCGTCCCTGCTCCTCTATGCCCTTTCCCACTTCTCCATTTGCTGAACTATATCAAAAATATCTACTTTCTGTTTAAATATCTCTACCACTCCACTTTCACAACCTTCCAGGTGGAGAATTCCAAGGACTGTGAAGAAGTTCCTATGCACCTAATTTTAAATTACCCAATCCTAATCTTGCTACTATGCCTCTTCATTTGAGACACTCTGACAATTGAAACTGGTTTGCCCACAGAGGTCAGAGGGTGCTGGTAGATAATGTATTCTGCCAGGAGATGGTGACCAGTGGTATTACACAGTTATCTCGTGACTCTTGATCTCAATTCTCTGATTAATGGAGGCTTGTTCTGTTCAGGAACCTCTGTCCTTTGTGATTTTTATAAGGGACTTGACTGAAGAAGTGGAAGCGTTGTTCAGCATGTTTGCATTTATACATTAAATCCACTGTGATTCAATATTGTAAAACAATAAAACCTTGAACTTCCAAGGGGGTTGAATACTTTTTATAGGCATTGTAAAAGTAAGGATGTAATGCTAAGGCTGTGTAAGGCAGTGTTGAGGCCTCACTGGGACTATGGTGAGCATTTCTAGGCCAATTATCTAAAATGTGTTGACTTTGGAGAGGGTTCAAATGAAGTTCACAAGAATGTTTCTGAGAATGAAAGGGTTATCATATGAGCAGCAACTGAAAGCTCTGGGCCTCTACTCACTGGAATTTAGAAGAATAAGGGGGCATCTTATTGAAACCGATCAAATGTTCAAAGGCCTAGATAGAGTGGATGGGAAGAGCATGTTCCTTTGGTGAGGGAGTCGAGGACCAGAGGGCACATCCTCAAAAGAGAAGAATGTCCATTTAGAACAGAGATAAAGAGGAATTTCTTTAGCCGGAGGGCAGTGAGACTGGAATTCTTTGCCATGGGCGGCTGTGGAGGTCAGGTCACTGGGTGCATTTAAGGCAGTGGTTCATAGGTTCTTTGTCATGTGCCTTGTAGCTTTCCATAGAGCGCTGACCTTCTGGGGTGTTTAAGCAGCTGTATTTGCTAATCAGTGCCTTAACTAGAGTTGATAAGCCCTAAACAACAGGAATTCTACAGATGCTGGAAATTCAAGCAACACACATCAAAGTTGCTGGTGAACGCAGCAGGCCAAGCAGCATCTCTAGGAAGAGGTGCAGTCGACATTTCAGGCCGACACCCTTCATCAGGGTCTTGATAAGCCCTTGTGTTTTCGGTTTGACTTGTCAGGTTAATTGTGGCTGGCTTATGTTTTCCTCAGTCTATGATTATTTAGGGAGGAATCTCAGTTGCTGCCTCAGGGGTGGTCATTATGTCAGAGAGGATGAATTACCTCATGGTGTTACTCATCGCTTTTCTGAGGCTTTGATTCCCTTGTCTTACCTTGCATCTCATCCTGGGGATCCTGCTGTTTCTCTACACCTGGATCCAGCCCTCAGGGTGTGCACCATGACAGAATGACTCCCATTGTATGGACCCAATGGAGGTTCTGAGCTTCTCCGGTCTGTGTTCAAGATTTTTTCCACAGCTATCTGGGTCAACAAGTTTCATAAGGTCTCCCATCTTAGGCTTTTTTCCTGAGTTAAACGCTGTGTTTCCAAGTCACATGCTGTGCATCCAAGTCAAGTGCTATGGTTCCAAGTCAAATGCTATGCCTTGAGCTCCCGTTCTGTCGTGTTTTTTCAGACCTGCCTCGAAAGCTCCGAATCTGTTCTGGATTCTCCAGCGCTGCCTCAAGCTCCAGGTCCCCCTTGTGTTTTCAGACCTGCCTCGAGAGCTCCCTAGTCAGTCAGGTGCCAGCCTTAGGAGGGGAGGAACTGTCTTGAGCCCTGCTGCGTGCTGTAGTGCATTCAGCTTCTGGTGTGTTTAAGCAGCTGTGTTTGCTAATCAGTGCCTTAACTAGAGTTGATAAGCCCTTGTGTTTTCGGTTTGACTTTGTCAAGTTAATTGTGGCTGGCTCATAATTCCCTCAGTCTATGATTATTTAAAGAGGATAATCAGTTGGGGCCTTGGGGTGGCCATTGTGTCAGAGAGGATGAATTACCTCATGGTTTTACTCAGTCGCTCCTCCGAGGTTCTGATTCCAACATCTTACCTCTTGGTTCCGTCTCATCCTGGGCATCCTGCCATTCCTCCGCACCTGGGTCCAGTCCTGCAGGAGCACTCCATAACATTCTTGATTAGTCAGAATGTGAAAGTTGATGGGGAGAAGGAAGGAGAATGTTGAGAAGGAAATGGATCAACTATGATAAAATGGCTGAGCAGACTCAATGGGTTGAAGGCCTAACTCTATGGTCTTTGTCGTCTTATGGAGATAGACAGAGTGCAGAACTGGTCTCTGAAGAGGCAGATGGAATTCTATCTGGAAAAGTGTGAAGGTATACGTTAGGTAAGAGGAAATCTTAAGGCAAAATACAAGATTAATAGCAAGATATTGGGGTCGAAAACCAAATATCTTTTGAAGTTGACACACAAGTTGATAGGATGGTGAAGTAGGCACCTGCTATGTTGGCCTTCATTAATCGAAGTATTGAAGTCAGGAGTCACAAGGTAATGCTAGGGCTGTATAAAACTCTGGTTAGTCCACACTTGGAGTATAGTGTTTAGTACTGGTCACCTCATTATAAAAAGAATGCGGCAACTTTAGAGGTTTTAAAGGAGATTCATCATGATGCTGCTAAATATATCAGGTATATTTAAGGAACTCTTAGATTAGCACATGGATGGTTGTGTGCTGTGTAGAAAGAAAGGTTAGATTGATCGTGGAGTAGGTTTAAGGCTGTGACATCATCGGCTGAAGGGTCTGTACTGTGTTTTACTGCTCAATGTTGTATATAAAAGGGATATAAGGGACAGTATTTTTACACAGAGATTGGGGGGTTATCTGGAACAAATTACTGAATGAATTGGTAGAGGCGGATAACATAAAAATGACTTTAAAGCATTTCTGGAAAAGAGATATGAGCTTAATATAGGCAAGTGAGACGAGATGAGTTAAACAAACTCATCAGAGTGAATGAGTTGAGCTAAAGGGCCTGTTCCCATACTGTATAACTCTCTGATGTTCAATGACGTTATTAGAACAGGAACACAAGAGATTCTGTAGATGCTGTAGACAAGATCAACGTTTACAAAATGCTGTAAGAACTCAGCTGGTCAGGCAGCATCTACGCAAAGGAATAAACAGTCAAAGTTTCAGGCCAATACCCTTCATCAGAAAGATCTTGGCCTGAAATGTTAACTGTTTATTCTTTACGTAGACGCTGTCTGAACTGTTGAATTCCTCCCGCATTTTACATTATACCAGGAGTTGTCTTTTCATTGAGAAAAGAAGCATTACCCTGTCGTATCAACAACTGAACTTGGTCCAATATCTCCACATACACTCAGTGCAGAGATGTATTCATCCCTCTGGTGAATGTTGCGACCCCAACAACAGATCTCCCAGAGCTGGTAGTTGTCATTTGCCTGGCTGGAACTTTCACTTCCAATTAAATAGAGTTTGTGATCCCGACGATCCAAGCCCCATAACTTCCCCAGGAACATGGGTGTTCGCATTTGCACAGGAAACAGAAATTACTGACCTCCATGTAACCAAGCAACCCTTTATTCAAGGAAAGAGTTTCCACCTGTCAACCATGTACTCTTGCTTGGCTGCATTTGCAAAGCACATGAGACTGAATTATCTTTCCTTGCCTCAACAGGACGTGAATATTCATGTGAAACATTTACGACAGTATCAACTGTAAGGTAAACCTCTTGATCTAGTTCTGCTTAATGGTACGATGTTCTTATTGCTGGCACTATGATTGGTCCTGTTCCCATATGAGAGATAATTAAGGGAGAAGTTACAGTTTTACTTGTATAGAATGCCTGTGAGAATTGTTTTCAGTTCTACAACCAGTGGTAGAACCAACACTCTCCTACATGTTTTAACCCCAAGACTCCAAGATAAATAAATAAATCTCTCTAAATACTTTGTAATAACTTAGACTTCAAAGTTGATATTAGTTCATATTTTAGAAGTAGATAATTGTAGTGTTTATTAATCATCTAAAGGGGAAAGCTTCAATGAACTTCATTGCCTCATCAACACACATAAAATGCTGAAGGAATTCAACAGGCCAGGCAATATCTTCACTTGCCACATCATTGAAATTTTCCCACAACCAATGTAATAACTTTCAAGGACTCTTCAATTCATGTTCTCGATATTTATTATTTATTTATTATTTCTTTTTCAAATTGCACAGTTTGTTGTCTTCTATACTCTGGTTGAATGCATTACTTGGGTAGTTTTTCATTAATTCTGTTCTGGTTATTAATCTATGGATATTTTAAGTGCATCCACAATAAAAAAGAATCTCAATTGTGTATGCTGACATTTATGTCCTTTGACAATAAATCTACTTTGAACTTTAAGGCTCAGAGTTCATATCATGGTGTTGTGTAATAGGTGCTTGAAACAACCTTCCAGCCAACTTTCTTATAAAATTGTGTGACTGCGTACCTAACAGATTTGATCCAGTTTTAAAGCCAATATTGATTTGATTTATTTTTTTTTACTATTTGCTGCTCTATATAGCATATATTTGATACATAGAGACTTTTCATTTCATTATTTCTGAGAGCATCTTCACTTTACAGAATTATTTTACATGTGCTTAAGACGTTTGCACAATTCTGTGCAACAAACCCTATCTTCCAGCACATGGCCCAATGCCTTCTGTGGAGATCTAACTTAAGACCTCATTCAGACACTTCACCAAACACTGACTGTGACTCTGTTTCCACCACTCTCTGGGTAAAAACAATCCATTCAAATCCCTTCTAAATCTATGTCATCTAGTTTTATTCACCTCTGAGAATGGGGAAGTTTGCTGTTGCCTATCCAACCTGTACATCTCATAATTTTGCATCCCTCAGTCATATCCACTCTTAACCTCATTCTCCACGGAAAGCAAGTCTAGTTTCTTATAATGTTTATTCTTAGGAAAGTAGAATCATTTGCTGCACTTAAAGAGTAGCCATGCAGTGTTTTCCATGACTACTCCTTCACTAACCTCATCCCATGGTGTGAGGATGAGTTTTGTTTGTTTGTCAAACCCCAGGATGCTTTTTCCCCTTGTAATATTCACTGATTTTTACTGACTCAAGGATTGCAGGTAGAGCAATAAGCAATAAGGTAGCAACTTGCAGAGTTGACCACTGTCTCAACAACAGTAATTGCAGAAAAAAAATATTCATTTGTAGATGACACTCAGACAATTTTTGAGACAGTGAATAGGAAACCATAGAAACAATAGAAAAACTACAGCACAAAACAGGCCTTTTGGCCCTTCTCAGCTGTGCCGAACCATTTTCTGCCTAGTCCCACTGACCTGCACACGATTTTGAAGAATTACACTGGATCTTTATCAGCCTGGTATTTGAGCTGAGGAATATCAAGTGGAATTTAATTTAGATATGTGCAAATTTTTGCATTTTCAAAAGTCAAATCAAGTAAGACTTTCACGGTGATTGGTCAGCCTTGAAAAGTGTTAAATGACAGTGGGATCTTGGGATTCAGGTACTTGGTTCCTTGAAAGTGTAGTCAGAGTTCAAAAGGGTAGCGAAGAAGGCATTTGGCATCAGTCAGTGTACAGAAGTTGGGATGTGATGTTTCAGTTGTACAAGACAATTGATGAGATGACACTTGGAGTGTTGTGTTCAGTTTCGGTTCTCTGCTAAAGAAGAGAAGTAATTGAACTGGATGAATCGTAGACAAGATTTCAAACCTGACAGTACATATATATCACCATATACATCCCTGAGATTTGTTTTCATGCAGGGATACTCAGTAATTCCAATAACCACAATAGAATCAATGAATGACCACATTGAAAATGTTGCCATTGTCTTGTCTTGAGATAATTTGCTTTTATTCCTACCTGGTTCCTACTATCTTATCATCATAATTACATTTTATTGTGGTCATTTTCATTGCCCTGATTGATTTACCCCATTGCTTCTTCAATTTACAAAGGCTCTTAACGGGATTTTAGATCTTCTGTTGTGAGTGAGTCCTTTAGAAACCGTTGAACTCAATTTTGCTTTGCCCACTGCAGTCAGGGAGTGACATTTTTTGATCACCCTCATGATTGTTTTTCTCAGTTCGATATTCCGTCATGCATCTTTCATTATCTTTCATATCTACCTACATGTTCTCTATTTGTGTCTTCCTCACAGAATCAGAATCAGGTTTAATATCACTGACATATGTCATGAAATGTGTTGTTTAGTGGCAGTAGTACAGTGCAACACAAAAACTATAAATTACAATAAGAAATATATATTCATAAGTAGTACAAAAAGAAAGCAAAAATACTGAGGTAGTATTCATGGGTTGGTTTATTGTGACTTCCGGAATCTGGTGGTAGAGGGGAATAATCTGTTCCTAAAATATTGAGTGTGTCTCTTCATGCTTTTCTACCTCCTCTCTGATGGTGGTAATGAAAAAACGATCGTGTACTGTGTGACATGTTCCTTACAGCTGTGTCCACTTTCTCCAGTGACATTTCAGTATCATAAAGGCACCTCTACACTTCATTATTTTTCCTAAATCCATTTTCACCTACGACTTCTTAATTCAGAGAACTCATTTGTACATGACCAAGTCACAGTGATTAGGTCTGTTACTGACGATCACAGGTTGTTAACCCTCCCGAATCCTGCTGTTCAGTCAATACTAGTGTAGCCTTCTAGCTGAACTCCTCTGACTCTCTTTATTTACCTCACTCCACACCACAAATGTTACAGAGGGAACAGAAGGTTAATGTTTCAAATACAAAGCCATCTCGTTTTGTCTCATCAGTTCTGTATCTCTTCCCCTTTGCAGTTTCATGATATGGAAGGTTGGTCGTTGGCTGCTCTTCGCTCTGCTGCTGACCTGCACTATTTCAGTCTCATGGTTCACAAGACAAATTAAGGTAGGTTTATGGACATCAGTGGAATTTGCTTTCAAACATACTCATCATTTGAGGAAAGACATTTAAACACATTTCATTTTCCTTATCCAATGGTCAATCCAAAGCTATCTGCAGATGAGATTGTCAAGATGTTGACACACTGTATGTGTGCAGAATGCTTGATGTGAATATATTGGACTCCAGACACAACTCTAAAGCAGAGTTCCCAGTGTCAATGAATCTGATGATTTGACCTTTGCCTTTTACAGAGACACAATGAATCAGATCCTCACAGACTGGTCCATAAGGTAAAGTGAAGACTACACTAGTATTGACTGCTGGAATTTTGCACCAAGATAAAATAATTCATAGTTCTTCCTTCTTGTGCAACTTGTATAATTTGTGAAGAGTTAACCTCTCGTCATTAAATTGTTAACTTCATGAAGGTGAAAAAGTAATGTTACCATACTTCAGGACAGTGACTTCTTTTTCAGCATTCTATTTCCAACATGTCAATCTCACTGATCTCAGTATGATTTTTTTTGTTGTCACATCAACAAATTTTAACCCTATCGTGGCTGTGAACTGATTGAGACCATTTTACTCTATTAAACTCTTCTCTATGGTTTCACACGTTAGAGGTCAGTGCTGTTGTATATTCTAATAATTAATAATCAGTTAAAATACTTGTTTATAAACTGCTGTTGTTAATAAGTGGTTTATCCTTTTGGTTTAGTTGAGAATGAAAATTCATACATGGCAAACAGATTACATTCAGGCTCCTGAGTTTTCCTGAGGGAGTCAAGACCATAAGGCCATAAATGTAGGTTCAGCGTTAGGCCATTTAGCCTGTCAAGTTTGCTTCAAGGGTACATGGCTGAATTGAAGAGAATGTCTGAGCATTGTCAGTTTGATAATGTGATTAATGATGCACTGAGAGGTTGTTTAGTTTGTGGAATCTTACAAGAAAACATTCAAAAATGACTCCTAACTGAATCATATCTACATCCAAAAGAGCAGTGGAAATTGGTGTTTCATTAGAAACCACAGAAAGAGATGCAACTGAATTGTAGTTAGGAATGAAAGTGAATGTGAACAAATTTCAATTTCTGAACCAAAACCAGCCATGCCAAACAAATATTATGTTACTGTTGTGTCAGGGGCTCACATTCACCAAACAAATTCTGGTTTAAAGGTGAAACTTGAAGAAAGTGCAACAAAGCAGGACACATACAAAGAGCATATCAGGCAGAGAAAAAAATAAATGGACAGTACAAGGAAGAGAAAAAGCTAAAAAGTCAAGTTGCTGCTTCAGAAGAACACTAATCTACATGCTGTAGATGAAAAATCTGATAATGATGAGATGACACAGGACTATGTAGCCTAAGGAGTTACAGTGTAAAAATTAACAATAGACAAGCAATATGGCTTACGCCAGAAATAAATGGGGCAACTAATTAAAATGGAATTGGACACTGGGTTCAGCTGTTTCAGTCTTTCAGTCGTTCCACAAAATGAGTTTGAACAGCATTTCAAAGTTTCCTAAGGTCTGCGGATACTCAGCTAAGAACTTATCCTGGAGAAAAGAAAACTCCTGTAGGAATAAAATTTGTAACTGTGAAATACAACAAACAATAAGCCACATTGAGCTTACATGTGCTAACAATAGAAGGACCAGCATTGTGGAGACATCCTTGGCTGAGACAACTTCTACTTGATTGGAGACCCGTAAAATAATTTGCACGCCATATCCCCTGTGATGAAGCCAACTGAAAACACATTGAGAAAGGTACTGGATGATGCCACAATGGTCTCCATGACAAACAACATGAACCATTGCCCAAAAGAGGACTAAGAGGTGTTGCTGCCAATATCTGTACTTCTGGTTGGAAAGCATATTGGACCAAGGAAGGAGCATGCTGATCAGAGGAAGTGTGAAAGTCACGAAAACACTGGTCCATTTACAACAGTTTTTGTGGGAAATATTTCAAAAGAAAGCTTCTGGCATGTTAGTCAGTCAGTTATGTGTGAAATACGTCTAGGTCTTAAGCTGTAAGAGAATTCAAGGAGCTTCAGGAAAGTTGCAAGTATTCTGCTTTTGTGAGTATAAAGAACCAGAACCTACTCTGTATGCATTATGCTTATTACATGAATTTCAAGTGGAAGACAAAAAGCGTCGTAAAAATAGAAGTAAAGACCAAAGCTCAGCTGGATTAATGGAAAGTCGAAAGGAAAGGAGTCAATGAGAAGTCAAGAGCAGACGTTTCGTCAGATGATGATGTGGATGAGGAAACCAAGAGGAGAGATCAGATCATAAAGGGAGAACTAGAAGGATTAATAAGAGAATACTCCAATTAACCAACTGCATCTTCCCAAGACCAAAATGCATAAACAAGAGAAAGAAAGGGGAAGGAGAAGCGAAGTGCCCAGAGCTGTCAGAACCACTTCCTGCAGTCTTAGCATCAGCTCCTACAGCCGCCACACAGGAGGCCCCAGAACCTGAGATAGTTTCTCAGCCACATCTTACCTGCCAAGCAGAGTGATCCCCCTTGTCAGTCAAGGTGTTACCCCACAAGAGCATGAAATCCTCCACAGTGATTAAATCTTGAGGCCTGAATGGGACAATTTTAAAATTTACCATGCTGTGGATGTCTGCATATATTAGTTGTATGATATACAGTTAAAGTCAGAAGTTTACCTACACCTTAGCCAAATACATTTAAACTCAGTTTTTCACAATTCCTGACATTTAATCCTAGAAAACATTCCCTGTCTTAGGTCAGTTAGGATCACTACTTTATTTTAAGAATGTGAAATGTCAGAATAATAGTAGAGACTGATTTATTTCAGCTTTTATTTCTTTCATCAAATTCCCAGTGGGTTAGAAGTTTACATACACTTTGTCAGTATTTGGTAGCATTACCTTTAAATTATTTAACTTGGGTCAAACGTTTTGGGTAGCCTTCCACAAGTTTCTCGCAATAAGTTATTGGAATTTTGATCTATTCCTCCAAACAGAACTGGTGTAACTGAGTCAGGTTTGTAAGCCTCCTTGCTCGCACACAGTTTTTCAGTTCTGCCCACAAATTTTCTATCAGATTGAGGTCAGGACGGTGTGATGGTCACTCCAATACCTTGACTTTGTTGTCCTTAAGCAATTTTGCCACAACTTTGGAGGTATGCTTGAGGTCATTGTCCATTTGGAAAACCCATTTGCGACCGAGCTTTAAATTCCTGGCTGATGTCTTGAGATGTTGCTTCAATATATCCACATAATTTTCCTTCCTCATAATGCCATCTATTTTGTGAAGTGCACCAGTCCCTCCTGCAGCAAAGCACCCCCACAACTTAATGCTGCCACCCCCATGCTTCACGGTTGGGATGGTGTTCTTCAGCTTGCAAGCCTCACCCTTTTTCCTCCAAACAAAACGATGGTCATTATGACCAAACAGTTCATTTTTTGTTTCATCAGACCAGAGGATATTTCTCCAAAAAGTAAGATCTTTGTCCCCATGTGCGCTTGCAAAATGTAGTCTGGCTTTTTTATAGTGGTTTTGGAGCAGTGACTTCTTCCTTGCTGAGCAGCCTTTCAGGTTATGTCAATATGGGACTCGTTTTACTGTGGATATAGGTACTTGTCTATCTGTTTCCTCCAGCATCTACACAAGGTCCTTTGCTGTTGTTCTGGGATTGATGTGAACTTCCTGTGCCAAAGTACGTTCATCTCTAGGAGACAGAATGCGTCTCCTTCCTGAACGGTATGACGGCTGCGTGGTCCCATGGTGTTTATACTTGCTTACTTAGTTTGTACAGGTGAACGTGGTACCTTCAGGCGTTTGGAAATTGCTCCCAAGGATGAACCAGACTTGTGGAGGTACACAATTTTTTTTCTGAGGTCTTGGCTGATATCTTTTGATTTTGTTTGTAAACTTCTGACTCACTGGAATTGTGATATAGTCAATTAAAAGTGAAATAATCTGTGTGAACAATTGTTGGAAAAATTACTCATGTCATGCACAAAGTAGATGTCCTCAACGTCTTGCCAAAACTATAATTTGCTAATATGAAATCTGTGGAGAGGTTAAACAATGAGTTTTAGTGACTTCAACCTAAGTGTATGTAAACTTCTGACTTCAACTGTAGTATACTATGTATATAGTTGAGATGCATTCTATATTGAGTTGAAGTTTACAGCTAAGCAGGAAGGAGTGTTGTGTATTTAATATTTCAGTAATATTTGAATAATATTGTAAATATTGTTTGAGTAAGCACGCTTGTTTGTTTAAATACAGTCGATCTTCACTAATCCAACTACCTGTAATCCGGTTCCTTTGATAATCCAGTACTGATTTCAAATTTTCCGTGCAACTGTAATTTCAAATTTCCCGGGCCACCGTACCAATCTGATGCGCATTGTTGTGGTTGCGCCAGAACCTTTCACGTGTTGGCGCGCTCTTGTAAGCAGAGACAGGTGATTCCTGCTTGTTTTCCTGCTTTTATTAATATCATTGGCCCTTTTCTAGCCCCAATTATGTCCCCAATAAATAAAGGAAATGCACCTCATGCTGTGAAGTGAAAACACCGCACATTATCATTTAAAGGTAAGATTGAACTCTTGAAAAAACTGGACTGCGATGTATCGGTGAAAAGCTTGTGCGAGTGTTTCAACATTGGTTCTTCCACAGTGTACAATATAAAGAAACAGAAAGAAAAACTGCTACATATTTTTGCTGATAGTGGCTCAAAGAAACAGAGGTGCGTAAGAAAAACAATGAAAGACAGAAGAAGTTTGGAACTAGATAAAGTGCTGATAATGTGGTTTAATCTTTGTGTAAGTGAAGGTGTTGAACTATCTGAAGATATGGTGATGGAACAAGCAAAACTGTTTCATGAAGAACTAGGACTAGATTATGAGTGTAACTATAGTGAAGGCTGGCTTCATCAGTTCAAGCAGGAAAGGGCTTACAGTTTTGTGCAGTGTGTGGTGACAAGAAAGCAGCAGCGGAGTTTGTTGACGAGTTCGCCAAGTTGCTCTCCGATGAAAAATTAAGCCCCGAGCAGGGGTATAATGCCGATGAGACTGCTCTGTATTGGAGATGTACACCAAGAAGAACACTAGCAACAGTAGATGCAGAATCACCAACAGGGTATAAGGCAATTTCCTGTAATTTACCATGCTAACAAAATGCTGATGATCCTGACAACCCCACACTTGCAGACATGTAACTTTGCCTGAAGGTATATTAAACGTCTGACTTTAGAAGTGGAAGTGCTCAACTTCTCTGTATAAGTTAATTCCTGTACATTTACCTGTACCCTTTATTTTAACTGTGCATGTACAGTATTACTTTATTAAAATTTCACTTGCTACTCATTTAATATTTCTGTTTCATTATCTAACTTGTACTGATTTACATGATATTTTAAAGGTATAATGAGGCAGTTAGCTATTGCTTAATGTGATCCTTCTGTAATTCGGCATTTTCACTAATCCGGCACTCCTCAGGTCCCAATGGTGCTGGATTAGTGAAGGTCGACCTGCAATTCATTGCAGTTTATAAGCAAAGAATTGAATTGCATATGTCATAATACTATCACTTAAAGTAAAAATACAAAATAAGATTCACATTTCTCAGCTCTCTTGTTTTCCTTTGAATTCATTTATTGTTTTGAACTACAAACTATAACAGGGACCGTTCATTGACCTCCGTTTCAGGTCAGGGACCCCTCCTCAGATCTGGGTTAAAAGTGGAAGAGTGACAGTTTAGGAAGCAGATCTGGTGGGAGGAATGATGTGTCAGATAAAAGACTATTTAGGCACAGGCTACCTACATTAAAATAAAATGAAGAAGTATTCTAAAGGAAAGATGGCACAACCATGACTAACAAGAGTGTGATTACTGACCTTTCGTAACATACTTTGTAGGAGGGAAGAGAGAAAGAGACACGGCATGAACATTTCCAGTCACAGTACAGAGGTCTTAAAGGAGAACAAGGAATGGAAATAAAAGCTGGGTGCTGAACAAGATGAGTGTGCTGCAAATTACTGCAACTTGCATCGGTCATCAGGACATGAATCTGCAAATACAAGGTGTAACTTTTCTCAGTACTGATCTGTGACTGTAACCCATGAATGGACAATAAAGGGTCTTGAAAATGAGAGAAGGTGAACTGCATTATTATCATTATAATCAGGGTAGTCTATGGTGACTTACTGCACTTTGAATATCAATTTAATTTGAACTTTGAACTTTGAAATGCCTCATTGACAGACGGGTACTTAAAGTCAGATGTATCAGCTTTATAGTGGAGTAAATGGAATTACAGAGGTATGAAAGAGGAATTGGCCAGAATTGATTGGAAAAGATATTGGCAGGTATGACGGTAGAGCAGCAATGGCTGAAATTTCTAGAAGCAACTCACATGGTACAGTATATTTACATACCAAAAAAGAAGAGGTATTCTAAAGGAAAGAAGACACAAGCATGACTAACAAGAGAAGTCAAAGCCAACATAAAACCTCAAGACAGGGTATATAATAGAGCAAAGATCAGTGGGAAGTTGGAAGATAGGTAAGCTTTTAAAAACCAACAGAAGGCTACTAAAGAAGTCATTAAAAAGGTAAAGATGGAACACGAAAGTAAGCTAGTCAATAATATTAACGAGGACACTAAAACTTTCTACAGATACATAAAGTGTAAAAGAGATGCGAGAGTAGATATAGGAATGCTGGAAAATAATGCTGGAGAGGTAGAAATAGGGGACATAGAAATAGCAGATGAACTGAATAAGTATTTTGTATCAGTCTTCACTGTAGAAGACACTGGAAGTATACTGGAAGTTCCAGGTGTCAGAGAGTATGAAGTTAACATAACTAGAGGGAAAGTTCTTGAGAAAGTGAAAGGTCTGAAGACAGATAAGTCACCTGGACCAGATGGTATACAACCCAGGGTTCTTAAAGAGGTGTCTGAAGACATCATGGAGGCATTAGTAATGATCTTTCAAGAATCACTAGATTCTGCAATGGTTCCGGAAGACTGGAAAGTTGCAAATGTCACTCCACTCTTCAAGAAGGAAGAGAGGAGAAGAAAAGAAACTGTCAGCCAGTTAGTCTGACTTCAGTGGTTGGGAAGATGTTGGAGCCAATTATTAAGGATGAGGTCTCAGGGTACTTGGAGGCACATGTAAAAGCAGGGAATAGTCAGCACGGTTTCCTCAAGGAAAAATCTTGCCTGACAAATCTGTTGGAATTCTTTGAAGATATAACAAGCAGAATAGACAAAGGAGAGTGGGTTAATGCTGTGTACTTGTATTTTCAGAAGATCTTTGACAAGTGCCACACATGAGGGTGCTTAACAAGCTATGAGCCCATGGTGTTATGATAAAAATCTCACATGGATAAAGTAGTGATTCGCAGAAAGCGAAGAGTGGGAAATGTGAGCCTTTTCTGGCTGGCTGCTGGTGACTAGTGGTGTTCCACAAGGTTCTGTGTTGGGATTCTTCTTACGTCATATGTCAATGATTTGGATGGTGGAATTGATGGCTTTGTCACAAAGTTCGCAGATGGTGTGAAGATAGCTAGAGGATCAGGTAGTGTTGAGGGAGTAGAAAGGCTAAAGGACTTAAACAGATTCAGTGAATGGGTGAAGAAATGGCAGATGGAATAATGTGCTGGGGAGTGTATGGTCATGCACTTTGGTAGAAGAAATGAAAAGGTTGACTATTTTCTAAGTGGAGAGAAAATACAAAAATCTGAGACACAAAGGGACTTGGGAGTCCTTGTTCAGGATTCCTTAAAGATTAATTTGTAGGTTGAGTCGTGGTGGAGGGGGCAAATTCAATGTTAGCGTTCATATCAAGAGGATTAGAACTTAAAAGCAAGGATGTAATGTTGAAAATTTATAAAGCACTGATGAGGCCTCACTTGGAGTATCGTGAGCAGGTTTGGGCACCTTATCTTAGAAAGGATGTGCTGAAACTGGAGTGGGTTCAAAGCAGGTTCACAAAAACGATTCCAGGATTGAATGGGTTGTCATATGAAGAGTATCTGATGGCTCTGGACCTGTATTCATTAGAATTCAGAAGAATGAGGAATGACCTAATTGAAAGCTATTGAATAGTGAAAGACCTCGATAAAGTAGATGTGAAGAGGATATTTCCTATGGTGAGAGAGTCATAGACTAAAGGGCACAGCCTCAGAAAGTAGGTGAGGAGGAATATCCTTTGACAGAGGTTGGTGAATCTGTGGCGGCCAAGTCTTTATATTTAAGGCAGAGGTTGATAGATTTTTGATTGTTCAGGGCATGAAGGGATACAGGGAGAAGGCAGGAGATTGGGGCTGAGAGGAAAATTGGGATCAGACATGATGAAATAACAGAGCAGTTTCAATAGGCCAAATAGCCTAATTCTGTTCCTATATCTTATGGTCTTATAGAATATGGCATGATAATCTTCACCTGCTCTGTGAGGATGTGAAGCAGTAACACCAGAGTCTGTTTGGAACTCTTGACCCCTTCAGCTCAGGGTTATCTGATGGGTGTTGATTAGCTGCACATAATTCCAGATCCCACTTGTGAATCTGGACCTGTTAAATCTGAGCTCGTTAATGGTCTGAGGGAAAGAACTTGCCTTGTGATATTTCTGCCACAAAACAGAAAATTTTACCTCAGAAGAGAGTGAAAATAAACCTGCTTCTAATTCAGAAAGGGACCCTTTCCCTTTCTGAGGACATCCCAAAGCAATTCCCAAAGGATATGACTGGAACGTGTGTTCTCTTTTCGTAGAAAACATAATTTAGGGAAGAAAAAATGAATGCCTCATGTAAACAAATTGTTCCATCCTCTTCCTGCATTATTCCATCACTTAAGACCAGAAGACCATAGTACAAAAAGACACAGAAACAGAATTAGGCCATTCAGCCCATTCATTCTGCCCCACTATTCTCTAATGGCTGATTTATTATCCTCCTCAACCACATTTGCCTCGTAATGTTTGACACCCTTACTGATCAAAAACCTATCAAACTCTGTTTTAAATATACCCAATGATTTGGCCTCCACAGTCATCTGTAGCAAAGAATTCTATGATTCACTACCCTCTGGCTAAAGAAATTCCTCTTCAACTCTGTTCTAAAAGAATGTCCCTGCATTCTGAGGCTGTGCCTACCGGTCCGGAACTCCTGCGCTGTAGGAAACATCCTCTCCACATGCACACCATTTAGTTTCTAAGCCCTTCACTATTGAAGAGGTTTCAATGATAAGTCCCCTCATTCTTCTAAACTCCAGTGAGTTCAGGCCCACACATCAAACACTCTTCATACATTAACCCTTTCATTCCTGGGACCCTCTCCAATTACAGTACATCCTTTAATACATAAGAGGCCTAAAATTGTTCGCCATATTCCAACTGTAGTCGGACTAATGCCTTATACAAGCCTCACTTCTTAGATAGCTACTCAATAACCGAATGGAAAATGTTTTACAATCCCACTTTTATATTTACAGGCACACACAGGATTGGGATCAGGTTTAAACGCAATGGTTAAATGCCCTTTTCACTTTTCTTCACAGAATTGTTATTGACGTTCAGCGATCTGGTTGGTGAAACAAAAAAGGTTTTGCTGAAGATGTTTTGCATCTCTGTACTTGTTCTCATCAGCATATTGCACCATGGTTATTGAGAAGTTTTCCAAGAAGCATTGGGCAATGTAGGAAGAGATTAGAACAATAGGTCAATGTGTAGCATCCATTGGTACTTCTCTATATTCTGTTTAGTAAAACAAGAAAAGAGAAGTTCAAACCACATCCTTCGCTGAGGGTGAACTTTACACGGAAGCCAGCAATGATTGATGCAATAGATACAACACTTATACTACACAATGTACAAAATTTTAGCAGATGTACATTCACGGCTAATATACTGCACTGTTTTCCCCTAAAACAAATTTAACAAACCCAAAGTAACAAAAGCTCTCTGTGTATACTGAATTATTTTATCATTTACCTACATTTGTATTTATATACAATGTGAAATTAAGTGCTTATAAACAATTGCAAAGTCAGCAACTAAAATCCAGGACAATATAAATCAGCCACATTCTTGGATCACCTCAACCCTCGCACTACAATGAAATCAAAACAACACACACAAAATGCTGGAGAAACTCAGCAGGTTGGGCAGCTTCTACGGAAATTAATAGATAGTTGAGGTTTTGGAGCCCTGAAGCTAATTCAAATCTCATACAGTATGTCGATGATAGAGACCTGATTCTGTGTTACTTCTCCAATACGTGTGACACGTAAGAATTGTTATCCCTTGTACTGAAGCTCTCCTCAGACCTCATCTACCCCAGGGAATTACACAGCATGAATCAGACTTCGACTAACTTTGCAAGATCTAACCACGATCACAGGTATATTGGGAAACTAGCAATGGGGAAGATGAGCTAAGGTATGGTCAAGGGTCAGAGCAACCGTGGGGGTGAGATAGGTCAGATAGAAATGTCTTCACCTTGGACAAGTGTGAACTGTTCATTTACTGTACCCTATGATTCATTGAGAAATAGAAATAGCTGGGGTTGTCTACTCACATAGACCATTTCCTGTCAAAATGTTGATTGTTTCAGAACACACCTGACATGGATTTTACCCATCGTGACTGTGTAATCCCATTCAGTAGCTTTTCCCCTGGCATCTAACTGAAGCAAAGTGAAATCCCGTCAAAGCTCTTGAAATTGCCTCAACAGTGGAATAATTCTCAGAAGAGGTGAGCTTTCAAGGTTCCTTCAAAGAGCGGAATCAGCCTTCAGAGAGATGGAATGAGGCCAAGCATGTATGCTGAGTTTGCATGAAAAGCCTCTACACTTACCTCCTACTTTGCTCCCTCCTCAGTAGCAAGTTCCCAGAAACAGGTTTGATGGAAATATCACAACACGCACACAAAAGCTAGAAGAACTTATTAGACCAGGCAGAATCTATGGAATAGAGTAAACAGTTGACTTTTCAGGCCAAGACCTTCCAGCTTAATGTGAAAAAGCCTAAGGAGCTGGTGGTAGACCTGAGGAGAGCTAAGGTACCGGTGATCCCTGTTTCCATCCAGGGGGGTCAGTGTGGACATGGTGGAGGTTTACAAATACCTGGGTATACGAATTGACAATAAACTGGACTGGTCAAAGAACACTGAGGCTGTCTACAAGAAGAGTCAGAACCGTCTCTATTTCCTGTGAAGACTGAGGTCCTTTAACATCTGCCGGATGATGCTGAGGATGTTCTACGAGTCTGTGGTGGCCAGTGCTATCATGTTTGCTTTTGTGTGCTGGGGCAGCAGGCTGAGGGTGGCAGACAGCAACAGAATCAACAAACTCATTTGTAAGGCCAGTGATGTTGTTGGGATGGAACTGGACTCTCTCACGGTGGTGTCTGAAAAGAGGATGCTGTCTAAGTTGCATCCCATCTTGGTCAATGTCTCCCATCCACTACATAATGTACTGGGTGGGCACAGGAGTACATTCAGCCAGAGACTCATTCCACCGAGATGCAACACAGAGCGTCATAGGAAGTCATTCCTGCCTGTGGCCATCAAACTTTACAACTCCTCCCTTGGAGGGTCAGACACCCTGAGCCAATAGGCTGGTCCTGGACTTATTTCATAATTTACTGGCATAATTTACATATTACTATTTAACTATTTATGGTTCTATTATTATTTATGGAGCAACTGTAACAAAAACCAATTTCCCCCGGATCAATAAAGTATGACTATGACAATGACTAAAAGTCTCATGTCATGTCTTTCTCGTGTCTCGTATTTGACTGAATTATCACCAAGGAAGGTCCAGAATGATGTACGGGTCTTGGAGTGCAAGTCCTAAACTCCCCGAGATTTGGAACGGAGAGGGATGGTAAAGAGGACAAGCATTGAGCATTCAAGAATTCATGTTGTGGAAGAGATTCACCAGATTGGTGCCTGTATTAGAGGACCATAAGACCAAAAGGCATAGGTGCAAAATTAGACCCTCTCAACCCCATTCACCTGCCTTCTCCCCATAACCTTTGACACCTTCAATAATCAAGAACCGATCAACCTCCATTTTAAATATATCCAATGACTTGGTCTCCACAGCCATCTGTGGTAGTGAATTCATGGATTCGCCACCCTATGTCTGAAGAAATTCCTCCTCAACTCTGTTCTAAAGGAATATCCTTGTGTTCTGAGGCTGTGCCCACTGGTTGTAGACTCCCCTACTACAGGAAACATCCTCTGCACATACACATCTAAGTCTTTCAATATTTAATAGGTTTCAATAAGATCTCCACCTGGTCCTTCAAATCTCCAGTGAGTACAGACTCAGAACCATCAAATGCTCCTGTTGGTTGGGCTAGGGGTGACGTAACTTTCTACTCACACTCACAACTACACTCAAAGGTTGCAAAGGTACATTTAATGTCAGAGAAATGTGTATAATATACATCCTGAAACTCTTTTTCTTCGCAAACATCCACAAAAACAGTGGAGTGCCCCTAAGAATGAATGACAGCTAAATATTGGAAACCCACAGCACCCCCCCCCGCAGCACCCCCCACCCATGCATAAGCAGCAGCAAAGCAACAACCCCCCACCCACCAGCAAAAAAAATCATCGGCGTCCCCCACCGAGCACTCAACTGTGCAGCAAAGTATCCATAAGAACAGAGGCTTGCAGTACCCCAAAGACTACTCATTCAATCAGTAATTCGACATACCAAAGGCTCTCTCTCTCTCTCTCTCTCTCTCCCTAATAAGGGAAAAAGAGGTGTCCCCATTTCACAGCGAGAGGGGAGACATAACAAACAACTCGCTGATTTACGATGTTAAAAGTCTGTTGCGTCACTTTTTTTGAGCTCTGTGCCCAAAGAACTCGGGTCTCTGGGCACACAGGCAGCAGCCAATTCACTGCTTTCGATCTTCCGTGTGATCCCACTACACGTCAGGCAGTGGCACTGACCCTGAGTCCACTCACCTCCGGAGCCATGAAATCCCAGAACCCTGAAGGTACGCTAATCTTCTAGGCCGCATCCTTGGAATATTAAATAGCGGCCAATCGTGAGACCCCGAGAGCAGGTCGCATTTCTGCAAAGGACCAAAGTCAGCGTGTAACTCCAGATCAGGGTCTTCAAAAGAACCCTGAAAGGGGAAAATAGAGGTATTAAAGATAGAAATAGAGCTGTTTCTGAAGATGCAAGTAAAGGAGTCACCGTTAGGCGCCAGCAGCTCCTCGGCTCCACATAGGCTCTTTTCCTTTCTACCATTAACTATTCAACATGACTCACCACGGCTAACATGTTAAATCAAGCAAAAAATAGAAGATCTGGAGAATCAGGTGGGATCTGCAGAGGCAGAGCGGTCAACATTACAGATTAATCCCCTGCTTCCTCGAACCACTTACTGTGGTTTCAGATTAGAACACTTGCTGTCGTGTCCAATATTTTAATTCTTCTCACCATTTTGTTCAGTCTGGGAAATACTTAAATATTCCTGTCTTGCTAAATATAACTGACAGCCTTTCAGATGTCACACACCACACACCAATTGTGTCATCCTTGTTTTTTTGATCAAACTTCCTGCTGCCTTCTTCCTCATTTTTATTTCAGTTATTTCTCGCTGAGGACAGATAGGTCCTGGCTGTTTCTCTGTGAATAAAAAGATGTGGTCTTCGATTCTTCTGACTGGTTTTCTATCCGGTGAGTAACAAGCTGCACTGGGTACTTCCATAATCAGTGTTGGTTTGGGGGTCAGACACCATTTTCAGAACAGTACTTGAATATCTGTAGACACTAAAGATGTCAGAAACTGGAGTTCAGAGTACAATCCTGGAGGAATTCAACGGATCAAGCAGCATCTGTCAGATGGAGAGGAAATATTAATGGTTTGGGTCGAGACTCTGCTTCAAGTGTGAGTGGAGAGGGAGAGGGTGTAAACAGAAGAGAGGGAGGCGTGAGACTGGGTCCACTAGGTGGTTGGGGACTGAGGAGGGGTGAAGCACGACAGTCAAATGTTAAGGGGTGGGGTTTGGACGTGAGTGAGAAGTGAAAGCAGATAAGGAGAAAAGGGGAATAGTGTGTAGAAAGGTGGGGGGGTGGGGGGAGAAAATGTCCAGCTGGAGAAATTTCCTGCAGGCTGTTAAGCCGGAACATCGGGTCTACCATTGGTGGAATCTGCAGGAATCACTACAACAATCGGCATTATTGTGTTGACAGCAGTGTCTTCCCTGGGCCATTTCAGCGGGGCAATTAGTAAAGAACATTACTAGATCCGGAGTCAAAGGTAAACCAGGGTGGGTGGGGAGGAGAGATTTCTGTCCTGAAATGCTTTTCCGATCCAAATGGGATTTTGACATTCCAGTAGTTGAACTTTATCATTATTGATATGTGATTTTTGTATTCCAGACATAAATAATTCATTGGATTTAAACTCTCAATGTATCTTTACAGAAACTGAAGTCACACCTGGATTTCTAGATACTAAAGTGGTAATGACTACTGTTGCACCACTTTCTAACTACACATAGAAATACTGGTCAGGTACAAAATATAAAATTTCCATCATAACCAGAGGGCACAGTTTCAGACATCATGAGGGGTTTCTTTCTGCAGTTTATAAACTTGTCTGTACATGAGGAGGATTTCAGGGCGTTGGCATCATGGAGAGAATTGAAACATAACCTCAAATGATCCTACCAACCCCCGACTCAACCCCGGAGTTCCCCAGAATCCGAAACATACACACAAATCCCAAATAAATTTTGGGAGGAGACGATGGCGGCACGACGCAGCGCACAGCGGCCACTCCGGTGAATGATATCTGTTATCTGTCAAGTAGGGTGCTATGCACAATCCTGATTTGATGGAGACAGACGTGAGAGCACGCAGTCAAATCTGGAGAAACTTCTGAAATGCCTGCTTCGTTGCCGCTGCTACTGTGTGATCCAGAATCTCCAGAGGAGAAGGCTCCGAATCCTCGGCTTTGCTTGTTGCTCGGCGGCCGGGGCGGGTTTAAGGCGCTCGGCAGAGGATGGTGCTCGGGAGGCTGTATCGGAGGGGCTGGTGGGAGGCTCGAAGTTTTCGGACGGACTCAGAGTCGGCTGTGGTCGGGTGCTTCCAATGCATCGGCAGTTGTTGGCGCCTGGAGGTTTATGGCAGGGAGAGATTCTCCCTTTTGCCGCCTGCTATCGGGACTATCGGAAGTTGATCGTAACTTTGAGACTTTTTTTTAACCGTTCCCATGGTCTGCTCTTTATCAAAATATGGTATTGTTCTGCACTGCTGTAACTATAGGTTATAATTATGTGGTCTTGTCAGAGTTAGTCTTTGATTTGTCTTGTTTTTGTGATATCACTCTGGAGGAACATTGTATCATTTCTTAACGCATGCATTTCTAAATGAAAATAAACCAGGACTGAGTGTCCTCATAATCTAAAATCTAAGCTAAATTAGCTGGGATCTTTGTGTACATCTGAGTTAACTGTAAGTTCAACACTGCGGCTCTCCCTCAGTACTGCACTAGAAGGTCGGCCCTGGGTTCCTGCTCAGGACGCCGGAGTATGATAACCCTTTCATTCCTGGAATCATCCTTGTGAACCTCCTCTGAACCCTCTGCAATGTCAACTCATCTTTTCTGAAACGAGGAACCTAAAGTTGCTCACAACAATCAAGGTGAGGCCTCTCCAGTGCCTCATAAAGCTTCACCACATTGGGTGTTAGTGCATCTTTTTTTAGTCAGTTCTATTGATTTTCTTCTCATTTGTGGCTGACTGTAAGGAGGCGAATCTCAAGGTTGTATATAATATATATATTTGATAATAAGTGTACTTTGAACTTTGAAATCTGAAATCGAAGTGCAGTCTGATTGGTGGTGACCCCATAAGCTTGAGGAAAATCTTTTTCACACAGAGTTGTGGTTTTGTGGAATGCTCTGCCTCAGAGGGCAGTGGAGGCCAATTCTCTGGATGCTTTCAAGAAAGAAATAGACAGAGCTCTTAAAGACAGCAGAGTCAAGGGATATGGGGAGAAGGCAGGAATGGGGTACTGATTGTGGATGATCAGCCATGATCACAGTGAATGCAGTGCTGGCTCAAAGGGCCAAATAGCCTACTCCTGCACCTATTGTCTATAAGCTGCCACACCTATGCAATGGAATAGAATTCTGACTTTAAACTTTCAGAAGTGTGATCCAGTTTAGAGAGGGTGCTGCAGAGTCAAAGAGTTATAGGTCATGGAAACAGGAGCTTCACCCCAAATCATCCATGCTGACTACGGTGTCTTCTTCAGCTTCTCCCATTTCCCTTCATTTGGCTCATACCAATCTAAATCTTTCCTATATATGATCTTGCCCAAATGTATTTTAAATAGCGTATTTGTATCCATCTCTAGCACTTCTCCACATACACACTGCTCTGTGCGGAAAACACTGCCCCTCCAACGCCTCTCAGACTTTGCCCCCTCACTTTCAGTCTCGGCTCTCTAGTTTTTGGCTCCAAGGATAGTCATAGCCGAAGGGTGGTAGTGAGGATGAGCTCCCACTGCTAAACAAATGCTCTTCATGGCATGCATCTCAAACAGCCTCTGACAACCAAGTCCAACTCCTGGCCTTCACATGTGGCATAGTTCTTATGCCCGGCGGAGCTGTTCTCACTGATAGGAGAAGGGGCAAAGGCGGGCCACTGGCACTTAAAACCAGTTGCTCCGGGCAGATGGGGCTCATTAACCACGGATGGCAGCTCATCTAGGAAAGGGAAAACTCCGATTTCAAACCTCCGCTGCCTTGTGGCTATACCCGCTCACGGGAAAGGCTTTGGGAGTAAACCCCGAGGAAAAATCCAGAGTCGGAGTCCCGAAGGCGGCTGACTGTCGTACCCAGCACCGGCACGGCAACTCCTGCGATGCTGCTGGCACCAAACCGTATCGACTTTTGTCGTTCCTTTGCACCTATCATCAGCATGGAGAAGGGGGTCCCACTGCATGGGCAACAGACGGATCTCTTATCAATTCTGCCCCGGCTTGCGCCCTGGAGAGGCCAGTCCAGCTTCGCTTCAGTGACTACCAGAGGCACAGTACCCATGGTCAACCACGACCGACGGAGGCCACACACCCACTCTGGGATAAAGCCTGTGACCATCCACCATACCTTTGCCCACAAAACAAAGAAACACAATGGAATCCACGACAAACATCCAATGTGCAGAAGAAGACAAATTGTGCACATCGTAAAAATATGTAAACAATTAATACATGGAACTTGAGAGGCAGAGTCCCTGAAAGTGAGTCCACAGCTGCGGGCTCAGTTCAGCGTTGAGGTGAGTGAAACCAATCCAGGAGCCCGATAGCTGCAGGGCACCGACTGCTGATGATCCCGGCAGCATGGGACCCAAGAATCCTGCACCTTCCACCTGATGGTAGTACCGAGAAGAGAGGGAGATGGGTCCGATGCAAGCTGACAGGACGGGCTCTGGTGGGGGGGATCTTGCTGGCACAAAGTAATGAGGATGAACACTGGTTCATTTTTGAGATCCTCATGTAAACTTAGACAACTTTTTCCACTGCCCACAGCGCTACACTGTCACCTGTAACTTACTTATCATGTCACCTACATTTTCATTCTAAATTATTAATATTGATAAAAAGTAAAAGAGATTAACAAATAACAGCACTGATCCCAATGGCACACGACTGATGATAATGTCTGAATTCGTCAGAAAACCAACACTCCACTACCACAATTTGATTCCTTCCACCAAGCCCATTCAGTATCCATCCGGCTAGTTTACCATGTAATCTCACATTACAGATCAGTCTACAAAGCAAGATCTTGTCAAATGCCTTGCTAAATTCATGTGCTAAACACTACTGTCCTGTTCTCAGCAGTTCCTTTGATCAACTCCTCAAATAAACTCAGATATTGTGTTCTATATCTTTTATGTATTTTTGTGCTGCATTAAATCCAGAATAACAATGATCTCATTCTTATTTACACGTTTGTACAGGAAATAACATTAAACAAGCTGCAATCTTAAATCTGCTTGTGTAAATTTGATTTTACCTGTCTATTTTTTGAAGATTTTCTCCCTCAGTTCTGGGTGCTTTATGGCCAGATGATAAAGTAAGAGGAGTTGTGGGAAGAGTGATCACAATCGATTGTCACTATGCACCAATGTACCGTTCACACACAAAGTATTTGCGCCGCATGTGGGGTCGTCAATGCACATCGTTAGTGAATACAGATGGACAACTGAGCAGTATGGAAGAATGACAGTGAGAGGTAACACATCCTAGCAAATATTTACTGTTACTATGGAGAACCTTGTCTCTAATGATACAGCAGTTTACAGGTGTGGAATTACAACATCTGGCAATCATCCAGTGTGTGATGTGCATCTACAAGTATCTGACGGTAGGTTTCTCATTGTTCGACTTGATGTCTCCACTGAAATGCCTGATACATGTTTTCTCTGGAAAGAGTCAGGGCAGCAGGAATATCCGGAGGCTCCACAGCAGTGCGGAGATCTGTGGCGAGTGGACAAGGGTAAAGAAATCCCACTCATAATTCTCTCACCCGGCGCAGGGTCTGACCCAGGGCCGGGACACTGATTTCCAGTGGGAGGCTCAGCACATTTTCCTGCCTCGGAACTCCATGAATTGTCACCCTGTCAGAGGAGAAAGTATTTGCTGCCCTGAGGCAAATCAGTGTGGATAAATCGCCGGGGCCTGCTGAGTTTTTCCCTTGGACTCTATAGGTGGCAAGTGCAGAAATTACTGGGGCCATGCCATACGTATTTAAATCATCCTTAGTGACAGAAGACAGAGGACTGGAGGATAACCACAGTTGTTCTGCTGTTTAAAAATGGCTCTAAACATAAAACAGGAAATTATAGAGCGGTAAGGAGAGGATGGCGGCGCGTCGCAGCACGCGTAGCCTCTCCGGTGAAGTGATATGTTATTGTTAACTAGGGGCCGTGAACAATTCTGATTTGATGGACTCAGCCACGAGAGCACAGAGGAACATCTGGAGTAACTTCTGAAATGCCCGGTTTGCTGCCGCTGCTACCGTGCGATCTAGAATCTCCGGAGGGAAGGCCACAAAATCCTCGGCTTTGCCTGCTGCTGGCAGCCGGGGCCGGGGTCGAAGTGTTTGGCAGAGATGGTGCTCGGTGCTGGAGGGCCGGTCGGAGCTCGAAGTTTTCGGACACCTCAGAGTCGGACTGTGGTCGGATATGGCAGGGAGAGTTTTCTTCCTTCTCCCGTCTGCGTGAGATGTGGGACTTCCGAGAGACTTTGAACTTTTTACTGTGCTAATGGCCTGTTCTTCGTCAAGTTACGGTACTGCTTGGACTGTTGTAACTATATGTTATAATTATGTGGTTTTTGTCAGTTTTTCAGTCTTGGTCTGTCCTGTGTATCTGTGATATCACTCCGGAGGAATATTGTATTATTTCTTAATGCATGCATTACTAAATGGCAATAAAAGATGACTGCATGTCCTCATAATCTAAAAATAAAGTCTGACATCAGTGTAGGAAAGTTATTGGAATGTGTTCTAAGAGCCACATTCTAAGATACATGTAATATTTGGATAGCTATGGACTGATTAAGGATAGTCAGCATGGCTTCAGGCATGGTAGTTCACGTCCAACCAATCTTATAAAGTTTCTTGAAGAGTTTACCAGGAAAGTGGATGAAGACAAGGCAGTGGGTGTTGTTTACATAGACATTAGCAAGGCACTTGATGAAAACCAGCTTTGGAGATAGGTCAATAAGTTTCAGTTGCTTGGCATTCAAGATGAGGTAGCAAACTGGATTAGACATTAGCTTTGTGGAAGAAGCCAGAGAGTGGTAGTAGATGGTTGCCTCTCTGACTGGAGGCCTGTGACTCATGGAGTTCCACAGAGTATGGTACTGAGTCTGTTGTTCTTTGCATCTATATCAATGATCTGGATGATAATGTGGTTAAATAGAACAGCAAGTTTGCAGATGACACCAAGATTGGGGGGTGTAGTGGACAGTGAGGAATGCTTTCATGACTTGCAGAGGGATCTGTAAAAGCTGGAAAAATGGGCTGAAAATTGGCAGATGGAATTTAATGCAGTCAAGTGTGAGGTTTTGCACTGGAAGCACCTACCAGGGTAGTTCTTACAAAGAGAACAGTAGGGCACTGAGGAGTGTGGTAGAACAAAAGGAATACTAATCCATAATTTGTTGAAAGTGGTGTCACAGTTAGATAGGGTCGTAAAGAAATACTTTGGCACATTGCCCTTCATAAAAAAATGTATTGAGTGTAAGAGATAGGATGATATGTTGAAGTTGTATAAGATAGTGAGGCCTAATTTGGATTATTGTGCGCAGTTTTGGTCACCTGCCTTCAGGAGAGATGTAAACAAAGTTGAAAGAGTGAAAAGAAAATTTACAAGGATGTTGCCAGATCTGGAAGACCTTAGTTATAAGGAAAGATTGAATAGCTTTGGACTGTATTCCTTAGAACGTAGAAGAACAAAAGGAGATTTGATAGAGGTGCACGAAATTATGAGGGGTATAGATAGGACAAGTGGAAGCAAGCTTTTTCCACTGAGGTTGGGTGGGACTACGATCAGAGGTCATAGGTTAACGGTGAACAAACTTCCTTTAAATTTTCCCCTTATCGCCTTAAAACCATGCTCACCATTATTTGTTATTTTAACCCTGGAAAATAGATCCTGATTATCTTCCTGATCTATGATTCTGTAACTTTATAAACTTCTATCAGTTCTCTCCTCAGCCTACACTCCAGCAAAAACAATCCAAGTTTGTCCAACTTCTCCCCATAGCTACTATACTCCAATCCAGGTGACATGTTGGTGAAGCTCTTTACCTTCTCCAGAACCTTTCCATCCTTTCTATATAGTTGCAAACAGAACTGTACATTATGTTCCAAATGTGCCCTAACAAAGTTTCATGGCTACAAGTTGCCTTGTCAGCCTTAGTCTCCAGCATGTAGAATGAAGAAGGCAAACATGCTGAATGCTTTCATTACCATTATGTCCACTTGTGTTGCCACATTCAGAGAGCAATGGACTTGTACCCCAAAAACTCTCTGTATATCAATTCTAAAGGGATCTAACTATTAAACTCCAGATGATGTCAAATTTCCCTAATGTATGAGGAGCGATTGAAACCTCTGGGCCTGTACTCACTGGAGTTTAGAAGAATGAGAGATAAATTCCAACATATTTGTCAGGCAAGATTTTCCCTTGTGGAATCATTACAGACCATAGTTCACTGTGGACTATTTTATCATGTGCCTCCAAATACTCAGAGATCTCATTATTGGTAATCGACTTCAACATCTTCCCAACCATAGTGGTCAGACTAACTGATCTATAGTTTCCTTTTTCTGCCTCTGTCACTTCTTGAAGAGTGGAGAGACATTTGCAATTTTCCAGTCTTTCAGAACCATTCCAGAATTGAGTGATTCTTGAAAGATCATTACTAATGCCTCCACAATCTCTTCAGCAACCTCTAAGAACACTGGTGTCACAATGGGGTGCTGTGAATGGACCCAAATGAGAGACACAGACACTGAAGTACAGTACAAGGAACAGGACTTGACTAGAGTAGGGACGTGACAGGATTCAGACCAGCAGCAGGGACAAGAACGTAGACTTGGGCTAGGGAAGGCTGGACCAGGACTCGAAACCATGGACTAGGAGACAAGGCTTCGACTCTGAGCCCGAGACTAACAAGGACCCAGAACTTGGGTCTTGCCTCGCACTCGGACCCCAGAACCAGGCAAGGACATGACATGGCTTCAGGACAGGATGTGGCTGGGGCCTTGGGTCGTGAGCTTGGAGGCTGCAGGAGCGTTGAGCCTTGGGTCCTTGGAGCTTGGAGGCTGCGGGATCTTTGTCTTGAAATGCCGAGGCTGATAACTCAGAGACTAGAGCTGAGAGGCAGACTGGGAACTGAACATCAACATTGAGCCAGGACTTATCCTTCAAACAGCCGGGATTCATCATTAACACAACACCAACATGAGACAGGATCGCACATAGACATAGAGCCAGGACTTATACTTAGACAAGCCAGGCTAAACCCCTCCACACCAAGGTGGAACAGGTCCACCTGTTTGGTAAGAGCAAAACAGCCAGACTTACCCAACAGAGGCAAGGACAAGACAAGACAGATCCCCCCACAGGACAACAGCAAAACCACCTGACTACCCCACAGAGGCAAGGACAAGAAGAGACAAACACCAAAGAACAACAAACAGTCCCATCTCTGCTTCAGGGTTGCTCCAAGTCACAGTTACAGCCAACAACCTCTGCTGGCTACGGAAACAGCCGGATCCCTACCTAGTTCGGAGTGGCTGACGGCCACTCAGCTGGTCCAGGAAACAGCCAAATCCATACCACAAAGACTACTCCAATGAGTGGCAACAAGGCTCCATGAAGCAGTGGTCCTCCAACCAGGCCCAGAGATCACGAATGGTTTCACTAGCCTTCCATCAGCAGGTTGCTTCAAGGGGGACTGACAGGACAAACCAGCAGCCCACACTCAACCCCAAGGCCTCTTATATTCCAAGCCCCAAGATGGGAATCAGGTGCCTATGATTAACTCAACCAAACGATGGACAGCTGGAAGACCCGGAGTCCTGAGTCCATGGAGACCAGACCGTGAACTAGAATTCCGACTTCACAGACCAGACCATGACAACTGGGGTGTGCACCAACTGGTCTATATGACTTATCTACCTTGAGACCTTTCAGTTTCCCAAGAGTGTTCTCTCTAGTTCACACACTTCATGCCCCTGATACCTGAAATTTCCGCTATAATGCTCGTGTCTTCCACAGCAAAGACTGATGCAAAATACTTATTTAGTTCATTCGTTATTTTGTTTTCCCCCATTACTACCTCTCTAGCATTGTTTTCCAGTGGTCCAGTATACACTCTTCCCTATATTTTACACTTTATATATCTGAAGAAATTGTTGGTATCCTCTTTAACGTTATTGGTGAGCTTACTTGCCAATATTTTATCTTTACTTTCTGAATGACTTCTTTAGTTGCCTTATATTGGTCTTTAAAAGCTTTCCAATCTTCTACCTTCCCACTAATCTTTGCACTCTTATATGGCCTTTCTTTCGCTGTTATGTTGGCTTTGACATTATACAAATCCCAATCCTCCAGTGGGCTCCGCCACGAGCTGCTCGAAAAAGCATTTTTGTAGGCACTCTAAAAATTACCTCTCCTGAAATCCAGCACCAACCTGATTTTCCCAATCTGCCTGCATATTGATGCCCCCCATGACTATTGTAACATTGCCCTTTGGCATTGCTATTTCCCGTTGTAATTTGTAGACAACATCCTTCCTACTGTTTGGGGGTGTGTATAGTACTCCCATCAAGATCCTTTTACCCTTGCAGTTCCTTAACTCTATCCACAATGATTCAACATCTTCTGTCCTTATGTCATCTCTTTCTAATGATTTGATTTCATTTTTTTGATGCAAAATGCTAATATAGTCAGTATAATCTGGGAGTATTTACTTTGTCTCCTCGGCAACCAGGCTCTGAGGATCAGATTCATCACGTCTCTGCAAAAGGAAATGGTCAACCCATCAGATTCCTCGACAATGGGATCTCTGCTTCATTTCCAGCTGCACCAGCTGTTCAAATTTCTATTTACCCACCTGCACCCATGACTTCATATGACTCTCATCTGGAGGCTAAGCAGGTGCTAAACCTTGCCCAAATGTGACCTGTAGGCCAGCAGAGGGAATAATGCCTTACACCTCCTTTGGTAGAGACGTATCTCCACTCTGCCACCCTATATTAATCATTCTAATTTGTCTGCATATTTCATGTCCCTTCTCCCTTTCACCATCAGTCACGCATCATTTATTATCTATCACATCTATCCTTACGGCAGTGTCTACTTCCTTCAATGGTATTGCTTTATCATAGTCTCACCTCTGCCCTTCACTTACTTGTCAAAATTTATTTTCACTTTGCAATTTCCGATTCACAGTCCTCATTTTTCTGCAGTCATGTCCCAGTAGTTAGATCTGTAACAGATAATCAAATGTTTTTTTCTCTCTGTCTCTCTCACTCTCTCTCGCTTTCAGTCGAACACTAGTTTAGTCTCCACTTTGAACCTTCCAGCTCAGCTGGTTTACATCATTCCACTCCACTGAGATTACAGTTGAAACAGGAGGCAAATGTTTCAAACACAAAGCCACCTCATTTCCTCGCACTGATTCTATATCTCTTCCATTTTGCTCAGTTTCATGATATGGAAGGTGGGCCGTTGGCTGCTCTTCGCTCTCCTGATGATCGGCACGAGTTCAGTCTCATGGTTTACAAGCGAAACTAAGATAGGCTTATGGATGTCAGATAAATTGCTTGCAAATATACTGTTCATTTGAAGAAAAACATTTAAATACATGAATACTTTCTTATCCTATGGTCAAACCAAGCTTTATGCAGATGATACAACTCGGCTTTGACATGCTCTCTTGTGTGCAGAATGCTTGATGTGAATGTATGGAATGCTTGTTTCAGACAAAATTCCATTGTGAGTGGCCATCTGAAATAAAGCAGAGATCCCATTGTCGAAGAACCTGATGGGTTGACCATTGCCTTTTCCAGAGACGTGATGAATCTGATCCTCACAGCACGGTGGTCCAGGAGGTAACGTGAAGTCTCCCAGATTACACTGACTGTGCTTCAATTTTGCATCAAGATCAAACTTTCATTCTTCTGCCCACTGTCATCCTTCAAGGCAGTGACTTTGATTTTTTGAAATTCCTTCTCCAACATTTTACCCTCATTGATATCAATATAACAGCAGTTTTCCCAATGTTTCCTTCATCACCCAGCAAGTATTTTAACCCGTACATACTGTTTCTGTGAACTGATTAATACCCTTATACACTGTTAAACTCATTCTATGGATTCAATTGCCTGCAGATGTTGTTTATTCTCATAACCGATGAATGATAATCAATTAAGATGCTTCTTCATAAACTGATATTATCAAAAACGGGTTGTGTTTCGAACTGAAATGCATTCATGGGGAATAGATCACATTCAGGCTCCTGGACTTCCCTTTGTTGTCAACAGCTGTGAATGTTCAGGAAAGGGAAACAGTTAATTACTCATTCTGATATTCCATCAGAACAAATTTATGAAGTATTAGCTTTCCTTTTATCTCTTCCGAAGCTGTCTGACATTCTGGGTCTCTCTATTATCCGCAGATTTCATTTCAGATAGGCACATATTCATAGCTCATAGTTCAAGTTTCATTGTCATTCAACCACACATGAATACGCATGAATACAACCAAACAAAACAGCACTACTCTGGTACCAATAGTCACACAACTAATACATGTAAGATTGCAAGCACATATAAGATATCAGTAAAATACCGTCAAACAAAAGATCACGATGTTGCGGAAATCTGCAGTTTCATACAATATGGCTGAGTGAACACTAGGGGGCAGCATCGCTTGCAGTTTGAACGCTGCACCACACCGCCTGCGGCAGAGCGCACCGGCTCTGATGCCTCTCTCCGGGGGGGTTGGAAACATGCAACTCTGTGGCTTGAAGCCGAGGCCACACAACTCCTCTGCTGTCCATCAATAAATCAGTGAACTTCCTGCTAGATTGCACACCTTCTTTGCGCAACGAAGCCCCTCTGACACAGGCGGCTTCACGGTCCGCACCAAGTCCAGCTCTTTCAGTTTCGCCACCAACAAGCAACTCACTGACGGGGTCGACCTGCAGTACTTTAAGTTCTTAATATCTTGCAGGGAGATGTGATTGAAAATAATACATTTAAAAAGGACAATAACACATTTAGTTGAGCTCATAGAAGCTGCTATGATCAAACACGCATCTTATTTTTTCTTATCTTATTTTATTAATAACCATCTTATTTTGCTTTTGTGTTTGGAAATATTGGCACACATCGATTGCTGTGAAGAATTATTCAATACGGGTACAATTGATGTCACTGTACAAGGGTGTTAAAGGACAGAGAACAATAGAAATTAATACAGTATAGGAAGCTGAATAAAATGAGTCACACACACGTTGCAGCTTGTATCGGTCAATGCAGTGTGAAATTAGAAACAGGAGATATTGTTTATCTCAAAGCCGATCTGTGACTGTAGCCCACGATTGTACAATAAATCACGTTCTTTGAAAATGACAGAAGGGGAACTGCATTGTTGTAATCAAGAAGTTAGAAAACATAGATTACTCACTACTAATCGGCAGTCCTGATGAAGAATCTCAGCCTGAAACATCCACTGTACCCTTTTGCAAAGATGCTGCCTGGCTTGCTGAGTTCCTCCAGCATTTTATGTGTGTTGATCCTCAGCAATTTCCATCAGCACAGGAGTACCACAGGGATGCATACTGAGCACCCTGCTTGACTTGCTTTACACCTATGACTGTGTGGCTAAGTACAGCTTCAACACCGGATACAAGTTTACTGATGACAGTACTATTGTGGGCTGAATCAAAGTTGGTGATGAATCAGCAAGAGAGGAGGGAGATTGAAAAATTTGGCTGAGTGGTGTAATAGTAACAACCTCTCAGTCAATGTCAATAAGACCAGGGAACAGATAGTGGACTTCAGGAGAGGGAAATCAGAGGTCTATGAGCCAGCAATCCTTAAAGGATCAGAGGTGGAGAGGGTCAGTAACTTTAAACTCCTGGGTGTCACTATCTCAGAGGACTTGTCCTGGACCCATCCTATAAATATAATTGCAAAGAAAGCACGACAGCACCTCTGCTTACTCAGGCATCTGTGGAGATTCGGCATGACATCAAAAACCTTGGCAAACTTCTATAGATGTGTGGTGGAAAGTGTGCTGACTGGCTGCATTACGGCCCAGTATGGGAACACCAAAGCCTTTGAGCAGAAAATCCTACAAAAGGTAATAGATTCAGTACATCATGGTAAAAACCCTCCCAACCATTGAGCCCATCTACATTAAGTGTAGGCTAGTATGGCTGAATGGCCACTCTCTCTATAGTGAATACTATAGAGAGAGAACAGAGGAGATTTACAAGGTTGTTCCCTGGATTGGGAAGCATGCCTTATGGGAACATGTTGAGTGAACTCGGCCTTTTCTCCTTGGAGCAACAGAGGATGAGAGATGACCTGATAGAGGTGTATAAGATAGTGAGAGGTATTGATCGTGTGGATAGCCAGAGGTTTGTTTTTCCCAGGGCAGAAATGGCTAACACAAGGGGGTATAGCTTTAAGGTGCTTGGATGTAGGCACAAGGGGATGTCAGGGGTAAGTTTTTCACTCAGAGAGTGGTGAGTGTGTGGAATGCATTGCCAGCTATGGTGTAAGAGGCAGATGCAATAGGGTCTTTTAAGAGACTTTTAGATAGCTACATAGAGCTCAGAAAAAGAGAGGGCTATGCGGTAGAGAAATTCTAAGCAGTTTCTAGATTAGGTTACATGGTCGGCACAATATTGTGGGCTGAAAGGCCTGTAAATGTGCTGTAGATTTCTATGTCCTATGTTCTGTGTTCTAAAAGCAGCATCCATCGTCAAAGATCCTCACCGCCCAGGCCGTGCTCCTTTCTCGCTGCTGCCATCATGTGGAAGGTACAAGAGCTTCAGGAATCACAGGTTTCGGAACAGTTACTACCCCTCAACCATCTGGCTCTTGAACAAAAGGGGATAACTACACTCACACTATTTCTGGTTTCCCACAGCCGATGCTCTCACTTAAAGGACTCTTTATCTTGTTGTTTTGTGCTCGTTATTTATTGCTATTTATTTATATTTGCATTTGTGCAGCTTGTCCATTGATCCACTTACAGTTTCTGTTCTATTAATTTGTTAACTATGCTCGCTGAAAAGAAATCTCAGGATTGTATGTGGTGACATTTATACAATCTGATAATAAATTTAACTTTTCCTCTCCAGTCTTGAAGAAGGGTCACTTCCCGAAACGTCGACTGTTCATTCATTTCCATAGTCTGACCTGCTGAGATCCTCCAACACTTTGTGCACGTTTCTTTGGAATCCCAGCATCTGCAGGATTTCTTGTGTTCGTGTTTTGTGGAATTGGTACCTTGCATTAGCTGAGAAAGTGAGTGAAGGTAAGATGGGCCAGAGGTAAGGGTAGATAGATACTATACATGTGCTGTCCAAATTCTATTCTGTATCATTCTATGAGAAATATTTAAGCGACTTACACAGACCATTTCCTGTCTAAATGGATTTGATCGGGTTCAAGAACAGAACCGACATGGATTTTACAACTGTGATAAAATCCATGTCACCACAGTGCATGAATGTGTAATTCCATTCAAATATTTTCCCCCTAATATTGAACTGAAGTAAAGTGAAATCCCATCCTAGCTCTTGAAGTTGCTCTGACCAATGGAGTACAGTATATTTCAGAAGGGGTGAATTTTTCAGTTGCCTCAAAGAAATGACACAGCCTTTAGAGGGAAAGAAGCCAAATATTGCATGAAAAGCCCTTTCTTCATCACAGCTGTTTTCTGCTCTGCTCTTTCCTCAGAGGCAGGCTGCAGAAGAGGTTCAGCTGTCAATTCTCTGGATTAGAGCGTATGAACTGTATGGAGACGTTGTACAAACGAGGATTGTTTTCTTTCGAGACTGAAGGGATGTCAGATGGAAGATAATGAAATTAGAAGCAGCATAGATAGATGGGGCAGAGATTCAAAGTCTCTTTCCCCAGGATCTAATCATGTATGGATGAGTGTGGCTTGCTGTACATTCCCAAACCAAAAGCTGTGGATGAACCAGGAGGTATGTCATCTGCCGAAGGCTAGATCTGTGGCATTCAAGTCTGGCGATCCAGGTCTGCACCAGAAAACCAGATGTGACTTGGGCTATTTTAAAGTCGAAGAGACAATTTTGAATGAGGTTGGAGGCAACATCGGATGCACAACAACTCTGGCAGGGTCTGCAAGACATTACTTCCTACAAAGCAAAATCCACTACTCCATTCTCTCTATACCCATGACTCTGTGGCTAGGCATAGCTCAAATACCATCTGTAAATTGCTGATGATACAACCACTTTTATAATATATATTATTTATGTTTTTGCACTATCTTTAATCTATTCAATATACATATACTGTAATTGATTTACATATTTATTTATTCTTTTTTCTCTTCTATATTATGGATTGCATTGAACTGCTGCTGCTAAGTTAACAAATGTCACTACACATGCCGGTGATAATAAACCTGATTCTGATTCTGAATATGAGAGGTGAGAGTGGTGAAATCGAAAGAAATTTGCCAGTGAGAAATTTAGGGTTGTAGGTGCCTGGAATGCACTGCTAGATTGGATAGTAGGAGCAGATGTGATAATGACATTTAAGAGGCAATTGGCCAGGTACATGAACATGCAAGGGATGGAGTGATATGGGACATATACAGGCAGATTCAATAGGTTTATTTGGCACCACAGTTAGAGCAGACATGATGCTGTTCGTTACTGTTTCATGTTCTATTAACTAACCATAAGCATGATATACATTTTGTTGACTACTCCAATCAATGCAAAATGAAGGCAGGTAGACCGCGTTTATGATTTGTTCAAATGGAGATTTTCCGTGCTTTCACACTCTGACTTCATGGCTCTAGTTTACAACAAGTGCAGAACATTACTGACATTCATAATACACATTTTAGGTAACCGTGCAGAAGCAGAATTAACATTTATCTCTGACCACTCACGCGGATACCTGATGATCAAAGGCCACCCCATTTTTTGATGGGGAATCCATGACCAGTACAAGGATAGAGGGATCAGCAGGAGAAACCAGCCACATGGAGGAGGTAATTGGAGCTAGTTATTTGATTTAGACATGATTGCATAAAAGTTTAAATTGCTTTAAATGTGTATTCACTTATTCATCTAAATTTCAACATTTAACTAATTTATCATTATTAATATGATTGTTCAATGTTACAAAATGATATAGCCCTCTGTTTCAGTGAATAAGTTCTCCATCAGCTGCTACTTCTGTGGGTTTAATTGAAATGCTCTACACTGTTGAAAACATACAGGGGGCGGGTGGGGCGACTACTCGACTCACATCCAAAATAACACTCAATACACCCTCAACAGGAGTACTTGATAAAGTGGCCACTGACTGTATGTTTGTGGTCTTCAAATGTTGTAGCCCGTCCAATTCAATGTTCAATGTCCTGTGCATTCAGAGATGTTCTTCACGTGGTATCACATGGTTATTTGAGATACTGTCACCTTCCTGTCAACTTGAACCAGTCTGACCATTCTCCTCTAACTTCCCTCAATAACAAGACATTTTCACCCACAGAGCTGCTACTCACAAATTGTTTTTTAAACTTGTTTTCATTCTCTGTAACTTTAGAAACTGTAATGTGTGCTAAACCCAGGAGATCACCTGTTTCTGAGATACTCAAACTACCTCATCTGGCACCTAAAATCATCCTGCAGCCAAAGTCATTTACATTGCATTTCTTGCCAATTCTGATGTTTGTTCAGAACAACCACTGAACCTTTAGATCATGTCTTTTCTTTTCCTCAGTTAACTTTTTGCCATGAACCCTTTCCTCGATGACTTATCACAGCTGACATTTTAACTCAGGCAAGAAAAAAAGCTTCTGGAGGAACTTAGGAAGTCAGACAGCATCTGCAGATGCAGAGTGGTCAACATTTTGGATTAAGCCCCTGCTTTATGACACCTCCAGCAATTTATTCTTGTGCCAGATTATAACATCTGCTGTTGTTGGTGTCTCACAATTTGATTTTTCTCACAATTTCTATCAGTCATTGGGAATTGTCTTTTATTTTGCTAAATATAATTAAGAACTTTTGATATTCTGGTCTTTTACCTCATCCCACCTTCCTATCGCTTCTGCCTGGGTGTCTGCCTCCTTCCCTTTCTCCAATGGTCCACTTTCATCTCCCATGAGATTCCTTCCTCTCCAGCCCTTTACCTTACCCACCCACTTGGGTTTACCGTCCACCTTCCAGGTAGCCTGCATCCCCTTAACTCACCTTTTCAATCTGGTGTCTTCCCCTTTCCTTTTCAGTCCTGATAAAGGGTCTCGGTCCGAAACATCGACTGTATGTTCACATACCTAGATGCTCCCCGACCTGCTGAGTTCCTCCAGAATTTTCTGTGTGTTGCTTTTCATATGATCACACATCAGCCTAAGATGGCTCACTGTGGTTTCTGATTAGACTTCCTGCCCTCTTCTTCCTTATTTTTATTTGACAGTAATTTCACTCTGTGAACAGACAAGTGCTGACTGGGTCTCTGTGAATAAAACAATGTGGATTTCGATTCTTCTGATTAGTTTCCTACCTGGTGAGTGAAAACCAGTATGGGACATTTTTATAATCAGTGTTAGTTTGCAGAACGGTGCATGATTATGTGCAGACACCAAAGCTATCAGAATCTGGAGTTCAGAGAAACTCCTGGAGGACCTCAGCAGGTCAAGCAGCATCTGTCATGGGAAGAGATACTTTATACTTCATTGTCGCCAAACAATTGGTACTAGAACATACAAACATCACAGTGATATTTGATTCTACGCTTCACACTCCCTGGATTACAAATATTAAATATTAAAAATAGTTAAAATCAGTAAATATTAAAAATTTAAATTATAAATCAAAAATAGAAAATATAAAAATGGGAAGTAAGGTAGTGCAAAAAAACCTAGAGGCAGGTCTGGATATTTGGACGGTACGGCCCAGATCCGGGTCAGGATCCGTTCAGCAGTCTTATCACAGTTGGAAAGAAGCTGTTCCCAAATCTGGCCGTACGAGTCTTCAAGCTCCTGAACCTTCTCCCGGAGGGAAGAGGGATGAAAAGTCTGTTGGCTGGGTGGGTCGTGTCCTTGATTATCCTGGCAGCACTGATCCGACAGCGTGCGGTATAAAGTGAGTCCACGGACGGAAGATTGGTTTGTGTGATGTGCTGCGCCGTGTTCAGGATCTTCTGCAGCTTCTTTCGGTCTTGGACAGGACAACTTCCATACCAGGTTGTGATGCACCCTAGAAGAATGCTTTCTACGGTGCATCTATAAAAATAAGTGAGGGTTTTAGGGGACAGGCCAAATTTCTTTAGTTTTCTCAGGAAGTAAAGGCGCTGGTGGGCCTTCTTGGCAGTGAACTCTGCTTGGTTGGACCAAGTCAGACCATTTGAAAGTCAGGTCATTCGTGATATTGACCCCGAGGAACTTAAAGCTTTTGAGCTGTTCCACTTGCGCACCACCGATATAAATTGGGTCGTGTGGTCCGCTTCTCCTTCTGAAGTCAACAACTAATTCCTTCATTTTGCTGACGTTGAGGGATAAGTTATTGTCTTCGCACCATGCCACCAGGTTCTTAATTTCCTCTCTGTACTCAAACTCGTGATTACCTGAGATACAGCCTACAATTGTTGTGTCATCAGCAAACTTATATATTGAGTTGGATGGAAACTTGGCTACACAATCATGGGTGTACAGTGAGTACAGCAGGGGGCTGAGTACACAGCCTTGTGGGGCACCGGTGCTCAGAGTGATTGTAGAGGAGAACTTGTCCCCTATTTTTACAGCCTGGGTCCTGTCTGTGAGGAAGTTGAAGATCCAGCTGCAGATCTGAGTGCTAAGACCTAGATTCTGGAGCTTAGGAATCAATTTGTCGATGGTTTGGGTCAAGACTCTGCATTGAATCTGAAGGGGGAGGGAAGATAGTACAAATAGGAAAGGGGACACTGTGAAACAGGATAACTTACCTGGAATGTACCCCAGAATTCGGAACAAGGTAGCTGAAGAGATTGTGGAGGCATTATTATTGTCCAGAGGCCTGGAAAATTACAAATGTCACTCCACTCTTTAAGAAGGGAGGGAGACAAAACACAGGACATTACAGGCCAATTATCCTTACTTCAGTATATGGTAAGATGTTAGAATCTATTATTCAGGATGAGTGTTCAGAGTACAAGGAGGCAGATGATAAAATAGGCCAAAATCAGGATGGTTTCCTTCAGGAGAAATCTACCCTGCAAAATCTGTTATTTTTTTTAAGGAAGTAACAGGCTGGATAGACAAAGGAGACTTTGTCTGTTAGTGGATGTTGTTTACTTGGATTTTCAGAAGGCCATTGACAAAGTGCTACACCAGTCAAAATCAAAGCAAATTTATTTATCAAAGTAGATTTATGTCACCATATACTACTGTGAGATTCATTTTCTTTCAGATTTTTAGAAAAAAAGGCAATGTGATAGAATTTGTGAAAACCTACAGAAGTTAAGCCCATAAGACAAAGGAGCAGAAGTCAGCCGTTCAGCCCATTCGAGCCCATTAAGACTGACAAGCAACCAATGTGCAAAAGAAGACAAATACTGTAGTGCAAATTTTAAAATTACATATTTTTAATAAATGATTTTTATACTGAGAGTGCAGGTTGCAGAATCCTTAAAAATGAGTCTGAGTCCATGGGTTGTGGAATCAGTTCAGAGTTGACGTGAGTGAAGTTATCCACCTCAGTCAGGAGTCTGTTGTTTGAAGGGTAATAACTGTTCCTGAAACTTAGGGAGTGGATGCTGAAGGTTCTTGGTCAAAATGTGGACAGTACCCGTTTCTATAGATGCTGCCTGGCCTGCTGAGTTCTTCCAGCATTTCATGTGTGTTACTAAGATCAATCTAATCCTTTTCTTCTATAACTTTCCTATTATCCATGTGCCTATCTAAGAGTTTTTTAAATGTACCTGCCTCTACCATCACTCCTGGAAAGGCTTTTCATGCTCCCACCACTCTGCGGAAAGAACATACCTCTGACACCCTCTCAATCCTTTCCTCCAATCACCTTGAAATTATTCCCCCACACATTGGCCATTTCTGCCCTGAGATATTCTCTGAATCTCCACTCGATCTATGCCTCTGATCATTTTGCACATCTCTATCATGTTGTCTCTCACCCTCATTCGCTCTCATTCTGAATTGTCTTCAGATCCTCAAGAATTTTGCTTTCAATTTCAGTTTCCTTTTTGGTCAGAGAGACATGGAGTTGTGGAGATGGAGAGATGGGGTAAGAGGAGTTGTTGGAAAAGTGATCACAATCAAATTCCCCTATGCAACAGTAAACCAGTCACATACAATGTATTGGTGCTATGGAATATTGGTCACCAATATTCAGTTTTAGTGGAAACAAACGGGCTACATAGACAGGAAGGAAATGTTGCATGTATATTCAGTTTTATTAAAAAGATTGGCTTCTTATTTGTCACATGTACATGAAAACATTGAAACATACAGCGAAATGCATCTTCTTGTGTCAAATCAAATTAGTAAAGACTGTACTGGGATTAAACTGGGTTAAATCGGTGGGTTACTGGGTGGTGTGGCTCTTTGGGCCTAAAGAGCCTGTTCTGTGCTGAATCTCCAAACAAATAAACACTGATAACATGAGTTGTGGAGTCCTCGATAGTGAGCCCATAGGTTGTGTGTAGTGATCAGTTCAGTGTTGAGTGAGTGAAGTTATCCATGCTGATTCAGGAGCCTGATCTTGAAACTACAGTGTCACTTACTGAAACTTGTTGCATTAAAATATGAATCCTCTAAATCAAATTTATCAATGAAAATGACATCATCTTGAAAGATATACAACTAAACTAAGCTCAAAATTGTTGTGTAGATAGCAGTTTTATTCCATGTTGAAACTTGCGTTAAGAGTGATCTACCATGTATAAACAGCCTTAGGTAGAATTTCTTCTCTCCCTCATCCACTGTGTGAACAAATCTGTGCTATACTACTTCATTATCTGATTACAAAGAATCTTCTAATATTTCTAACGCTGTTTTTTCATGTTGATTCTCACATTTGCAAACAACTCCCTTCGTGCAGTAGCTCTGAGGCCAATTGTACATCCACGGGTTACAGTTACACATCAACTCTGAGAAAAGTAGCAACTTCTATTTGCAGATTCACACCCCATTGACCATTGCAAACTGCATCAAGCTGCAATCACTCATTTTGTTCAACGCCCAACTTTTAATTCTATTGTTCATCTGTCTTTAAGAATTTTTAATATTGACTGGAAATATATCCAATTTCAATTAATTTTATTTTTATGTTAATCAAATTGTTGCATCATTCTCAGAAAAGAAGCTTAAATTTATTATTACAGTACATACTGTATATGTCACCATGTTACTATCCTGACATTCATTTACTTTTGGGCATTCAATGTAAATACAAGGAAACACAATAGAATCAATAAAAACTACCCATGAACAAAGACAGACAAACAACCAGTGTTTAAAAGACAAAAAAAAATGTGCAAATACCAATAATAATAATAATAGGTAAGTAAGCACTAAAAATTATTTGAGAACATGAGTTGTAGAGTCCTTGAAAGTGCGTCCGTAGGTTGTGGAATCAGGTCAGTAGTTGGTGAAATTCTCCACTCTGGTTCAGGAGCTTAGTGATTAAGGGGTAAAATCTGTTTCTGAACCTGGTGATGTAGGAATTAAGGCTCCTGTACTTGCTTCCAGCCGGCAATAGCAAGAAGAGCACAAGGCCTGGATGATGGATGCTGTTTTTGTGCAACAATGCTTTCAGCGGTGAGGAGAGGTTTACCTGTGATGGACAGGGCTAGATTCACGACCTTTTGTAAGTTTTTCCTTTCAAGGGCATTGGTGTTTTTATACCATGCCTTGAAGCAGCCAGTCAGGATACTCTCCACTGAGGATCTGTTGTACTTTTTAAAAATTCTAGATGACATTTTGATCTTTACAAACTTCCGAATAAATAATGTGCTGCTGTGCTTTCTTTGTGCTGGACACAGGATAGATTTTCTAAAATGATAATGCCAAGGAATTTAAAGTTACTGACTCCTTCCATCTCTGATACCCTGATGAGGACTGGCTCATGGACCTTTGGATACCTTCTCCTGTAGACAATAATCAGCTCTTTGGTTTTGCTGATGTTGAGTGAGAGATAGTTGTTGTGACACCATTCAGCCAGATTTTTAATTTTCCTCCTACATGCTGATTGAACATACACAAATGCTGGAGGAACTCAGCAGATCAGGCAGCATCTATGGAAAGGAATAAACGGCAATATTTCGGGCTGAGACTCTTCATTGAACCCATTTTCAGGTCAGGGACCCCTCCTCAGATCTGTATTAGAAGTGGAACACTGTCAGTTTAGAAAGAAGATCTGATCAGAGGAATGATTTGTAAGATAAAAGGTGATACAGTTCAGTCCCTGGTTATGAACTCCTGATTCCCAACACATTGATGTAGTCATAAAGAAGGCAAGACAGTGGCTATACTTTATTAGGAGTTTGAAGCAATTTGGCATGTCAACAAATGCACTGATAAACTTCTATAGTTGTACTGTGGAGAGCATTCTGACAGGCTACATCACTGTCTGGTATGGGGGGGGGGGGGCTACTGCACAGGACCGAAAGAAGCTGTAGAAGATTGTAAATCTGGTCACCTCCATCTTGGGCACTAGCCTACAAAGTACTCAGGATATCTTTAGGGAGCGGTGTCTCAGAAAGACAGCGTCCATTATTAAAGACCTCCAGCACCCAAGGCATCACAGGTGGCCTTAGCTATGTTTCACCCGTTTCAACTGAAACGGACCCCGCCCTCCCAGGGGCCCCCGACTGACATGCAAAAATTTAATGCACAGCTCCCAGACCCCACAATATTCTTCTGCTATTGCCAGCCAAACCACCAATGGGCGCTCGCTGACTGACATCTGAGAAAATACATTAAAATATTTACTTCACTTGTAAACATTGCTCCTAGCAAAGAAGCAACACACATCAAAGTTGCTGGTGAACGCAGCAGGCCAGTTAACGAGCTGGGAACGCGCTTAAGAACGCACAGTGCCATTAACAGCACGTACCAAGAAATGCAAATGCTGGGGAAAAAAAACGCTGGAATGATGTTATGAAGAAGTTCATTGCCATAGTCTGTCACCTTGCAGAACGAAACCTTGCTTTCCGTGGCCACAATTCCACCCTACATGAACCAAATAATGGGAACATTCTTGGTCTGGTGGAGCTGCTTGCCGAGTTCGACCCAGTGATGAGCGAACATGTTAGACGAGCAGAGAAAAATGAGATTGCTGACCACTACATGGGAAAAACCATACAAAATGAGTTAATCATACTTATTGGAGACAAGATACTGGAAGCGATAACAGAGAGAGTAAAACAATCACGTTACTACTCGGTGATAATGGACTGCATCACTGACGCTGCACACATAGAGCAGCTCTCTGTGACACTGCGCATTGTCACATGCCAAGTAATTGTCGGAGCTACTGTTAGCGAGCATTTTGTCGGTTTCCTACCAGTGCCTGGCACAACAGGTGCAGGCCTAACCGACATTTTCTTAACGCATATGGAGAAGTTAGGATTAGATATCTCAAAATGCAGGGGGCAGGCATATGATAATGGAAGCAATATACGGGGGAAAATAGTGGGGTGCAGAAGAGGGTGCTAGATATTAACAAAAAGGCACTGTTCATGCCATGCGCCAGCCACAGCCTAAACCTAGTCATTGTCGATGCTGCAAAATCAACAGTGGGGTCTGTGAGCTTCTTTGGGGTGCTGCCACGTCTATACACACCATTCAGCTCATCGACACAGAGATGGGAGCTTTTCAAGGAGAACGTGCCACAGATGACTCTCAAGGCCATATCCAACACGCGATGGGAGTGCTGCGTGGAAAGTGTGAAAGTGCTGCGCTACCAGCTTCCTGATGTTGGCAATGCGCTCCTGTCACTGATTGAACAGGCCACACAGAAAGGTGACAGTGAAACCGCATCTGCAGCCAGAGGCCTAGAACGGGAGATCATGTCATGGAAATTCCTGCTGACTGTTATCATCTGGTACAACGTTTTACGAGGTGAATCGTGTCAGCAAGCTGCTTCAGAGCCCACAAGTGGGAATCGATGTGCTACGGCGCGAGGTGGAATATGTTCTGAAATTTCTCAAGGAATACAGAGAGGACGGCCTTTCATCTGCCCAAACAGATGCCAGAGACATAGCTGAAGCGATAGGGATGCCAATGGTCTTTCCTGCTGCACGAATCAGAAAACCAAAATGCCAGTTACAGTACGAGTCCCAAAGTGCAGATCCTTTCCTGACAGTGGCACCGGAGGAACTGTACAAGAGAGAAGCTTTCCTTCCACCTGTGGACTCTGCCATCACAGGCATTAGTGAGCATTTCAATCTGATGGAGTCATTTTACAGTCTGTTTGGCTTCATTTACGGAAGAGGGGAAATGAAAAAAGCCACCCAAAGTCGCACACTGAAATACAGCTGTGTAAACATGGAGAGGACACTTGGTGATGTGGATGCTGAGGACCTTTTGCGTGAGGTGCTGGCTGCTATCAGTGTCGTGCCTGCAAAAGAAACTACTGGCCTGCAGATTCTGAGCTACATTTACAGCGACAATCTGGTTGAACTGTATCCTAACCTCACCATTGCTCTAAGACTCATGCTGACAGTGCCTGTGACTGTAGCGAGAGGAGAGAGAAGTTTTTCGAGGCTAAAGCTCATCAAAATGCATCTGAGGACAACCATGCTCCAGGAGCTTCTGTCAGCTCTTGCTCAGATATCAATTGAGCATGAAATAACAAGATCGCTGGACAAAGATGATCTCATTAAAGCATTCTCAGCACTCAAGCACAAGAGGGTAGTGAAATTCTAGTGGTAAGTCTTTTAACACATTTTTAGCAGAAATAAAGTTTATAATTAAAATAATAAAATAAACCACGTATTTTACTCAAAATGTGTATAGGCGATTAGGAGGCGTTTCCAGAAATCATAATTTCTCTCTCCCGTTTACGTCCCCTCGCTCTCGCACTCTCCTCCTGTTCGCTCTGCAGGCCTTACGTGAGCTGTCCATGGTGCTGAAAGAGCGCGAGTTGCAGTTTGTTGTAAATTTCCAGTAGTTAACTTTCAGACGCTGTTCATTGAATAAATAAAGTCTGAATTTTCATTAAATATGACATTGCTTTTGTTTTTAATTTGATTAGATGGAAATTGTTTAAGTTTTTCTTATGTTTTCTGATACCTAACACATAGTGCCATTCAATGCAGACTATTTGCCGAAAAGGGCGAGGCTTCTCACTCCAAAACAAAAAATGTCATTGTTTCAGTTTTTAATTAAGAGAATTGTTTGGATTATGATGAGCTGTCTGTTCATTATGCTGAAAGTGCATATAGTGCATCAATGTTTAAGTCCGAAATTATACCATTATTGATGAAAACCAACTTGAATATTCCTGTTGTTTAAATATTTGCTTTTTTTCTTTCTTTTTTTTGGGAAGCGGGGATAGGGCCCCACATTAACTCTTGAAACGGGCCCCCAGATGCTTAAGGCTGCCTATGCAAGGCATGCCCTTTTCTCACTTTTGCCATCAGGTAGGAGGTACAGAAGCCTGAAGGCACACACACACCGATTCAGGAACAGCTTCTTCCCCTCTGCCATCCAATTCCTGAATGGACTTTGAAGCTTTGGACACTACCTCACTTTTTTTAATATACAGTATTTCTGTTGTTGCACATTTTTTAATAATCTATTCAATATATCTAATTGATTTACTTGTTTATTTATTATTACATTCTATTTTACTTATTTTTTTCTCTCTCTCTGCTAGATTATGTATTGCATTGAGCTGCTGCTGCTAAGTTATCAAATTTCACATCACATGCCGGTGATAATAACCCTGATTCTGATTCCTCTCAACTTTTCAGAATTTCAGAATTACAGTAGCATGAAATTTTCCAGTCACTGCACAAAGGTCTTAAATGAGAACAGGCAATGGAAATAAAAGTTGAATGCTGAATAAAATGAGTGAACTGCAGATGACATTGAGTGAGCTTGCATTGGTCGTCAGGGTGTGAATCTGCAAATAGAAGGTGTAACTTTTCTCAGTACTGATTTGTGACCGTAACCCATGAATGTACAATAAAGGGTCTCGAAAATGAGAGAAGGTGAACTATAGTTTTGCAATTATAATCAGGGTAGTATATTGTTACATATATGCATTTTGATATTAAATATAATTTGAATTTTGAAGTTTGAACTGACAAGGAGGAATATCACATTATACCCTGTGAGGATGTGAAGTAGTAACACCAGAGACTGTTTGCAGCTCTTGACCCCTTCAGCTCAGGGTTATCTGATGGCTGTTGATTAGCTACAGATAACTCCAGAACTAGTGGTCCCACTTGTGAATCTGGACCTGTTAAACCTGAGCTCATTAATGGTCTGAGGGAAGGAGCTTGCTTTGTGTTTTTTACTGCTGCAAAACAAAATATTTCACATCAGATTACAGTGAAAATAAGACTGATTCTGATGCTGAAAGAGAACTTTACTTGTCCCAGGATATCCCAAAGCCATTCTCAAAGGATATGGTAGAACTTCTGTACTCTTTACTTGTCCTTCAAAACAGGGTTCAGGGAAGTGCCAATGGATGCCTCATGTAAATAGACTGACCATCCTCTCCTGCATTACCTGTTACTTCAGACCATAAGACAATGAGTCATCAGGGCATAAGAAGGCCATTCAGCCCATTGAGTCTGTTGCACTATTCCATAATGGCTCATTTATCATCCCCGTCAACAACCTTCTCTCCTTAAGTTTTGACACCCTTACTAACCAAAAACCTATCAACCTCTGCTTTAAATATACCCAATGGCCTCCACCACCATCGGTGACTATTAATTCCATAGAATCATTGCTCTCTGGTCAGGGACTCTCCCACCAGAGGAAACAACCTCTCCACGTACACTCCATCCAGTTTCTAGGACCTTCACTATTCAAGAGGTTTCAAAGAGAATACCCACCCCTCATTCTTCTAAACTCCAGTGAGTACAGACCCAGCGCCGTTAAACACTCCTCACACATTAACACTTGCATTCCTGGGATCATTCTCGTGCCCCTCCTCTGGAACCCTTCCAAATACAGCATATCTTTTTGAAGATAAGCCACCTAAAGCTGTTCAACAATTTCCACCTGCAGTGTGACCAATACCTTACAAAGCTGCTGTTTTTGTATGACTTCTCAACAACAGAATGGAAAACGTTTTAGAATCCCACCGTTCTATTTACACGTGTGCACGTTTGGGATTAGGTTCCAACACAGTGGCTAAATGGCCTTTTCACTTTTCTTCACAAAGTTTTTATTGTTGTTCAGTGATCTACTGGCTGAAACAGAAATGCTTTGCTGAAGATGTTTTGTATCTCTACACTCGCTCTCACCAGCATATTGACCCACCGCTGTTGAGATGTTTTCCAAGAAGTGATGGGGCTATTCAGGAAGAGACCAGAACAATCTGTCAAAATTTAGCAAAACATTGACAATTCTCTAAATTCTGTAAGACAAGTAAAGAAAAGAGAAGTTCTAACCACATCTTTCATTGAGAGTGAACAGCTGTGACTGATGCAATAGAGCCAGCACTCATACTACGCAATGTACAGAATTTAAGCAGATATAAATTCACGGCTAATATACTGCACTGTTTTCCCCTAAAACAAATGTAACAAACCCAAAGTAACAAAAGCTGTCTGTGTATACTGAATTATTTTATCATTTATCTATTTCTACACAATGTGAAATTAAATGTTTACAAACAATTGCAAAGTTTGAAACAAAAATTAACCACATTCTTGGATCACCTCAACCCTCACGCTACAATGAAATGAAAAGCAACACACACAAGCCACTGGAGGAACTCAGCAGGTCAGGCAGAATCTATGGAAATAAATAGAGAGTCAAAGTTTTGGGCCATTTCTTCTTCTTCTTCTTCTTCCGTCTTTCAACTCACTAGTGAGCATAGGCCATCAACAACCTCTTTCCAGATCAACTTGTCTTGTGCATATCTCTCCAGCTGTGACCATGTCATTCCCACTCTCCTGGCGTCGGTTAACACTTCCCTCTGCCATTTGGACCTGGGCCTACCTCGATTTCGCTTGCCCTGAGGATTCCACTTGTAGAGTTTTCCCAACTTCATACAGGGTCCTCACATTCCAGATGCCAATTGTGGAGGTAATCTTGGTTGACAGTAGGTTTTTCAGTGAAGGAGCTTCCTTCGGCTTTCACTTCCACATCATACGGCTCTCCAAAAGGGGCCCTACATCTCCCAAGACTGGCTGGCTTGGTTTTGATGCTGCTGACGTTTCTGTAGCAATAATTATTTTTACAGGATTGGGCTGCTAACCCTCTGCCCAACCCTCTTTAGTCGCCTTTTACGACATGTGTGGCAGGGTACAATGGTTCTATTCTTTTAAAGGACCCAGAAACCACACGGGTCTTTGGGCCAAGTGCTTTCTTTTAACTCTTCTGACCTACCTGGTTCTGCATACAGCTCCTATAGTAATCATCGAATTTTCCTGATTATGACTGCAATAGCTAATTTCACGGTATACAGTGTGCTGGTGACATTAAACCTGATTGTGTTTCTGATTCTGTATTACTTCTCCAATATGTCTGACACATGAGAGCTGTTATCCCTTGTACTGAAGCTCTCCTCAGACTTCATCTGCCCCAGTGAATCACACAGCATGAATCTGGATGGATCACACTTTGACTAACATTGAAAGATCTAACCAGGTGAACAGGGAAACTGGGAAGTTAGCAACTGAGAATCTGAGCAAAGGTATGCAGTGTCAAATGTCACGGCAACCACGTGGGTGAGATAGGTAAGAGAAGAATGTCTTCTCCTTGGACAAGTGTGATTTGTCTATTCACTGTGCTCTCTGATTCTATAAGGACTAGAAACTACGGGGGTTGTCTGCATGCACAAACCATTTCATGTCAAAATGGGGTTGTTTTTTCATAAAACAAAAAGAAGGCCGTATAATATAGTAAATATTAGTGGGAATGACAGAAATTTAGCAATGTCAGGGGACGGAAGTGAGCATGGTTGCTATTAATAAGGAGAAGGTACTTGAGAATTTGAGAGGTCTGAATATAGATAAGTCACTTGGACCAGACAGACTGCACACCAAGTTCTGAAAGGGGTAGTAAAGAAATTGTGGAGGCATTAGTGGTGACCTTTCAAGAATAACTAGAATCTGGAATGTTCCAGAGGACTGGAAAATTGGAAATGTCACTCCTCCCTTTAAGAAAGGAGGGAGGCAATAAAAGGAAATTGTAAACTGGTTAGTATGACTTCAGTGGTTGGAAATATGTTGGAGCCCATTATGAAGAACAAGAATTTGGGATACTTTGATGTATACGATAAAATATAGTTTCCTCATGGGGAAATCTTGCATGAACAATCAGCCTCAGAATGCAAGGTCATCCCTTTATTTTTTTTACCAAAAGAGTGCACAGTAGGACTTCCCGGCCCAGCAACCCTCGACAAACCTGATTAACCATATTCTAATCACAGGACAATGTACAAAGATCAATTAACGTACCCAGTTTGTCTTTAGACTGCGGAATGGAATGGGACCACCAGTCTACTATGCAAGACTCCTGTGTACTGGGAGAAATGAACCTTGAAATGCCCCACTGACAACGTGGAATATCACATAATAATCTTCACCTGCTCTGTGAGGATGTGAAGCAGTAACACCAGAGACTGTTTGGAGCTCTTGACCCCTTCAGGTCAGGTTATCTGATGGGATTTGATTAGCTGCAGATAATTCCAGATGCAGTGGTGCCACTTGTGAACCTAGGCCTGTTGAACCTGAGCTCATTAATGGTCTGAGGGCAAGAACTTGCTTCGATTTTTCTGCTGCAAGACAACAAATTTCACATCAGAAGACAGTGAAATTAAACCTGGTTGTGATTCTGATAGAGAACCTTTCCCTGTCCCAAAGCAATTCTCAAAGGATATGGTTAGAACTTCAGTGCTTTTTACTTGTCTGACAAAACAGAATAAATGAACGCCTCATGTAAATGAACTTTTCCATCCTCTTCCTTCATTGCCTAAGTAATTCAAACCATAAAGCAATGAATCATAGGGCAGAATTAGGCCACTCAGCCCCTTGAGTCTGTTTCATCATTCTACAATGGCTCATTAACTTTTCCCCTCAAGCCCATTCTCCCCATAACCTTTGACACCTTCACTAATCAAAAAAACAATCAACCTCTGCTTTAAATATACCCTATAACTCGGCCTCCACAGCCATCTGTGACAATGAATTCCATGGAATTAGCACCATCTGGTCAGAGACTTGCCCACGATAGGAAACATTCTCTCCACGTATACCCCATCTAGGTTCTAGGCCCTTCACTATTCAAGAGGAATTCAATGAGAATCGCTACCCCACCCCCACCAACGTTCTTCTAAACTCCAGTGAGTACAGGCCCATAGCCATCAAACATTCTTCACACATTAACTGTTTCATTTCTGAGATCATTCTCAGGAAACTCCTCTGGACCCTCTCCAAATACAGCACATCCTTTCATAGATAAGGGGCTCAAAACTGTTCGCCATATTCCAAGTGCAGTCTGACCAATATCCCATCTTATAGAGCTGCGGTTCTTGGATAACTTCCCAACAACTGAATGGAAAGCACTTTACAATCTCACTGTTGTATTTACGGTTATGCACAGGATTGGGATTAGGTTTAAACACAATGGTTAAATGGCCTTTTCACCTTTCTTCACCAAATTGTTACTGTTGTCACTGTTCTAGTTGCTGAAACAGAAATGCTTTGCTGAAAGTGCTTTGTATCTCTGCTCTAGCTCAAGTGGAAGGAGGCCGGCCCGCCCACTCATGTTCAATGGCTATCTGACGTTATGTTGTGCCTCGATCTAGGGAAGATTCGTTGTTCCCGATTTCTGATTCTAAACATGATATTCTAATGTTATGCGGACCCTTTCTGAATTATTTTCACAATTTTTGAACTGTTATTAAAGTATGGATCTGAGCCATTATTATTGTAATATTATATGGTAAGGTAAGCTTCTTTTTTCTTCTTTATTTTACCAACCAGCTCATTTCGGTAGTAGGGGTAGATTTTTTTTAATAAAATACAATTATTTTATTCTATTTCATTTCATAATTCAATCCTTTTTTATACATGATTCATTTGGAATATAGGATATTGTGATCATATTACTGTGATTTAAATGTAATGTAATCTGGATTATTTCCTCGTATCATTATGAATTTTGTATTTGTATTCATGTAATTTATATAACATCAATAAAAATTTTGAAAAAGAAAGTAAGTATCTCTGCACTTGTTCTCATCAGCTTATTGAACCATAGTTGTTGAGAAGTTTTCAAGAAGTGATAGAGCGTAGAACATAGAATGGTACAGCACATTACAGGCCCTTCGGCCCATAATGTTGTGCTCACCCTCAAACCCTCCCTCCCATATACCCCCCACCTTAAATTCCTCCATAGACCTTCTAGTAGTCTCTTAAATTTTACTAGTGTATTTGCCTCCACCAGTGACTCAGGCAGTGCATTCCACGTACCAACCACTCTCTGAGTAAAAAACCTTCCTCTAATATCCCCCTGGAACTTCCCACCCCTTACCTTAAAGCCATGTCCCCTTGTATTGAGCAGTGATGCCCTGGGGAAGAGGCACTGGCTATCCACTCTATCTATTCCTCTTATTATCTTGTACACCTCTATCATGTCTCCTCTCATCCTCCTTCTCTCCAAAGAGTAAAGCCCTAGCTCCCTTAATCTCTAATCATAATGCATACTCTTTAAACCAGGCAGCATCCTGGTAAATCTCCTCTGTACCCTTTCCAATGCTTCCACATCCTTCCTATAGTGAGGCAACCAGAACTGGACACAGTACTCCAAGTGTGGCTTAACCAGAGTTTTATAGAACTGCATCATTACCTTGTGACTCTTAAACTCTATCCCTTGACTTATGAAAGCTAACACCCCATAAGCTTTCTTAACTACCCTATCTACCTGTGAGGCAACTTTCAGGGATCTGTGGACATGTACCCCCAGATCCCTCTGCTCCTCCACACCAAGTATCCTGCCAAGTGATGGGCAATGCAGGAAGAGACCAGAACAATCTGTCAATGTGTAGCATCTGTTGTTACTTCTCTATATTCTCTCTGGAGAGACAATCAAAGAAAACAGAAGTTCTGACCACATCCTTCACTAAGGTTGAACATTACACAGATGACAGCAGTGACTGATGCAATAGAGTCAGCTCTCATACTATACAATGTACAGAATTTAAGCAGATACACATTCGCGGCAAATATACTGCACTGTTTCTCCCTAAAGCAAATGTAACAAACCCAAAGTAACAAAAGCTCTCCATGTATCTTGAATTATTTTATCATTTAACTATTTATATACAATGTGAAATTAAGTTTTTATGAACAATTGCAAAGCCAGAAACAAAAATGCGGGAAAATATAATTTAGCTACCTTCTTGGATCACCTCAAACTCACACTACAATGAAATGAAGAGCAACACACAGAAGATGCTGGAGGACCTCAGCAGGTCAGGCAGCATCTATGGAAATGAATAGATAGTCGAGGTTTCAGGCAGAAACCATTCTCAGCCGCCTGCTACTCCCCCTTGGGCCCCTCCTCCTTTCCTTTCTTCTATGGTCCACTCTACTCTCCTATCAGATTCTTTCTTTACAGTCCTTGACTTTTCCCACCCACCTGGCTTCACCGATCACCTTCCAGATAGCCACCGTCCCCTCTTCCATCTTTTTATTCCAACAATTTCCCACTTCCTTCTCAGTCCTGAAAAAGGGTGTTGGCCAGAAACATCGACAACCTATTCATTATCATAGATGCCGTCTGACCTGTTGAGTTCCTCTAGCAGTTTTCCGTGTTGCTTTGGATCTTTAGTATCTGCAGAATGGTTGCGCTTACAATGAAATTAAGAGTGAACAATTAACATTGTTCAGTTAAACGGACGGGAGGAGGGGAAATGTCAACATTTCAATTGAGACCCTGCATCAATAGTGAGTGGAGAGGGAGATAGTGTGAACAGGAGAGAGGGAGGTGTGAAACTGGATGCACTAGGTGGTCGGGGACTAGGGGGTGGGGAGTTGAAGCACGACAGGCAAATGGAATGGGGAGAAAATGGGGTGGATTTTGGAGATGGGTGAGAGGTGGAAACAGATCAGGAGGAAAGGGGGCTAGTGTGGAGCCAGGTGGGGGGAGAATATGTCCAGCTGGAGAAATCCCCTGGAGGCTGATAAGAGGGAACATCAGGTCTACAGTACTGCACAGGGTAGTCAAGGTGAGGTCTGGTCAACATCTTTAAGTTGTGCCTTTGTTTAATTTCCTAAAATGCATCACTTCACACTGCCTGAGTTCAATTCCATCAGTCGTTCCACTGACCACTTTCCTAGTTGAAAGTTCAAAGTAAATTTATTATCAAAGTATGTGTTCCATAAACAACCTCAAGATTCATCTTCTTGCAGATACCCACAAAACAAAGAAACAATAGAACCCACGACAAGCCACACACAACAAAGTCTGACAAACATCAACACGCAAAATAGGATGAATCGTGCAAATAATTAAAAAGATGTAAACAAGTAGTACATATAGCATGAGTCACGGAGTCCCCGAAAGTGAGTCCACAGTTTCAGAGTCAGCTCTGTGCTGAGGTGAGTGAAACCAATCCAGGAGCGCGATAGTTGCAGGGCATCAACTGTTGATGAACTCTGCAGCATGGGCCCCAAGGCTCCTGCACCTTCCGCCTGAAGGTAGTACCAAGGAGAGAGGGAGATGGGTCAGACGCAGGTCTATGGAACAGGCTCAGGGTGGGGGGATCTTGCTGACACAGAGTAATGCAGCTGAACGCTGGTTCATTTTCCAGGTCCCTTTGTAAACTTAGACAACTCTTTCCACTGTCCACCACACTACAGTGATACGCGTAGCTTATTACTTATACCACCTACATTTTCATTCCAAATTATTAATATTGATGACAAATGACAGTGGTTAACAAATAACAGCACCAATCCCGATGGCACACCACTGGTGGTAAAGTCAGATGTTGTCAGAAAACCAACACTCCACTACCACAGTCTGACTCCTTCCACCAAGCCTATTCAGTATCTATCCAGCTAGCTTACCATGAGATCTCACATTGCAGATCAATCTACTATACAAGATCTTGCCATAAGCCTTGCTAAACTCATGTGCTAAACGCTACTGCCCCGTTCTCATCAGTTCCTGCTGTGATGACAAACCAAGTTATCAGAAGATTGATGCTAATGAGAGAGAGATAAGGGAGACAAATGGAGAAACGTTCAAATGTTAATGAGAGAGGAGAGAGATAACGGAAAAGAAACACAATTCAGAATATTGACAGACCGATTGCTTTGAACCTGAACTGTTTGAAGTTTGATGGACAGGCGATACCCCAGCAGGGGGATAAAAAGAACAGGTTCGCTAAGGCACGACACACACCACGAGATCACGAGATAACGAGACCCTGGAAGAGCGGTGTGCCCCCACAAGTTGGTGAGAATTTGGAGGTCCGGTTCGGACAGGGTGAAAAGGTACAATCGGCGGGAACCTGGTGTGTGTGTGTCTGCCCTTGCCTGGGTGCTTCGTTCACTGCGGAAGAACGGTCGGATCCGGAACGGAGGGGTCACAGTCGGTGACCACAGTGGGATAGAAGACATAAAAGGGTCCGCCCGAAAGCCAACTGCGAAGAACATCAAAGGTCTGCTTGAATCAAAATTTGCATCTCTCTCTCTCTCTCTCCAACTGCACAACAGCGATTACTGTGAACTGTACTAAGCTGAACTGAACTCTGCGTCACTTGAGACTGAACATTTTACCCCTAGACTGCGATAGAGCTTGGTGGATTCCTATTATCCTAGTTCTGTGTATATGTGTGTTTTATCATTGCTAACCTGTTGCATTTATATCCTTACGATTAGAGTACTGTGTTACTTATTTCTTTAATAAAACTTCATTAGATCCCAGCAATCCAGACTCCAACGAGTGGTCCATTTCTGCTGGTTTGGCAACCCAGTTACGGGGTATGTAACACTGCGGTCATCTCTTCAAAAAAAGTCAGTCAAATTCTTTTGAGAGAGGATTTCCCATGCTCAAAATTATGTTGACTATCTCAATCAGATCTTGCCTTTGCAAATTCAGGTAGATCATGTCTTGCACAATTGCCTCCAGCTGAATCATTAGTGGGCAGTGACAAGGATGACTCCAATCAAATAAAAGTCATTACTTGTGAAGAGTTGTGAGCACATGATGAGGGACGATGCTGTTGTCTTCTCAGTCTATATGGACTTCAATTGTACCAATAGACAAGGGCACACTGCCACTGGGGAACACAACTTTAAATAAAGCATCTTCTTTTATTATTATTATGTTCTTTATCTTTCGTATTTTTTTTGGTGCTGCATTGAATCGAGTAACAATGATTTCACTCTCCTCTACACTTTTGTACAGGAAATGACATTAAACAATCTTGAATCTTGAATCTCCCTGTGTTGATTTGATTTTACCTGTGTATTTTCTGAAAAATTTCTCCCTCAGTTTCAGGTGCTTTATGGGCAGAAGATGAAGTAAGAGGAGCTGTGGGAAGAGCGATCACAATCGATTGTCACTATGCACCAATGTACCGTTCACACACAAAGTATTTGTGCCGCATGTGGGATCGTCAATGCACATCGTTAGTGAATACAATTGGGACAAATGAGCAGTATGGAAGAGTGGCAATCAGAGATAACACATCCCAGGGAATATTTACTGTTACTATGGAGAATCTTGTCTCTAATGATACAGGACTTTACAGATGTGGAATTACAACATCTGGCAATCTTCCAGAGTTTGACGTGCATCTACAAGTATCTGAGCTCCACATCCTTTCCATAAGGTTACAACCAGAAATGCATTTTATGTTCCCAATGAGCCCTAACCAAAGTTTCATGAAGCTACAAAATAACTTGTCAGCTTTAGTCTCCAACATGTAGAATGAAGAAGCCAGGCGTGCTGAATGCTTTCATTACCATTATATCCACTTGTGTTGCCATCCTCATGGAACAATGGACTTGTACCCCAAGAAATCTCTGTATATCAATTCTAAAGGGATCTGGCTATTAAATTCCAAGTGAAGTCAAACTGCTCCAACATATGAGAAGTGTTTGAAGGCTCTGGGCCTGTACTTGCTAGATGTCTAGCCCAGAAGGCACAGTTTCAGAATAGTAGGACATCCCTTTGAAAGAAAGATGAGGAGAAATTTGTTTGGCCAGATGCTGGTGAATCTGTGGAATTTTTTGTTAAAGGCAGCTCTGGAGGTCAAATCATTGGGTTTATTTAAGACAGAGGTTGATAGGCTTTTGCTTAGTAAGGGCATCAAAGGTTGCAGAGAGAAGGCAGAAGAATAGATTAATTAAGAGGGATTATAAATCAGCCACGATGGAGCAGATTGAATGGCCTAATTCTGTTCCTGTGTCTTAGGCCTTATGGTCTATGGTTTTCTGGTTCTCCAGTCTCATATGATTCCCTGTTGGCTTCATATAGATATCAATAGTAATGGGATCCCTTCCTGCTGCAGGTCACTGAAACCAATCACAATTATACTCTCTCCCTAAAGTCACCATTTATTTTGTACATATCTGACAATTTCCTGCTTTGATATTCTGTAGAGGTTTCTAGGACACCCAGAAATACTGCCATTCCAAAGTCAAACTGTTGGGTGCCACCTTAGACTGTTTCCTTGCTGCTGAGAGAGATTGTAACTCTGACTTTCACACTGACACATACTCAGTGTCATCACTGCTGTCCTGATCTGGAGACCTGCTCTGTTCAGTGACACTGGCAAACATGGCAGTTCAGGCAGATGCGGGGATACAGTGACAAAGAGAGACAGCTGAGCTGCTGAGATTCCAAACTGGTGGGTTCTGGTCGAGATACAGAGCTGCTGAAATCTTCAGTGTGTTTGATTTTCAGATGTTCACTGATTCTTTTCCACAGAACCCGTGTCTGTTCCTTTGCTTCGATTTTCACCACCAAATGGCTCAAGTTGTGCGGACTCCGTGTCAGTGTCCTGTGAGTCTGTCCATGGATCCCTTCCCATTCAGTACTCATGGTATGAAAAGACCCCATCTGTGGATTCAATGATCTCTGATACCAATAAACTGGATCTACATTGTCAATCCTTAAAATACAAAAATTATCTTTATTATTGCAAAGCCTCAAATGCTAATGAAGAGAAGTCCAGTGAAGTACTTAATGTATCCATCTCCAACAGTGTCAGCCCCTGCAGAAATGTGATTGAAGTCAACAGCACGGGTAAGTGGTGCAGGGTTTGATTCTTTATGATGGTCAATGGAGTACAACTGAATGATTGATGTGTGCTGGATATTGTGTTGTTGGAACTTCACTCAGGAGCATGGAGTGTATGTTGTCACCACCTTTCAGAGAATGAAATTATGCAGAAAATTTTAAGTTAATAACTCATCTCCTTCTACCTTAGACCACGAACTTATCAATCAACCCTGATGAGTTATTAACTTCAAACTTTCTGCATAATCACTCAAAGAGTTGACCTGCATGTGCATGTAACGACAGCTGTATAATTCATCTCCTTCTACCCTAGGCCATGAACTTATCAATCAGCTGTGCTGTGGACACTTTCTGGAGGTCCAAGATCCATATATTCCACGACCGCTGGACTAAATGTGTAAATGTAGGAGGGGACTACGTTGAAAAATAAATGTGCTAGGTTTTCTAAAAGTGACTCCTGCTATCTTAGGCCACAAACTTATCAATCACCCCCGTATGTAAAATCATACTTTCATATAATTCTCAAAAAAAGGTCAGGTGTATCTTTTACCTCTCGACCACTCACTGCATACCACTGGAGAAAATTCCCTGCTTTCATTATACATGTGGGAGGAGAAGATGGCGACGCGACGCAGCTCACAGCAGCCACTGCGGTGGTGATGTCTGTTATTTGTCAAGTAGGGTGCCGTGTGCAATTCTGATTTGATGGAGACGGACGTGAGAGCACGGAGGAACATCTGGTGAAACTTCTGAAATGCCCGCTTCGCTGCTGCTGCTACTGTGTGGTCCAGAATCTCCGGAGGAGAAGGCCCCAAGTCCTCGGCTTTGCTTGTTGCTCGGCGGCCGGGACGAGGTTGAAATGCTCGGCAGAGGATGGTGCTCGGAGAGGCTGTGTCGGAGGGGCTAGTCGGAGACTCGAAGTTTTCGGATGGACTCAGAGTCTGCTGCAGTTGGGTGCTTCCAATGGTGCTGCTGCGTGAGATGATGGGGCTATCGGGACATTGAAACTCTTTTTTACTGTGCCCATGGTCTGCTCTTTATCAAATTATGGTATTGCTTTGCACTGTTGTAACTATATGTTATAATTATGTGGTTTTGTCAGTTTTAGTCTTGGTTTGTCCTCTATTTTCTTGTGATATCATTCTGGAGGAATGTTGTATCTGTCATGGTCCGGTCTGTGAAGTCCGTATTCCAGTTCACGGTCCGGTCCATAGTTCCTTATTCCAGGGTTTCTAGTTTTCCCCAGTTTCTGTTGTAGGCACGTGATTCTCGTTTTGGGGCTGAGACATAAATACCTCTGCAAACCAGGGATTTCCTGCTAGACTGTCCTGTTCCCCTCCCTGTCTTTTCCCCCCTTGTCTGACTGTCTGCCTGGATACCTCACCTGACTCTCCATCTAGTTCAATCGCCAATGCAGAGATGGAACTGTCTGTTGTTCTTCGGTGTTTGTCTCTTCTTGTCCTCGCCTCCGTGGGGTAAGTCAGGCCGTTCTGCCGTTGCCCTGAGGGGGGATCTGTCTTGTCCTCACCTCTGTGGGGTAAGTCAGGCCGTTCTGCTGTTGCCCTGCGGGGGGGACTTGTCTTGTCTTGTCTTGTCTTTGCCTCTGTTGGGTAAGTCTGGCCGTTCTGCCATTACCTGACGGATGGTCCTGTCCCACCTTGGTGTGGAGATGAAGTTGAGCCCCAGCTTGGCTAAGTATAAGTCCCAGCTCTGTGTCTATGTACTGTCCTATCTCATGTTGGTGTCGTGTTGAAGATGAGTCCTGGCTTTACGAAGGATAAGTCCTGGCTCCATGTTGATGTACAGTTCCCAGTCTGTATCTGAGCTCCAGCCTCCGAGTTATCAGCCTCTGCATTCCAAGCCTCAAGACCCCAAGCCTGTCTCCAAGCCTCCAGCCTCAAGACCCCAAGCCTGTCTCCAAGCCTCAAGACCCCAGCCTCCAGTCCTGCAGTCATGTCCATGCCTGGTTCTGGGGCCCGAGCCGGAGGCAAGACCCAGATTCTGGGTCCTTGTCCAGTTTCTGGCTCGGGATCCAAGCCCAAGTCTGTGTTCTTGTCCCTGCTCCTTGACTGTATCCTGTCACCTCCCTGCTCTAGTCAAGTCCTGTTCCTTGTACTTCAGTGTCTGTGTCTTGCATTTGGGTCCACCATCAACACCCCCCAAGGTGACAGTATCATTTTTTTAATGCATGCATTTCTAAATGACAATAAATGAGGACTGAGTGTCCTCATAATCTAATCTAATCTAAATCTAGTCAAAGTTACTGTAGATTAAGTCATGGGTCTGTTTTATTGAGATGATCCTGAGATGGGCACCATGGTGGCGTAGAGGTTAGAGTGAAGCAATTACAGTTTGGGCATTTTGGAGTTTGGTGTTCAATTCTGTAAGGAGTCTGTACATCTTCCCTGTGGAATGCGTGGGTTTTCCCCAGGTACTCTGGATTCCTCCCACAGTCCAAATACATACCGGGGAGGTTAATTGGTCACTATAAATTGTCCCATGATTGGGTTGGGGCTAATCAGGTTTATTATCTAATAAAAGTTTTTAACTTTTCATACCCTCACCTTTCACATTCATCAGTCATATAATAGATCTTGAAATTTATTTTTTTATTTCAGGAAATGACCACATTGGAAGAAAATGTTGTTTATACAGATCTTCCCCACACTTGAAACAATGAGGCAGGGTAAAGTTCTTTTGTATCTCATACGTTCAGTGTCCATGTGACTCAGTTCAGCACTCACAACCATCTCGTAGAGTTACAGAGTAATACAGCGTGGATAAAGGCCTTTCGGCCCAGTCTCTCCATGCTGACCACAGGGCCCCCCAGCAGGTCCAGGTGCATTCTGTGGGTTCAGTCTCAAGACTTACTGGAGGTCTGCAATGGTGACTGTAGGTTCAGGAGCATTTGGAGGCTGTCAGGGCAAGTGATGACATTCCACACTCTTTCTGTTGAAAACATGCTTAGAATGCATAAGGTTCATTGGGAAGGAATGTGGTGTGATCAAACATACTGCTTCATATTGCAGCCTATTATCACAATTAAACCCTGCCACATCTGACAGCCAGTCTGAGAATCAGTTATGGACTGGATTTGTCTCTTGGCATTGCCGATTACTTTATAAAGGTCATGAACCGATTTCTTGCAGAGCTCAGGGTCACCAAGTGTGACCGCCACAGTGCTGAGCTTTGTTCAGAGCAGACCTGTCACCCGTCACCCAGGTCTTACTTTTCATTGCCTAAATAGTTGTCTGAAATGAAATGTTTCCTTAGAATATAAATGAGGAATTATGCAGAAGGAAGACAGATTAGAAATCAGTGAGTCAGTTGATGATATCAGACATCCAAATGATTGAGTTTGTGAAGTACATGAAACAAAAAACAGTACATGCTGCATGGCATTCTGGCTGAACAGAGGAGCACATTTAGTAATAGACTAAGACAACTGCACTGCACAAAGTGCACTATATGAGGTCATTCTTACCCTCGGTATTAGGCTCTATAATGAGTCAACCTATAGCTGGGGAAGTGATGAAGCCCTCCTGTTAGACTGTTCGTGGTAACTTTTTTTTAAATTTTACTTCTGTTTTAATATTTATATCTGTGCACTTGTAATGCAACTGTGACACTGGGATTGATTCCTTTGGAATCAATAAGGTATCTATCTATCTAATTTTCAGCAAATGATAGAAATTTGTTGAGAGTGTTAAAATGTTAGCAGGACTGAGTGATAATACTCAAGTGAGGGGATCCTGGTGATTTGTGGGCTGTGTCAGAAAAGATGACCTGTTGAGAATCAGATGAAACTACTTCCAGAAGCAAAGGAGATGGAAATAAGAGCCACAGATGAAGCAGTTAGCACAGGGCTTGTTGACAGTGGACGAACACCTGAACTCACAGTTGGAGTTCATGTAAAGTTCATGATTGTTGTCAAAGCTGGTTCTTGTACACAGGCACTCAGTAAATTTCTTCAAAGTCTTCCCACTCTGCTGAATCTGCTCAGCCAGTGGGACGTCCCAATTGCTGCAGGGACCTGCCCACTCTGGGAAATTCCTCCTTTCCCGGCCCCTGCCCACAACCAGAACCACACACAAACTGCTTCAGGAACTCAGCAGACCAGACAGTGTCTACAGTGAGAAATAGCAAGTTGATGTTTTGGATTGGGACCTTTCAATGTGAGGTGTCCAAAACCACTAGCAGAACATCTAGTGTCTCAGGAGGCATTGCGCACTCTCAGCTGGACAATTTTTATTTTTGATTTGATTTTATTTAGGGATATATCCCGCCCAACAAGAATTCACTGCCTATTTAACCTGCTAACCCGTGTGTCTTTGGAATGTGGGAGGAAACTGGAGCACCCAGAGGAAACCCACACAGTCACGGGGAGAATGTACAAACTCCTTACAGACAGTGGTGGGAATTGAACCTGGGTCACTGGCGCTGTAATAGTGTTATGATAGCCGCTACACGGTAAAGTTAACATCAATTAGGATGGAAGGGCACAAACTTTTCAAACCCATTAAGTAATTCCTTGATGCTGACCTTTCCTGTTGCTGGCTCTGCCACGTGTAGGCTCAATGTTGGCTGCAGGGATCCCCGTGGCAGACAGCATAGTACCTCACCTGACTCTCTGATGGCCGGTGGACAGGGAACAGATCAGGAGAGGGACTTACGATGGCTGAAAACTGTAGGCATGAGCAGGGCCGAGGTCATGGACGAGGCTTCTCCTCGTGAGTGGGGCTTGTTCTCATTGTCCAGCTTTGTCCTCACTGGTGGGCTTTCTGAGCCTTGGACTTCAGATGGAATTTGTTCCCATGGGAATGTCTTGTTCAAATGGGAAGGATTTTAAAGTTCAAAATAAATTTAGCATCAAAGTGCATTTCTGTTACAGTATATAGCTCTGAGGTTCACTTTCTTGTGGGCATTCTGAAAGGGTCACTAGCGAATTCAAATGCAGGAATCACAGTGATTTCAACAATCCAAACAAAACAAGAGACTTATTCCAGAAATGGACCAGCAAAACGTTAGCAGGAACTCAGGCACACTACAGAGAATCTTGAAGAACTGAAATGACCTGATACAGAGAAGAACTCGGTCTGAGTTTCACCAGGCAAGAATCCACAATGACCAAGCAAAGGGGTATTGGCATGCACCCTTAAAATACACTCTGGAACCCGTAGGAATTCAGTGCCAATCAGACAACATAGGTTTCCACACAAAGCTATAATCCCCAAAGGCAACAACTCCAATGCAAGATATTGACAATACCGTGCTAATTAAATGATCCCAAATCGAATAAAAGTGATAAATACATAGACAGCTCAAAAATCCCCACGATCCCAAATGAGACACCTGCAACACAAAGTGAGAAACCTAGATTGTCCAGACAAACAATTAGACATAAAAAGCAAACAATCTAAGGAAAACCGCATACCCACGAGGTGACACTGAAAAAATACAACCCACATACTAACTGAAAAAAAATCTCCTCTTCTTTAAAGAAATTTTCTGTGACAGATTCGCAGTAAATACAAATAAACACCAGAGATTCAATGAAAAAACACACTCAAAATAGACAACCAACCAATATGCAAAAGACAACAAATTCTGCAAACACAAAAAAAACAAAATAATAACAATAAACAAATATTAATTATCAAGAGCATGAGATGAAGAGTCCTTGAAAGTGAGTCCATAGGTTGTGGAAGCTCTTCAGTGTTGGGATAAAAACACTGATTGCAATTCCCCCCCACTCAACTGTACTCACTCAGTCCATAAATGAACGTGTTCCCATAAGACCATAAGACCATAAGACAAAGGTGCAGAAGTCGGCCATTCGGCCCATCGAGTCTTCTCTGCCATTTTATCATGAGCTGATCCATTCTCCCATTTAGTTCCACTCCCCCACCTTCTCACTATAACCTTTGCTGTCCTGGCTAATCAGATACCTATCGATCTCTGCCTTAAATACACCCAATGACTTGGCCTCCACTGCCACCCGCGGCAACAACTTCCATAAATTCACCACCCTCTGGCTAAAAAAAATTCTTCACACCTCTGTTCTGAATGAGCACCCTTCAATCCTTAAGTCATGCCCTCTTGTACTAGACTCCCCCACCATGGGAAACAACTTTGCCACATCCACCCTGTCCATGCCTTTCAACATTCGAAATGTTTCTATGAGGTCTCCCCTCATTCTTCTAAACTCCAAGGGATACAGTCCAAGAGCGGACAAACGTTCCTCATATGTTAACCCTCTCATTCCCGGAAGCATTCTAGTGAATCTTCTCTGTACCTGCTCCAATGTCAGCACATCCTTTCTTAAATAAGGAGCCCAAAACTGCCCACAGTACTCCAAGTGAGGTCTCACCAGCGCCTTATAGAGCCTCAACATCACATCCCTGCTCCTATACTCTATTTCTCTAGAAATGAATGCCAACATTGCATTCGCCTTCTTCACCACCGACTCAACCTGGAGGTTAACCTTAAGGGTATCCTGTACGAGGACTCCCAAGTCCCGTTGCATCTCAGAACTTTGAATTCTCTCCCCATTTAATTAATAGTCTGCCCATTTATTTCTTCTGCCAAAGTGCATAACTATACACTTTCCAACATTGTATTTCATTTGCCACTTCTTTGCCCATTCTTCCAATCTATCCAAGTCTCTCTGCAGACTCTCTGTTTCCTCAGCACTACCGGCTCCTCCACCTATCTTTGTATCATCAGCAAACTTAGCCACAAAGCCATCTATTCCATAATCCAAATCGTTGATGTACAACGTAAAAAGAAGCGGCCCCAACGCGGACTCCTGTGGAACACCACTGGCAGCCAACCAGAATAGGATCCCTTAATTCCCACTCTCTGTTTCCTGCCAATCAGCCAACGCCCTATCCATGTATGTATCTTTCCCGTAATTCCATGAGCTCTTATCTTGTTAAGCAGCTTCATGTGTGGCACCTTGTCAAAGGCTTTCTGAAAATCCAAATATACAACATCCAACGCATCTCCCTTGTCTAGCCTACTTGTAATTTCCTCCAAAAATTGCAATAGGTTTGGCAGACAGGATTTTCCTTTAAGGAATCCATGCTGAGTTCTGCCTATCTTGTCATATGCCTCCAGGTACTCCGTAACCTCATCCTTGACAATCGACTCCAACAACTTCCCAATCACTGATGTCAAGCTAACAGGTCTATAATTTCCTTTTTGCTTCCTTGCCCCCTTCTTAAATAGCAGAATGACATTTGCAGTCTTCCAATCCTCCAGAACCATGCCAGGATCTATCGACTTTTGAAAGATCATCGCTAATGCCTCCGCAATCTCGACAGCTACTTCCTTCAGAACACGAGGGTGCATTCCATCTGGTCCAGGAGATTTATCAACCCTTAGACTATTCAGCTTCCTCAGTACTTTCTCTGTCGTAATTGTGACTGTAATTCCCAGTTAAGTTTCGGACTATACTTACGTTCTACACAGAGCCCTGGCCTGTGAACGAGCTTGGAGACACCAAAGCACTACTCCCTATTATTGCCCCAATCAGAAGACCCAGGAAAGCCTGGCTAGGCAGAACATGTTTTGATTTTTGTGCAAGCCACAGGTAAGCTCTCTGGAGTATCGCCGACTGAAGCAAATCCCTCCGAACAGACACATTACCCTTCTCTGAGGATAGTAACCTCATTGCAACTGAGTGGCTTGTGATTACCTGAGATCCCGAGAGCAATGTTATCATCAGCTTGGTTCCGGGTCGGTCACCAATTGCAGTATGGTCAAAGGGGCCCTTCCAGACAAAGAGCCAACAGTGGAGCTGGCAGAAGATGCTGATATTTCACAATGGAGGAAGGCTGCAGCAGATAAGGTTCCACAACACTGGACCCTGACACCAATCTGGCAAAGACTTTGTCTGTGTATCAGCCTCCCTATGTTAAACAAAGTTGTGCAAAGGTGTTTCTCCATAAAGGGAATAAGGAGAACATCATAATCAACTCAAGTGATAGCAGTATTTTTGACACAGTCACCATTAACTTCTCAGTCAGATTGTTTTACTGACAGTAACTATACTTCACCATTTCAATCAGATAGTTAAAATTTGATTTGATTCATCTGTTTAGTTTAACCAAGAGTGCCTCAGATTCTAAGGCATTCACTTTTAGCGTCTGGCTCACAGTGGTTTCACAACTGAACTTCCTGATTTCTTTTTCTCTTTCAACTTCCATGTCCCATTTGGTTTAGTCTGTTACTTAGTTCTTAGAGCGAAGAGCTGAGCAACAGACAAGTGCTGCCCAGTCCGTCACTGTCAACAGAACAATGTGGATTCTGATTCTTCTCATCTGTTCACTGCCTGGTGAGTGACCGCTGGCACGAGACATTACAGATACTGGTAAATACAGGAAATACTCAGCAGGTCAGGCTGTACCCGTGGAAATGAAACAGTGAATGTTTCAGACCCAAGACCCTTTAACCTTGTTTCACTTCCCAGAGTTTCAGCCTGACATACGCAGTATTCCCAGCACGTTCTGTTTTTGTCTCAGATTTCCAACATCTGTCGTTTACTTGTTCATTCAAATGATCAGTGTTAATTTGGATCTAGTGCATTGTTTCTGTAACAGAGGTGGTAAAATATGTGCAGTTATGCAAAGACAGAAAATACTCCATAAATTTGTTCAACAGTTTGGGGTGTGGATCACAGACAAAATGCTGGAAGAGTTGTATGGGTCCAGCAGTATCTATGGAGGCAAAAGGTGTTCCAGTTGAAAACTCTGCATCGGGGCTGGCGGGGGAGGGGGTGGGGAGTTGTGGGTGTGCATGAGGAGTGTAGAGAGCTGTGTACAAGTCCTGGTCTGGCACCAGCATTGAGGATAATCATGGCAGTGTTGAGGATAATGCATAAGCATTAATTTGTAAAAGTTTGCACTGTAAAATTCATTCATAAGATATCATTTTAATGCTGCCTTTTGCTCACTAAAAGCAGCATGAGAATAATACATGAAAAATAAGTTGTCTCCGTTTGATAGTTGTTCCCGATATTGAAATATCCTGTTCTTCACTTCTGTGTGGGCTGAGGGCTGATCTTGCACTCAGAATCCATTTCCTTCTCAGGCTCTTCCTCCAACTGTGAACATTTGTTTTACTCATCAGCATCCAGTATTTTTTATTTCCTTTTACTCATTTTTTAAAAAGCTTGTTATGGACGTTCTCCCTACAGAGGCTCAGTGTCAGCATTTATTGTCTTTGTTCATTGTTTTACCGAGTAATTCCAGGTGGGGATGTTTGTAGAGCTCATTTAGGGATTTTGATGAATATTTTCCTTGAACATTCATTGCCCCACTTAAAGAATGCCATCAACATAGTAGCATTTGGGGGATATGATTGCTTGTGAGATTCGATGATGTTCAGTACTCATTGACAATATACTGGCAACCTTTTATTCAATATTTTCATTTAATTTGATTTATTACACTTCCAATTTTTTTTCTCTGGAAGTTTTTGATTTGATCAGAAAGTTTTTCTTTTTTTTTTGGTCGTATCCTCAGAATGGATTGCTCAGTCCCTTTTTTTCCCGTTTTTTTCGTATAGTGTAGTGGGTTTTTTTTTCTTCATTTAAAATCCAAAGTTTTTCTTTCCTCTTTATGAATTGATAAGAGGAGAATTTCTGTTTTTTTTATTATATTCTATATATTAGCTTAACATGTATGATGTTGATAATGTCTATTTCAATCTCGGTTTGTATTGTTATTGATATATATATATTTGAGATAATTCTCCTCTTGTTTGTATTTATGTTCCTTTTAAATCAATAAAAAGATTAATAAAGAAAAGAAGACAATGTAGATTCAAATGCAGGGTATGAGGTGACGATACCAACAGATGGGGTGAAATTGACTAGGTGATTGACAGGAAGAAGGAAAGATTTTCACCCCAGGGGCATTTGGATGGCTAGTGGGTCAGAAAAAGACTGTAAGGAGATCAAATAGAACATAGAACAGTACTTCAGCCTATGATATTGTGCTGAACCAATTAGATTAGTAATCAAATGGCCAACTAAACATCCCTTCTGCCTGCACAATATCAATATCCTTTGATTTTCTCCACATTCATGCCCCGATCTAAATGTCTTTTAAAAGTTCAGACACCGCAACCCACTGATATCATCTGTTGACAGGCCCCCAACACCCGCTAGTGACACTGTGGCTTTAAGGCCCAGTCCTCGTCCTGATACCCAACTCCCAGTAGGTGAATCTGTGGCTTTGAGACCCAGTCCTCGCATATACAAAACACAACCAGACAAATATAAATGTATATCGTCCAGACCCCTCAGTCCATTTTAAATCTTCCATCACCACAACTGAGCTACACCACCCCCAGAAGCTCAGTGTCTCGATCGCCTCAACTCCGATGGCCGAAAATCAAGAGACATGCAGCTTGAGGCCCAAGCCCAATCAGTGCCACTAAAAGATCTGCAGTTAGCTGCACCAGAGCTTGTCTTCTGCAGAGCGAAACCCTGGGAGAGCAGAGGGCAGCCATTCTGGACACTGTGCCACACCACCCCCGGCGAATTGCACCAGCTTTGTTCCCTCGTTCCCAGTGGCTGCAAACAGGGGACACCACGGTTTCAGGCCTAGTCCTAGTTATGACCAAAGAACTGCCCCCGCCCAATCCGCCGCTGCTCATATCCAATAAGTCAGCGAATAGAACTTATGGCGTAGCAAATGTACAATGTCCAAAGGGGTCTTGCTCTCACAAGAAAAGTGACCGTGACGGCTACTCGCTATTTGACTGGAAGCCTCCATTGACTCAGGCAGCAGCACCTTGCGTGGCTCCTTCATTATCTGTGCCAGTGAGCAACTCGCTGATGCTGTAGACCTGCAGGCCTTCGAGTTCTTAACATATAGCAGAATCTTGTGATCATTAGATGTACATTTAAGTACAACAGTAGCACCTTTTGTTGAGCCCATAGAGGCCGCTGCGATCAGCTGCGCCACCATCGTGCCAGAAGTTAGTAATCTTCTACGTTCTGAAGAATACAGTGCTAACCTATTCAGACTTTCCCTGTAACACAGGTCCTTCAGACCCAGCAACATCCTTGGAAATTTTCTCTGCAACCTTGTTTACATCTTTCCTGCAGATAGCCGACCAAAGCTGCACACAATACTCTAAATTAGGCCTCAACTTCAACATCTTCTGTACTCATTGATTTATGAAGGCCAATGTGCTAAAAGCTTTCTTTACAACCTTATCTACCTGTGACACAACTTTCAACAAATTATGTACCTGTATTCCCAGATCCCTTTGTTCTACCATACTCTCATTGCCCTACCATTCACTGTGTAAAACCTACCCTGGTCGGTCCTACCGACATGCAAAGCGTTGCACTTAGAACATAGAATATAGAACATAGAATAGTACAGCACAGTACAGGCCCTTTGGCCCACAATGTTGTGCCAACCCTCAAACCCTGCCTCCCATATAAGCCCCCACCTTAGATTCCTCCATATACCTGTCTAGTAGTCTCTTAAACTTCACTAGTGTATCTGCCTCCACCACTGACTCAGGCAGTGCATTCCACGCACCAACTACTCTCTGAATAAAAAACCTTCCTCTAATATCCCCTTTGAACTTCCCACCCCTTACCTTAAAGCCACGTCCTCTTGTATTGAGCAGTGGTGCCCTGGGGAAGAGGCGTTGGCTATCCACTCTATCTATTCCTCTTATTATCTTGTACACCTCTATCATGTCTCCTCTCATCCTCCTTCTCTCCAAAGAGTAAAGCCCTAGCTCCCTTAATCTCTGATTATAATGCGTACTTTCTAAACCAGGCAGCATCCTGGTAAATCTCCTCTGTACCCTTTCCAATGCTTCCACATCTTTCCTATAGTGAGGTGACCAGAACTGGATACAATACTCCAAGTGTGGCCTAACCAGAGTTTTATAGAGCTGCATCATTACATCACGACTCTTAAACTCTATCCCTCGACTTATGAAAGCTAACACCCCATAAGCTTTCTTAACTACCCTATCCACCTGTGAGGCAACTTTCAGGGATCTGTGGACATGTACCCCAAGATCCCTCTGCTCCTCCACACTACCAAGTATCCTGCCATTTACTTTGTACTCTGCCTTGGAGTTTGTCCTTCCAAAGTGTACCACCTCACACTTCTACGGGTTGAACTCCATCTGCCACTTCTCAGCCCACTTCTGCATCCTATCAATGTCTCTCTGCAATCTTTGACAATCCTCTACACTATCTACAACACCACCAACCTTTGTGTCGGCTGCAAACATGCCAACCCACCCTTCTACCCCCACATCCAGGTCATTAATAAAAATCACAAAAAGTAGAGGTCCCAGAACAGATCCTTGTGGGACACCACTAGTCACAATCCTCCAATCTGAATGTACTCCCTCCACCACCACCCTCTGCCTTCTGCAGGCAAGCCAATTCTGAATCCACCTGGCCAAACTTCCCTGGATCCCATGCCTTCTAACTTTCTGAATAAGCCTACCGTGTGGAACCTTGTCAAATGCCTTACTAAAATCCATATAGATCACATCCACTGCACTATCCTCATCTATATGCCTGGTCACCTCCTCAAAGAACTCTATCAGGCTTGTTAGACACGATCTGCCCTTCACAAAGCCATGTTGACTGTCCCTGAACAGATCATGATTCTCTAAATGCCTATAGATCCTATCTCTAAGAATCTTTTCCAACAGCTTTCCCACCACAGACGTAAGGCTCACTGGTCTATAATTACCCGGACTATCCCTACTACCTTTTTTGAACAAGGGAACAACATTTGCCTCCCTCCAATCCTCCGGTACCATTCCCGTGGACAACGAGGACATAAAGATCCTAGCCAGAGGCTCAGCAATCTCTTCTCTCGCCTCGTGGAGCAGCCTGCGGAATATTCCGTCAGGCCCTGGGGACTTATCTGTCCTAATGTATTTTAACAACTCCAACACCTCCTCTCCCTTAATATCAGCATGCTCCAGAACATCAACCTCACTCATATTGTCCTCACCATCATCAAGTTCCCTCTCATTGGTGAATACCGAAGAGAAGTATTCATTGAGGACCTCGCTCACTTCCACAGCCTCCAGACACATCTTCCCACCTTTATCTCTAATCGGTCCTACCTTCACTCCTGTCATCCTTTTTTTCTTCACATAATTGAAGAATGCCTTGGGGTTTTCCTTTATCCTACTCGCCAAGGCCTTCTCCTGCCCCCTTCTTGCTCTTCTCAGCCCCTTCTTAAGCTCCTTTCTTGCTTCCCTATATTGCTCAATAGACCCATCTGATCCTTGCTTCCTAAACCTCATGTATGCTGCCTTCTTCCTCCTGACTAGATTTTCCACCTCACTTGTCACCCATGGTTCCTTCACCCTACCATTCTTTATCTTCCTCACTGGGACAAATTTATCCCTTACATCCCGCAAAAGATCTCTAAACATCGACCACATGTCCATAGTACATTTCCCTGCAAAAACATCATCCCAATTCACACCCGCAAGTTCTAGCCTTATAGCCTCATAATTTGCCTTTCCCCAATTAAAAATTTTCTTGTCCTCTTTGTCTGTATTAAATTCCATCTGCCATTTTTCAGCGCATTTTTCCTGCTTATGCAATCCCTCTGCAAGCCCTGATAGCCTTCCTCACTACCCGCTACACCGCCAGTCTTGGTGTTGTCCACAATTTTGCTGATCCAGTTAACCATGTTATCATCCAGATCATTGATACAGATGACAAACAACAAAGGACCCAGCTTCCATCCCTGAAGGACACCACTAGTCACAGGCCTCCAGTCAGAGAGGCAACCATACACAGGTTTCCCCCGCCATCCAAAGGTAGAGAGTTCCTATGAAATGGTTCGTAAGCCAGAAGGTCGTAAAGCGAAGAAGCAATTACCATTAATTTATATGGGAAAAATTTGTGAGCGTTCGCAGACCCAAAAATAACCTACCAAATCATGCCAAATAACACATAAAACCTAAAATAATAGTAACATATAGTAAAAGCAGGAATGATATGATGAATACACAGCCTATATAAAGTAGAAATACTTTTCCACAATCATTGCCGCACCGTTCTCCGCAACGAAAATCTCACGCAAGCGTTCTCCACAGAAACACGGCACAAGCGCTCTCCAGTAACCTTTAAGCTATGAAGCTACCAAATCATACCAAATAACACGTAAAAATACGCAGCCTATATAAAGTAGAAATAATGTATGTATAGCGTAGTATCACTTACAGGAATCGGGACGACAGCGAGCACACTGATGATGGTGTGTTAGGCTGAGTCGTCGGTGCTTGGGGTGGTGCAGTGGCCCCCACCCTCCGGGCAGCGAACCGATACCGATCCGTGAAGCATGCAGGGGTACCGCGGTAGCCGGGACGCACCCAGCACATCTTTAAGAAAAAAGCCGAAATAAACAAGCTAATTACTTAGGTGCCGCTCGGCACATAAATGTCGGCCCAGATCAGAGGCGATGCAATCGGCAATTGCCTTTGATCTGGGCCGACATTTACATGCCAAGTGGCATCTAATTAATTAGCTTGTTTATTTCGGCTTTTTTACTTAAAGATGTGCTGGGTGTGTCCCGGCTACCGCTGCATTCTCTGCGAATTGGTATCTGTCCGCGGCCAGGGGGTTGGGGTGGTGAGACACGGGGGTGTCATCTCATCGTCGATCAGGGCAGGCAGGTCATCTTCTTCTATGTCTGCCTGCCTCGATGTCGAAGGTTGAGGTTCGTCGTCTGCTGAAGGCTTGCTTGACTGCTAGCCTCATGCATTTTTCTATCATACAGTTCTTTGTAAGCACTCAAACCATCTTGCAAATATGCCCTAAACCGACGTACCCTTTCAAAATTAAAGTTGTACTTTATCATTGCAGCCAAAATCTCACGCAGTTACTTCACGTTCAGTTCCTGGATGACTTCACTTTTGGTCCGTTCGCTACTGCATTCGGTTTTGATTGTTATCCTTTCCTCTTCCAATTGCATCAGCTCTTCATCTATCAGTTCTTCGTCATGGTATGCCAAAACCTCTTCAACATCATCTTCGTCAACTTCCACAAGCCAAACTCACTTTGTCCTTACTTCGTTCACCATGATCAAAACACTTAATTATGTCTAGTTTTATGCTAAGTGTAAAACCCTTACGAGCTCTTTTAGGCTTTTCCGATAACATAGAAGTCATCTCGCTAACGGCTGCTCACAGGCACGTGTTTAAGCAAAGCCGGTGAGAATGCCGTTCTGAATCTGGGGGAGAGCGGCTGCTCGGGGCGCGCACTGCTTTTTTTATCGCGCGCTGCTTTTTTCCGCACGCTGCCTTTATTCATAACAGTGAAAACACCTTCTGTTAGCGAAAACAGGGAACTAATATGGGTCTTTCATAACAGTGAGGTTTCGTAAAGCGAATGTTCGAAAAGCAGGGGACACCTGTGCTACCACTCTCTGATTTCCCCCAGCTGATGTCTGATCCAATTTACTACCTTATCCTGAATGCTGAGCGACTGTACCTTCTTCACCAGCCTCCCATGTGGAACTTTGTCAAATGCTTATCTCAATGCATGTTTACATCCTCCACTGCCTTGCCTTCATCCACTTTCCTTGTAACTTCCTTAAAAAACTCTATAATATTGGTTAGATATGACCGACCATGCACAAAGCCATGCTGCCTATCCTTAATCAGTCCATGTCTATCCAAATACTTATATATCCAGTCCCTTGGAATACCGTCCAGTAACTTTCCCACAACTGATGTCAGATTCACCAGCCCATAATTTCCTGGTTTTTGTTTAGAGTTTTTGTTAAGCAGCGGAACACATTGGTTATCCTCCAATCCTCTGATACCTCTCCTGTCGCTAAGGATGTTTTAAATATCTCTCGTAGGACCCCAGCAATTTCTACAGTACCCTCCCATAGGGTCCAAGGGAACATCTCGTCAACCCTGGGAGTTTATCCATCCTGAATTGCCTCAGGGTAGCAAACACCTCTTCTGCAATCTGTACAGGATCCATGAAGTTGATGACACTTTGCCTCACTTCCACAGACACTGTGTCCATCTCCTAACTAAGCAGAGATAAAGAGTGCATTTAAGATCTCCCCCATCTCTTTTAGCTCCACACATGTGAAACCCCACTGCTTTCCTTAGCTGCGTAAGTCTAGGGAATGCACACTCTGGTCCCGCCAGTCCCGTGAGATTGAGAAGGGTCTCCCACCCCAAACTCTTGTTTGTATGGATGTTGTGTAATTTGCTACCCTGTTACAACTCAGTGCCAAAAAATAATACTTGGCGCACCGCATACAATTAAAGGAATTACATTTATGAATCTTAACTAAAGGGTTAATAAAGAAAAGAAAGTAAAAAACAAAAAGAGCCATTATAATTAAACAGTCAAATGTGCACAAGTTGGAGCACTACTCTTCCAGAAGTCACACATATTCTCTGATCCTCAGTAGACCTCGCTGCCTTGCTCTATCGAATCACGTCTCCCACTGGGTCGAATCCTACGGCCAGTTCTTTCCAGCATCTTCTCTCTTCATTTCCCGCCAAACAAAAGAAACCTAAGACCAACCTTAGTGTCCATCAAAAAACCTCCCAGTTCAACCATTCTAATTGGATGACACACATTCCTCAGCATCTCTTATGATTTTAACAATAACCCTAACAGTCTGAAAGCAGAATGGACTGCTCTTACAGAATTGCTAAAATGAAATACCTACAGCATAGCAGTAAAAATGTTAACCAGGGTGTTAAACATGAATGACAGTTCTGGTCGTCCAGAAGACCAACTTTGTCCCTTGAAATCCATTTGCTCTTAATATATCTCAGAATCAGGTTTATTTTCACCAGCATATGTCGTGAAATTCGTTAACTTAGCAGCAGCAGATCAATGCAGTAAATAATGTAGAAAAAGAAGAAAAATTAGTAAGACCTTAAGACCATAAGACAAAGGAGCAGAAGTCGGCCATTCAGCCCATCGAGTCTGCTCCACCATTTTATCATAAGCTGATCCATTCTCCCATTTAGTCCCACTCGCCCGCCTTCTCACCATAACCTTTGATGCACTGGCTACTCAGATACCCATCCATCTCTGCCTTAAATACATCTAATGACTTGACCTCCACTGCCACCCGTGGCAACAAATTCCACAGATTCACCACCCTCTGGCTAAAAAAATTTCTTTGCACCTCTGTTCTGAATGGGCACCCTTGAATCCTTAAGTCATGCCCTCTCGTACTAGACTCCCCCACCATGGGAAACAACTTTGCCACATCCACCCTGTCCATGCCTTTCAACATTCGAAATGTTTCTATGAGGTCCCCCCTCATTCTTCTAAACTCCAAGGAGTACAGTCCAAGAGTGGTCCAACGTTCCTCATATGTTAACCCTCTCATTCCCAGAATCATTCTACTGAATCTTCTCTGAACCCTCTCCAATGTCAACACATCCTTTCTTAAATAAGGAACCCAAAATTGCACACAGTACTCCAAGTGAGGTGTTACCAGTGCCTTATAGAGCCTCATAATCACATCCTTGCTCCTATACTGTATTCCTCTAGAAATAAATGCCAACATTGCATTCGCCTTCTTCAACACTGACTCAACCTGGAGGTTAACCTTAAGGATATCCTGCACGAGGACTCCTCAGAACTTTGAATTCTCTCCCCATTTAAATAATTGTCTGCCCATTTATTTCTTCTGCAAAAGTGCATAACCATATACTTTCCAACATTGTATTTCATTTGCCACTTCTTTGTCCATTCTCCCAATCTATCCAAGTCTCTCTGCAGACTCTCTGTCTCCTCAGCACTTCTAGCTCCTCCATCTATCTTTATATCATCAACAAACTTAGCCACAAAGCCACCTATTCCATAATCCAAATCTTTGATGTACAACGTAAAAAGAAGTGGCCCCAACATGGACCCCTGTCGAACACCACTGGTAACCGGCAGCCAACCAGAATACGATCCCTTTATTCCCACTCTCTGTTTCCTGCCAATCAGCCAACGCTTTATCCACGTATGTAACTTTCCCGTAATTTCATGGGCTCTTATCTTGTTAAGCAGCCTCATGTGCGCACCTTGTCAAAGGCCTTCTGAAAATCCAAATACACAACATCCACTGCATCTCCCTTGTCTACCCTACTTGTAATTTCCTCAAAAAATTGCAATAGGTTTGTCAGGCAGGATTTTCCTTTAAGGAAACCATGCTGAGTTCTGCCTATCTTGTCATATGCCTCCAGGCACCCCATAACCTCATCCTTGACAATCGACTCCAACAACTTTCCAACCATCGATGTCAAGCTAACAGGACTATAATTTCCTTTTTGCTTCCTTGTCCCCTTCTTAAATAGCAGAGTGACATTCGCAATCTTCCAGTCCTCCGGAACCATGCCAGAATCTATCGACTTTGGATTGCTAATGCCTCTGCAATCTCCACAGCTACTTCCTTCAGAACATGAGGGTGCATTCCATCTGGTCCAGGAGATTTATCAACCTTTAGCCTATTCAGCTTCCTGAGTACTTTCTCTGTTGTAATTGTGACTGCGCACACTTCTCTTCCCTGCTACCCTTGAGTGTCCAGTATACTGCTGATGTCTTCCTCAGTGAAGACTGATGCAAAATACTCATTCAGTTCCTCCGCCATCTCCCATTACAATTTCTCCAGCATCATTTTCTATCAGTCCTATATCTGCCCTCACCTGTCTTTTACTCTTTATATACTTGAAAAAGCTTTTAGTATCCTCTTTGATATTATTTGCTAGCTTCCTTTCATAGTTTATCTTTTCCCTCTTAATGACCTTCTTAGTTTCCTTTTGTAAGCTTTTAAAAACTTCCCAAGCCTTTGTCTTCCCACTAATTTTTGCTTCCTTGCATGCTGTCTCCTTTGCTTTAACTTTGGCTTTGACTTCTCTTGTCAGCCACAGTTGCATCTTTTTTCCATTCGAAAATTTCTTTTTTGGAATATATCTGTCTTGCACCTCCTCACTTCTCACATAAACTCCAGCCACTGCTGCTCTGTCGTCCTTCCCGCTAGTGTCCCTTTCCGGTCAACTTTGGCCAGTTCCTCTCTCTTGCCACTGTAATTTCCTTTACTCCACTGAAATACCGACACATCAGATTTCGGCTTCTCTTTCTCAAATTTCACAGTGAACTCAATCGTGTTATGATCACTGCCTCCTAAGGGTTCCTTCACCTCAATCTCCCTAATCACCTCTGGTTCATTACATAATACCCAATCCAGCACAGCCGATCCCCTAGTGGGCTCAACAACAAACAACAGGAATTCTGCAGATGCTGGAAATTCAAGCAACACACATTAAAATTGTTGGTAAATGCAGCAGGCCAGGCAGCATCTCTAGGAGGAGGTACAGTCGACGTTTCAGGCCGAGACCCTTCGTCAGGACTAACTGAAGGAAGAGTTAGTAAGGGATTTGAAAGTGGGAGGGGGAGGGGGAGATCCAAAATGATAGGAGAAGACAGGAGGGGGAGGGATGGAGCCAAGAGCTGGACAGGTGATTGGCAAAAGGGATATGAGAGGATCATGGGACAGGAGGTCCAGGGAGAAAGACAAGGGAGGGGGGAACCAGAGGATGGGCAAGGGGTATAGTCAGAGGGACAGAGGGAGAAAAAGGAGAGTGAGAGAAAGAATGTGTGTATAAAAATAAAAAACAGATGGGGTACGAGGGGGTGGTGGGGCATTAGCGGAAGTTACGAGGGGGAGGTGGGGCATTAGCGGAAGTTTCAAGGGCTCAACAACAAGCTGTTCTAAAAAGCCATCTCGTAGACATTCTACAAATTCTCTCTCTTGAGATCCAGTGCCGACCTGATTTTCCCAATCGATTCGAATGTTAAAATCTCCTACAATTATCATAACACTGCCCTTCTGACAAGCCTTTACTATTTCCTGTTGTAATTCGTAGTCCACATCACTGCAGTTGTTAGGAGGCCTGTACATAACTGCCATCAGGGTTCTTTTACCCCTGCAATTTCTTAGCTCAACCCATAAAGATTCTGCACCTTCCAATCCTATGTCACCTCTTTCTAATGATTTAATATCATTTCTTACCAATAAAGCCACGCCACCCCGCTTATCGTTCCGATACACCATGTATCCTTGGATGTTCTGCTCCCAGATGCATACACCTTTTAGCCTCGTCTCAGTGATGGCCACAATATCATACTTGCCAATCTGTAGCTGTATGACAAGATCATCACCTTATTCCTTATGCTGCGTGCATTTAAATACAACACCTCAAGTCTAGTATTTGGTACTTTTTGCATTGATTGCACTGCAACTTTATTGCACTGCAACTCATCCCAATGGCTGCAAATTTGCCCCATCACCTGCCTGTCCTTCCTGACATCTTTACTGCTCACTATCTTAGATTTATTTCTGTTTTGCCCCTCCTCCGCTCTATCATTCCAGTTCCCATCCCCGTGCCAAATTAGTTTAAACCCTCCCTAACAGCTCTATTAAACCTTCCCACCGGGATATTGGTCCCCTTTGGGTTCAGGTGTAACCTGTCCTTTTTGAACAGGTCATACTTCCCCCAGAAGAGATCCCATTGATCCAAGAATCTGAAGCCCTGCCCCCTGCACCAGTCTCTCAGCCACGCATTCATCTGCCTGATCCTACTATTCTTGCCCTCGCTAGTATGTGGCACAGTAGCAATCCTGAGATTACTATCCTGGAGGTCCTACTTCTCAGCTTCCTTCCTAACTCCCAGAAATTTCTCTTCAGGACCTTCTCTCTTTTCCTATCTATGTCATTGGTACCAACATGTACAAAGACAGCTGGCTGCTCTTTCTCTCCCTTCGGAATATTCTGGACCCGATCTGAGACATCCCATACCCTGTCACCCTGGAGGCAACACACTATGCGGGCATCTCTTTCAGGCTCACAGAATCTTCTGTCTGTTCCCCTGACTATGAAATTCCCTATGACTACCGCATTCCTCTTCTCCCTCCTTCCCTCCTGCACAACAGCGCCAGGCTCAGTGCCAGAGACCCGGTCACCATGGGCGTCCCCTGTCAGGTCATCCCTCTCCACAGCATCCAGAATGATATATTTGTTGCTGAGTGGGGCAGCCACAGGGGTGCTCACCACTATCTGGGCATTTTCCTTCCCTCTTCTGACAGTCACCCAGTTTTCTGACTCCTGTAGCATAGGGATAACTACCTCCCTGTAGCTCCTGTCTATCACCTCTTCACTTTCCCTAATAAGCAGTAGGTCATCAAGCTGCAGCTCCAGATCCCTAACATGGTCTCTGAGGAGCTGCATCTCGGTGCACCTGGCACAGGTGTGGACATCAGGGAGACTGGAGGTCTCCCAGGAACCCACATCTGATACCCTGAACAAAGCACTAACCCTGCAGACATGCTACCTAATTCTACAGGAATGAAACAAGGAAAAATAAGTCTACTCACTCACTTACCTCACCAAACACACGAACTTTTTAAACTGTTAGCTCGTACTGTTAGCTGTGTGAGCCCTGTTATTCCTCTGTCTGTCCGACCTGATTCACCAAGGGGTAAAAAAAGAGTTGGTCCTTGTTCTCGCCTCTTCCCATTACCGCCTAAGCCCGTTGAGCCAAAGCCCTACACTCTGCTGCCATTCACTCCGCTGCCCGCTCTGACCATTGCCCGCTGTATAGGGTGGTCTTCTTTTTAAACTCTCTGTGCTGTCCTGTCTACGTCACACACCTGCACAGTCTCGTCCTTCTTGTACGCGAAATTTTTTTTAAAACTGCCTTCCTTCAGAATTTAGCTCTCACGCTGCCCTTCTTGTCCCGATCCAAAAAACACCTGTTGGAAGTTGCCTTCTTTTTTCAACTCTCAGCACTAATAAATAAATAAGTTAAACAATTACAGTATACAGTATATATGTGTATGTGTGTATATATTACTGTATTACTTCACTTATTTTTATTTCTGTTTCTTCACTCATATTTAATCTAACTATTCAATATATATAATTACTGCAATTCACAGTTTTATGGTTCCATATTATCCTGCATTGCATTGTACTACTGCCACAAGTTAACAAATTTCAAAATATATGCCGATGATATTTAACCTAATTCTGATTTATGGAAGCATATTCTCCTCAGTTTCAGGTGCATTGCAGGCAAATAAATATGTAAACGGAGTTGTGGGAAGAGCGATCACTATCGATTGCCACTATGAAGCAAAGTACCACTCAAACACAAAGTATTGGTGCGATGGATGGATTCACCAATGTTCAGTTGTAGTGGAAACAAATGGGCAACACAGACGGAAAGGACGAGTGTCAATCACAGATAACCCAGAACGGGGAATATTTACTGTTACTATGGAGGATCTTCATTCTGGAGATACAGGATGGTACAGCTGTGGAATTATAACACAAGGTTCTGATCCAAGATTTAATGTACATCTAGAAGTATCTGATGGTAAGTTTCTCAGTGATTGATTTTATGTCTCCACTGAAATATCTAATCCAAGTTTTCTTTGGGAACAGTCAGGGTAGCATTGATATCCAAAAGCTCCATAGCAGTTACAGGTTTCTACGAGGAATGGGCTGGAGTTGGAAACCACATGCATGTTGATCTCACCCAATCCAATATTCCACATATATCTAAAAGTAACTGGCGGTATATTTATCAGGGATTGTCTTGCTGTCCCCATTTAAATATCTGATCTGTTTCTTCACTGCGAAGGGTCAGGACAGCTCTCATGTTCTGAGGGTCCACTGCAGTGTTGAGTCCTGAGGGGAGTGGGCAGGTGTCAGGGAAACCCCACTCATTGTTCTCACCCACTGAATGGACACCGATTTCCAGTGGGAGGCTGATCACAATTTTCCTGCCTCTGAACTGTATGAAATGCCAATCTGTCAGAGGTTTGTATTCAGACTAAAACTAACAATCCGACCGTAACAGATCAGAAAGAAATTTGTTGCTCATTAGATAATTACCTGAAAACTATAAAAAGGGAATCATTTCCCATAACTCAACAGATTGCATTTAATTCTTCTAAAGTAGGCCAGTCCAACCAATGGCCTATCTCAGGGATCAATCAGTCCCTCCTAGCTCCCACCCATCTGTATCCCCATAAGTGTGCTCTGAGCCCCCACCCCCAGAACCCACTGACCATCCACTCCGAAACATCCAGCCTCTTCATCCACTCATTACCGGTGGGAATCAGATTAAGTGAAATCTGATGAGATCTTGTCCCATTAGAATCCTTTTGTTTTCCTTTATCCATCTTGCCCTTTTACTCCTTGTCATTCCCCTCCACTGCCCTTGTGCCCACATCTTCTTCTTTTATTCCATGGTCTACTGTCCTTTCCACTCAAATTCCTCTATCTTTAACCCTTTGCCTCTACCGCCTATCACCTCCCAATTTATCATACTATTCTTTTGCCCCACCGCACCTTCCTACTTTCCTCCTCTCACCTAGATTCACCTATCACCTGTCAGCTTATGCTCCTCCTCCTCTCCCCACCCTTTTATTCAATCCTCTCCCCTCATTCTTTCCAGTCCTGGTGAAGCATCTCAGTCAGAAACATCACACGTGCATTTTCCTCCAGAGATGTTACCTGACCTGCTGAGTTCCTCCAGCTCCTTTGTGTGGACATCCACCTTCCTGATACTTCTGGGCTTCACCCACTGCCTCCATGCAAACAGCAGCACCAAAGTACTCCCTTGCTGAAGCAGGTCGCAGAAACCAAACACTTTCTCTCAAGACCCTCCAAACATGTGACAGATATCTGACCATCAGAGCAAATACTGGCAATCTCACTGGGAGAAAGAGGTATAGCAACTAAACAAATAGTTAATCACTTTTGTCATTTTTCATTGGCTAAGTATTAGCACATCATGATGTAATTGCTTTAATTATCAAATAATTCATCATTATCTAAGGAATTTTCTTTATCTCATCTATAAAAGTAGTGGATTTTTCAGAAGCACTATACAGTATTTCATTTCTTTTTATTCCTTTGTATCACACCCTTTAGCATTAATTTCCCTCCAGCATCATTTCTCAGCTCTTTATTTGGATTGATTAATATTTGTATGTTTTTTGTACTCTAAAATAAGCAGAAATCTTTGAGCTAAGACTGCTCACACTGAAGTGGATCACTTCACATTTGTCTACAGAATGATGCATCTGCCATTCATTTGCTAATTCTTTGAATCAGTCCAAATCATGCTTAAGAAACTCCTCACAGTACACGTTGTCACCCGGCTTTGTGCCCTCTGCAAACTTGATATATTACATTTAATTCCCCTGGACTGTGCTGTTAATGTACAATGAGATGAGTTGGGTTTCCAGCACTGAATACAACAGTTTTCCTCTATAAACTCGCTGCCAGTCAAAAGCAGAGCTCTTCATTCCCGCTGTTTGAATTCTGTCTGTCAACTGGTTCTCTATCCATATTAGTCCTCTAATCCACCTGCTTTAATCTGACATGCTAATCCATCATGTCGGACCTTATCAAAAGCTTTCTGGAAATCCAAACACACAACATCGACGGATTTGCCGTCATTATTCTGCAAGCTATCTTCTCATCTACTTGCACAGGGAAGCTGTTGAAACTGGATTTTCTCTCCTTATCTCTACAGAATCTGGATACAGTTCTAAAACTCCTGTAACAGAATCAGTGAGGACTTCACATTCTGAAACTTCTGTAACAGATTCAATGAGGACTTCACATTCTGAAACTTCTGTAACAGATTCAACGAGGACTTCACATCCCGAAACTTCTGTAACAGATTCAACGAGGACTTCACATTCTGAAACTTCTGTAACAGATTCAACGAGGACTTCACATTCTGAAACTTCAGAAATAAGAGTCAATGATACTCGAAAAAAAAACATACAATCCATTTCTGCCAAAAGGTACAATGTTCTCATTTGTCAACGTTTTGATTGACACTACTGCCGTGCAAGATATGTGATCTTATTGGTAGTGATGGCTTGCGGAGAGTGGGGAATGGGAGGGGCAGGAGGAGGGTGGTACACTCACCTTTCTTTGCTGGCATTGTACCTGTGAGAGTATTGACTTCAAACATACTGAAATAATGGGAGAGGCCTATACACTGCTCTTTCTCACACATTTCAATCCTGAGGCTCCAAGGTAAATATTTGTGTTGATTTAAACATGAAAGTTGAAAGTGTTATTTTAGAATCTCACTTATCAAAATGGAAACAGTGCTGGATTTGCATCCGGCTGCTTTGCTCGTTGAGAAATAAGAGCAGATTCCTCCCTTTGCCACCCCTTAGAGGATGTACGGCTTGATGTCGGTTGTATTTGTCAAATCTCAGCAAAGCTGCTTTGCCTTGCCATGACCAAGTCTGATGTGACCCTGATGGCAAATTTCATGGTCGGTTAAGGTAACACTGCTGGTCACTGCATCTGCTGGAAAGATGTTCCTGGGGAGTGGGCATAGGTGAGGTCAGTATTACTGCCCTGGACTACACAGCATTAATATAGGGTTACCTTGAAGATATGTTAAAGTAGAAAGACAATTTGGCTCAGGCAGTCCAATAGTAGATGTCACCCTAGAATCTTTTGTTTGCCTCCCTATCTTGTCTTGGTATGCCTAAAGAGCTTTTCCCCCAGACATAAACAGAATGTTGCCATGCAGGTTGATAGGGTGGTTAACAAAGAACATTGTGTGTTGGCTTTTATTAGTTGTGGGACTGAATTTAAGAGGCTTGAGGTAATTTGCAACTCTATAAAACTCTGATTCATCCACACTTGGAGTATTGTGTTCAGTTCTAGTCACCTCAGTATAGAAAAGATGGAAAAGCTTTAGAAGAGATTTACCAGGCTGCTGCCTGGTATAGACAACATATTTTATGAGGATGCGATGAGTGAGCTAGGGATTTTCTCATTGGACAAAAAGAGGTTAAGAGGTGACTTGATAGAGGTGTATAAGATGATAGGAGGTATTAGTAGATTCAACAATCAGCATCTTTTTTCCTTGGGTTTTTTTCCGCTAGCAATTTTCCCACTTTCAAGGATTCATCATCTCACGTTCTTGATAGTTATTGCTTATATATTTATTATTATTTCTTTCTTTATGTGTTTGCACAGTTTTCTGTGTTCTGCACCCTGACAGAACACCCAAGTTTGGTGGTCTTTTATTGATTATGTTATGGTTATGATTCTATAGATTTATTGATTATGCCCACAAGAAAAATGAATCTCAATGTTGTATATCGTGAGGTATATATTTACATTGAACTTTGAACTTTAATATAAGGGGACATAAGGGGAAAGTATAGGTGGGTTATCAGATGTAGGTCTTTTACACAGAGAGTGGCAAGTACTGGAACTTGCTGCTGGGGTACTAGTAGAGACAAGTACATTTGGGAGATTTAAGATAGGCACATGAAGAAGGAAATATGAAGGGCTAGGTGGGAGGGAAGTGTTAGATTGATATTGAAATAGGTTAAAGGGCCAGCACAACATGGTGGGCAGAAGTGCCTGTACTTGGTTGTACTGTTCTATGTTCTATCTGCTTTTCCCTTACATATTTGGTTTTCTTCTTATTTGTTAACTTCTCTATTATCATCATAAAATGCATTTTACGTTGCTCACTTCATCTTAACTTCCCTACACATTCTGGTTGATTTATCCTCTAAATCAGGGGTTCACGACCTGTGGTGCATGGACCCCTTGCTTAATAGTATTGGTACATAGAACCATAGAATCATAGAACATTACAGCACAGAAACAGGCCTTTTGGCCCTTCTTGGCTGTGCCAAACCATTTTTCTGCCTAGTCCCACTGACCTGCACCTGGACCATATCCTTTCATGCACCTCTCATCCATGTACCTGTCCAATTTTTTTCTTAAATGTTGAAAGTGAGCCTGCATTTACCACTTCATCTGGCAGCTCATTCCACACTCCCACCACTCTCTGTATGAAGAAGCCCCCCCCCTAATGTTCCCTTTAAACTTTTCCCTCTTCACCCTTAACCCATGTCCTCTGTTTTTTTTCTCCCCTAGCCTCAGTGGAAAAAGCCTGCTTGCATTCACTCTATCTATACCCATCATAATTTTATATATCTCTATCAAATCTCCCCTCATTCTTCTACGCTCCAGGGAATAAAGTCCTAACCTATTCAACCTTTCTCTGTAACTGAGTTTCTCAAGTCCTGGCAACATCCTTGTAAACCTTCTCTGCACTCTTTCAACCTTATTAATATCCTTCCTGTAATTTGGTGACCATAAAAAAGTTTGGAACCCCTGCTCTAAGTACTCAAACTTGCAAATTCCCTTCATGGTCTCTTTAATCATGGTGTTATGAGTGAGTATGCCCTCAAGCGACTAACTCTCAACCATATGTCTTTGGAATATGGAAGGAAACTGGAGCACCCAAAGGAACCTCATGTAGTTTTAGGGAGAATGTACAAACTCTTTACAAATAGTGGCAGGAATTTAACCCAATGGTACAGCTGACTGTTGTTAATCATTGGATCATGTCAATGACATTATATTGTCCCCAGGCTCATCGTTACCCAACCTCATTATTTCCTTCCCTGCCATTTCTAAATCTATCTCCATTATCTACTGTTGCATCATACAGTACCTGAAGTCGTGTTTCCACAATTATGTCTCCAAATGATGATCATAGGTCATCTTCCCTCCCTCAGTCCAGCATGAGATTAATCTCCCAGCTGAACTTCCCTGGCCTTGCTGCTTTTACTGCTCCACTTCACTAATTTCACAGAGGAACCAGGTAAATATTTCAAACCCCAAGATGTTTCCTGTTCTCCCATTGATTCAGTGTCTCTTCCCCTTTGTTCAGTTACATGATATGGAAAGTGGGACGCTGGCTGTTCTTTGCTCTGCTGGGGATCTGGACAGTCGCTGTCACATGGTTCACAGGAGACAAAAAGGTAAGTCTAGGTCAGTAGATGCTCCCGAATGGTTTCCATGAATTTGAACATAGAACATTGAACATTACAGCACAGGAAATGTCCTTTGGCCCACCATTTTGTGCTGACCTCTTAACCTACTCTAGGATCAATCTATCCTTTCTCTCCTATACAGCCTTCAAATTTTCTGTGATCCATGCATCTTTGAAAGAGTTTCTTAAATGTCGCTAATGTATCTGCCTCTACCACCAACCCTGGTAGGATCCTTCATGCACCCACATCTCTCTGTTTAAAAACTTCCCTCTGACATTCCCGCGATGCGCTTCTCCAATTACCTTGAATTATTCCCCCTCATATTAGACATTTCTGCCCTTCAAAAATGCCTCAGGCTAAGCAATCAATATACGATTCTTATCTTGTACACCTCTATCGATGTAAAGTACCTGCCATCCTTCTTCACTCCAAATTCATTCAAATATGCTGGCTATTTAAAGGTAAAAAAACATTCACAAATGAATGTCTAACCTTTTGTCCACCCAAAGCTGCATGAGGATGATATTCTGGAAGCAGCTTTTCACACTCTGTCCATGTGTAGAATGAAGTCCAGTACTCAACAAGAAAATATATTGGACACTGAATTTCAGACAGAATTATGCGAGGTGCTCACATGAAATATAAATCAAAGTCAACGTCCACTTTATTGTCCAATGCACAAGCACGTGTATGCATCAGTGCAACGAGTACAACATCACAGGTACATAGAATCATACAGTATTGCATGGTTCCCTGTGTCAATAAATCTGATAATTTCACTTTAAAATTGCTGGTGAACGCAGCAGGCCAGGCAGCATCTCTAGGAAGAGGTACAGTCAACCTCAAACGTCGACTGTACCTCTTCCTAGAGATGCTGCCTGGCCTGCTGCGTTCACCAGCAACTTTGATGTGTGTTGCTTGAAGTTCCAGTATCTGCAGAATTCCTGTTGTTTGATAATTTCACTTTTGCTTTTATAGAGATCTGATCAATCAGATCCTCGCAGACTGGTCCAAGAGAAAAAGAGAAGGATCCCAGATAACACTGATCGTGGAGGAGTGTTGCACCAAGATTAAGTATTCATTACTCATCCGCCCTGTAGAGAATTGATCTCTTGTTATTATATCACAGAATTGCATTGCAGAAGGTGAATTCGAACAAAATAATCTTATCATGCTTCAAGATGGTGGTCTTGCTTAATAGAAATCTGCTCGCAACACTTCACCCACACTGATCTGAATATTATGACATTGTCTCTTGATTTCCTGCATAAACCCAGCATCAATTTGTAAGCTTTGTATGATCATGAACTGCTCAAAATTCTTTTACCATGTTAATATCTCTTCTCGGGCTTCCATCCAGGTACAGGAATCGATGATAACCAATATTTCGATGACAAACTCTGCCATCTTCTTCATCATCCCTGGAGTTGGCAGATTTTGTTATCAAAATGTCAGCTGTAATTGATACCTGTACCTGATTGAAACCAGAGAAAAGTTTATTTGTCATATATGCCTGGAAAACAAGAGATCCTTTTCCATGTTAAAATCTGTTCAATAGATTCAAATTACTGTCTTCCTGTTGTTTATTTCAACAAACAATTCCTAATATATGAATGAAAATGCTTCTTCATTAAATTTTGTTTTCACAGAAAAATATATCATTTGTTCTGTTTAGAATATAATTTCACTCATAAATTCAGGGTACTAGATTTTCCTTTGTGTGTCAGTGGTTTGAAACTTTTTTTGAGAGGGAATCAAATAATCTTCAGATCATGATATCCCAATGGAATGATTTTATTGAAAAACATTGACCTGAAATATTAGCTTTGTTATTCTCCTTGTAGTTGCTGGCTGACCTGTTGACTATTTCCATCATCTGCAGATTTCATTTCAGACAGGCACACATTTTCCTCATATATTCAGGAATATTATTACACAGAGTAATACTGCAATATTATTCACATTGAGCACAATTATCGTCACTGCACAAAGATCTTAAGGACACTGATCAATGGAAAGTAATGCTGGGTCCTGAATAAAAGTAAATGAACGACTTCTCACTACATGTCCTGAGCACGGTCTTATCATCATGAATACTCTCCTCCACCAGAAAAACAAATTCAAGGCATCCTTTGTCATTGTCTGATCTCGGGATTGCCTTCATGTGTAAATATCACACAGGCCATTATTGGCAAAGATGACTGCTGGACAGATTGTTGGCTGACCCCTCCACCATGTCATCGAGTCATAGAAAAGTTCCGTACACAAACAGGCCCTTTGGTCCATCTAGTCTATGCCAAGACATTTAAGTTGCCTATTCCCATCTACTTACACTGGCAACATAGCCCTCCATATTCCTACCATCCACGTACCTATCGAAACTTCTCTTAAATGTTGAAATTGAGTTAACGTGCACCACTTACGCTGCAGCTCATTCCACACTTTCACAACCATCTGACTGAACAGGTTTTCTTTTCCCTCTTTTTCCCCTTAACCTTTTTACCATTAACCCACAACCCATGATTTCTAGTTGTAGTCCCTCCCAACCTCAGTGGAAAAAGCCTGTTTGCATATACCCTATCTTTACCCTCATAATCTTGTATACATCTATAAATCTGTCAATCTTCTCCATTCCAAGGAAAAAAATCTGAACCTATTCAATCTTTCCATATTGCTCAGGACCTCTAGATCCAGCAACATCCATGTCAATTTTCTCCGTACTCTTCTTTTACAGTTCTCTGTACTCTTATTTACATCTTTCCAGGAGGTAGGTGACCAAAGATGCACACAAGAATCCAGATTATACCTTACCAATATCTGAAACAACTCCAGCATAACACTCCACCCATCTCCTGTACTCAACAGTTTGTTTTTTTTTGGTTTATGAAGGCCAAAGTGCTAAAAGCTTTCTTATGACCCTAGCAACTTTTGATGCCACCTTCGATGAATTATGGACCTGTATTCCCAGATCCTTTGGTTCTAACATAATTCCTCATTGCCCTACTGTTCACTGTGTAGGACCTACCCTGGCTGGTCCTTCTGAAGTGCAAAACCTCGCACTTGCCTGCATTAAATCCCATCTGCTATTTTTCAGCCCATTTATCCAGTAGATACAAATCTCTCATTGTCCCAATCTTGGTGTCATCTGTAAATTTGCTGATGCCGTTAATTACATTATCATCCAGATCACTGATATAGATGACAAACAGCAAAGGACCCAGTACCAATCCCTGTGGCACAGCACATGTCACAGACCTCCAGTCAGAGAGGCAGACATCTACTACCACTGTCAGGCTTCCGCTACAAAGCCAATGTATCATCCAATTAACTACCTCATCCTGAATGCCAAGATCATTGGCCAAGATCTGCCACAGTGAATCCCAATCATGTATAGAATGGACAACAGACTTTTCAACCTCAACCAGTTCAAGACCAAGAACAAGGTCATCATAAAGCTTCTGTATGCGATGACAACACCATCACAACACACTCTGAAGAAGACTTCCAATGTATCCTGAATGCCTTTGCCAAGGCATCTAGTGCCCTAAGTCTTGATTTGAATATAAAAATACACAGATCTTATATCAGCCACCATCTAGCCAGCCATTATTCCACCCTCCATAAACATTGATGATATCACCCTTGAAAATATAGATCACCTTCCCTACCTTGGCAGCACTCTCTCCAGAAAAGCAGACATTGACTCAGAGATCAACCACTGCCGGAACAGTGCTAGAGGAGCCTATGAAAGGTTATGGAAAAGGGACTTAGAAAAATCTAAAGGTCTAAACAAAACTGTTGTTCTATAGAGTATTCATCCTTCCTACATTACTGTATGGAGCTGAATCATGGACCATCAACAGTAGACACCTGAAAGCTCTGGGACACAAAAGAACCTTATGACGGGTTTTGAGGATCAGCTGGAAGAACAGACACACTAACACCAGTGTACGAGAAGAGTCCAACATGAACAGCATCTCCACTACAATAAGGTAACACCAACCAGATAGATAGGTCATGTTATTCGGATGCCTAACTCACATCTCCCCAAACAGATCCTTTACTTCCAGTTGAAGGAAGGTCAACTTCAAAGATAATATTGAAATCAGCCTGAAATTCAAGATTACATCTAAAAAATGCGAAGATGTTGCATTCAATGGAAGCACTAGGAGAAACCTGTTTAAGACAGAGATGCATTATATGGGAGCAGCCTCCGTGGTGCTGCAGAGAACAAGCTGCAGCTGCAAAAGGAGGGAATGAACAACCACAAGACCCAGCAACTAACTATAGGAACCACTTAGTCTTGCCCACGTGCACCAGAACATACGGTATGCATCCCAGATTGGCCTCTACATCCAGCTGAGGACTCACAAACAGACAACCCCTTTGGAGAACACCTTACTCGACTCGATTGATCACACCACTAAAATGTGTGAGTTGTATCCTGTTGTGAATTGCAAAGGTCAAGTCACAGGAGGTGAATCTGCAAATCAGAGGAAATACTTTTCTCAATGCTGACCTGTAACTGGAACTCAAATACACAATAGAGTGGAGTACAGTACAGCACAGAAATGAGCCCTTCATCCCAACTCTACCATGCTGAGAGAAATGTGGATTTAAGCTAGACACATTCACCTACATTTGGCCCATATTCCACTAAACCTTCCCTATCCAGAGAGCTGTCCACTGTCGTTTAAATGCTGCTATTCTGCCTTCCTTAACCACAGCATGTCCTACGAATGTACAATCTTCTAATGAAGAGGTTTCCCCTTTTAAATATTTCTCATTCTCCCTAAACATATGCCATTTAGATTTTTAACAATCTCGGATGGATACACAGAATGTTTTCTCTCATGGGAAGCATGGGAAGAGAATTTTTAAAAATCTAGATTTTTACAAAATTCTCATGATTGCATTATGGTAGTTGGAGATATTGTCCTGATGAGAACTGGATCAAGAACATCAGGATACCTCTTCCTGCAGTCAATCATCAGCTTTTTGGTTTTGCTAATGTTCAGTGAGAGATAGTTATTGTGACAGCATTCAGGCAGATCTTCAATCTCCTCCAATATGCTGATTATCTACACACAAATGCTAGAGGAGCTCAGTTGATCAGGCAGTAACTATGGAAAGGAATAAACAGTTCGATATTCAGGCCTAGATCCTTGATTGAACCCAGTTTCAGGTCAAGGACCCTCCTCAGATCTGGATTAAATGTGTAAGAGTGTCAGTTGAGAAAACAGATCTGCTCTGAGGAATGATGTGTAGGATGAAAGACTATGCTGTTCATTCTCAGGTTATGAACATCTGACTTATGGACACTTCGACAGATGAACCAGCTTTTGTAATGGTACTTAGTTCAAAAGTCCATTGTATGTTCATATGTTTACACATGACACAAAGATTGTCGATGTTGTGGATGGTATAGAGGAGTGTATTTGCATCATTTGCTTTCCTTTGCAGATTAGTAATTTGTCCGTCTTTGTGTGTAGTTTTGATTGATCCTATTGTATTTCATTGTTCTACTGTGACTGCCTGTATGAAAATGAATCTCAGGGTGACACATATGTGCAGTACTTTGATAATAAATTTGTTATGAAGTTTTTCAACTTTGATAAGGTGCATAATTACTAACACATTTTGTAGAAATGGAATGAGAAAGATACACATGCATGAATGTTTCCAGTCACTGTACAAAGGTCTTAAAGGACAACGGGCAATGGAAATAAAAGTTGGGTGCTGAATAAAATGAGTGAACTGCAAATTATTGCAACTTGCATTCGTCATCAGGGCGTGAATCTGCAAATAGAAGGAACTTATCTCAGTTCTGATCTGTGACTGTAACCCATGAGTGTACAATAAAGGGTCTTGAAAATGAGAGAAGGTGGACTGCATTATAATCAGGATAGTATATGGTGACATATATGTGCTTTGATAATAAATTTAATTTGAATTTTGATCTTTGAAACGTCCTACTCATAAGGAGGAATATCACATTTTACCCTTCACCTGCTTTGTGAGGACGTGAAGCAGTAACACCAGAGTCTGTTTGGAGTTCATTACATCTTCAGCTCAGGGTTATCTGATGGATGTTGGTGAGCCAGAGATAATTCCAGACGCAGCGGTCCCACTTGTGAATCTGGACCTGTTAAACCTGAGTCCATTCAGCCCATTGAGTCTGTTCCTCATTCTATTATGGCTGATTTATTATCCCCCACAATCCTATTCTCCCCATAACCTTTGACACCCTTACTAATCAAAAATCTATCAAACTCCACTTCAAGTATACTCAGTGATGGCCTCCACAGCCATCTGTGACAGTGAATTCCACAGAATTGGCACCCTCTGGTCAGCAAGTCACCCACCATAGGAAACATCCTCTCCACATACAGTCCATCTCGGACTTTGGCCCTTCACAATTCAAGAGGTTTCAATGCAAACACCACCCCCCACCCCCCAACACCATCTATTCTTCTGAACTCCAGCAAGTACAGGCTCACAGCGATCAAACACTCCTCATACGTTAACCCTTTCATTTCTGGGATCATTCTTTGGCACCTCCTCTGGATCTTCTCCAATTACAGCACATACATTCAAAGATAAGGTGCCCAAAACTGTTTATCATATTCCATGTGCAGTCTGACCAATATTTTATAAAGCTGCAGTTGTTGGATAACTTCACAACAACAGAATAGAAAATGTTTTACAATCCCACTGTTGTATTGACAGATGTGCACACGATTGGAATTAGGTTTAAGCACAGTGGTTAAGTGATCTCTTCACATTTCTACAACAAACTGTTATTGTTGTTCACTGATATAGCTGCCGAAACAAAAATGCTTTGCTGAAGATGTTTTGTACCTCTGAATTTATTTTCATCAGCATGTGGAACCATGGTTGTTGAGAAGTTTTCCAAGAGGTGATAGGCAATGCAGGAAGAGACCAGAACAATCTGTATATATATAGCATCCATTGATACTTCTGTATATTCTGTTTGGTAGGAGAAGTAAAGAAGGCAGAAGTTCTAACCACATCCTTCACTGAGGGTGAACATTACACAGATGACAACAGTGACTGCCACAATAGAGACAGCACTCATACTATACAATGAATTTAAGCAGGTATACATTCAAAGCTAATATACTGCACTGTTTTCTCCTAAAACAAATGTAGCAAACCCAAAGTAACAAAAGCTCTCCATGTGTTCTGAATGATTTTGTCATTGATCAGTTTATATACTATGTGAAATTAAGTGTTTAAACACAATTGTAAAGTCAGCAACAAAAGATAAGGAAAATATAAACTTAGATCACCTCAACCCCCCTCACTACTATGAAATCAAAAGCAACACAAAAAAATGTTGGAGCAATTTAGCAGGTCAGGCAGCATCTATGGAAATGTATAGATAGTCGAGGTTCGGGGCCTGCCTGTTACATCCCCCGGGATGCCTCCTCTTTCCCTTTCTCCAATGTCCACTCTACTCTCCTCTTAGATTCCTTCTCCAGCACTTGATCTTTCCCACCGACCTTGTTTCACCTATCACCTTCCAGACAACCTCCGTCCCCGCCCCTTCTTTTTATTCAGACATATTCCCCCTTCCTTCTCAGTCCTGAAGAAGGGTCTTGGTCCAAAATGTCAACTATCTGTTCATTTCCACAGATGCTGTCTGACCTGTTGAGTTCCTCCAGCATTTTCTGACAGCACTTTAGATTTCCAACGTCTGCCAATTTTCTCGTGTGTACAATGAAATCAAAGTTGAACAATTAATATTCTTTAGTTAAACTTCAAGATGGCACTGATAAGTGATGATTCTGTGAACAGCTCAAATGGGAATCATAGAATACGCCCGTTTTGGGCTGCTACAGTATCCCAGTGATATTGAAACTAATTCTGATTCTGTGTAACTTCTCCAATATGTGTGACATGTGAGAATTGTTATCCCTTGTACTGAAACTCACCGCAGACTTCATCTGCCCCAGGCATGAATCTGGATGGATCACACTTTGACTAATGTTGAAAGTTCCAACCCGGTGAACAGGGATGTTGGGAAATTAGCAGCTGAGAATCTGAGCAAAGGTTTACAGGGTCAAGGGTCAAGGAGACCATGGGGGTGAAATAGTTAAGAGAGAAATGCCTTCTCTTTGGACAAATGTGACCTGTCTATTTACTGTGCCCTTTGATTCTATGAGAAATAGAACATGCAGGGCCTTTCTACTCACACTCACCATTTTCTGTCAACATGGAGCTGATTTGGTTTAAGAACAGATCTGACATCGAGTTTACCCATTGCGAATGAGTAGTTCCGTTCAGGAAGTTTTCCACTAACATCAAACCAAAGCAAAATGACATCCCATCAGAGGTCTTGAAATTGCACTGACAGATGGAATAGAATTCAGAAAAGGTGAGCTTTAAAGGTTCCTTCAAAGAGCGGACACGGTTTTCAGAGAGGAGAGGGAATGAAGTGAAGTACTGTATGCTGAGTTTGCATGAAAAGCCCCTTCTACATCACACCTATTTCCTACTTTGCTCCTTTCTCAGTAGCAAGTTCCCCAAAACACGTTTGATTGAATTATCACCAAGGCAGATCCAGAACAATGTACAAATCTTGGAGTGTAATTCCATTACTCCCCGAAATTTGGAACAAAGTGAGATGGTAAAATCCGTGGTGAAGAGACCTTATGGGATTGGGCCAGGATTGAACATTCAAAAATTCATGTTACAAATGTATAAAAATATGGTTAGGGCACACTTGGGGAAGGTGTAGTTGTGTCTGTGGGAGCCAGAGAACACTGGATATTTGCCTAATCAAAGGTACAACTTAATGTCAGAGAAAAGTATACAATATACGTCCTGAAATGCTTTTTCTTTGCAACCATCCACGAAGACAGAGGAGTGCCCCAAAGGATGACAGATGGTTACATGTTAGAACCCCAAAGTCTCCCCCTGATCCGCTCTCCTGCCCATAAGCAGCAGGGAGCAACAATCCCCCCTCCCCCCCAGCAAAAAAAAGCATCAGCATCGCCACCAAGCACTCAAGTGTGAACAAAGCGATAGCATAGACACGGACTTGCAGTTACCCCAAAGACTTGGTATTCAACACACCACAGGTTCTCTCTCTCCCTAATAAGGGAGAAAGAGTTGTCTCCATTTTCCCAGCGAGTGGGGAGACGAAACAAGCAACTCACTGGTTTACGATGTTAAAAGTCCTTTACATCACTTTTATCGAGCTCTGTGTCTGAAGATCGCAAAGACCCTGGATCTCCAGGCACACAGCAGATATCCCGACTCCCCCGACGACACATGGGACTCCTGTCATGACATTGACCCTCAATCTGCCTGTCTCCAGAGCCCCGAGATCCTAGGCTTCTGAATTCGAGCTGGATTCTTAGGCCAAGCCTTTGGCGTGCTGAACAATGA